>NW_016107573.1:2247621-2251611 GCF_001604975.1 Cebus imitator | reverse complement strand
GGTACCAGAAATGGGGTGCATGATAAGGCCAGTGAATCCCGTGAATCCGAGCCCTCTGCTTCTCTTCCTTTGCTGTGAAATGAGTTATTTGGTCACACACCAGACTGTGCAAATGCCATAAAAATGGATGAGGCATTATCTGAGTACAGATGGTGATGCCGGCAGAACAATGAAGGGCAGAGAAGGCAAATCCACATCTAGAATGTGTCTGTTCCAGTGAGCATGAACCTGGGCCCCTGCCCATGAGGAAGAGGCCAATGTAATCAAGCTGCCACCAGGTGGCAGGCAGGTCTCTGGGGAATGGGGCCACAAGGGGCCCAGTGACTGTTTTGTACAAAAAGAGCCCTGAAGAAGAGGATGCCTAACTCTAAATGTGTCATCATCAGTGGGGGCTTCAGGCCCAATGGCAACAAAGGACGGCTAGGCCTGAGGTGGTGGTATTTTTAGAATCTGAGATCCCTAAAATCCCTTTACCTTATTGGCATGAGCCCCAGAACATAAAACAAGTTGTCTTAGACTATCTTAAAATGTCCCTTGATTGCCTAGTTCCATCTGCCACCTCCCTCCACTTACCCAGATTCTTGGAGGGTTGATGACTCACTCAAGATCACACAGGGCAGATGCAGTGTAGCCGCAGTGTCATTATGGGGTGGGCTGCAAAGTGGAGAAGATCCTGCTCCTTCCTTGGGCCCAGCTCTCGGGCGGACAGGGTGAGTGTCATGCCCACAAATGGACATCAAATGCCTTCTGGGTACGAGGCACTGGGCATGGAGCAGTGTCCGTAACCAGCAATGGCTTCTGCCCTTGAGAACAGATAGGAAACCATAACCGCATACACAAACAAGATCATTTCAGGCCACAGTAGGTGCCACAGGAAGGAGATCAAATAGCATCAGAGGGCTGGGTATGGTGGCTCACGCCTGTAATCCCAGCACTTTGGTAGGCCTGAGGTCAGGAGTTCAAGACCAGCCTGACCAACATAGAGAAATCTGTCTCTACTAAAAATACAAAATTAGCCAGGTGGGGTGGTGGTGCATACCTGTAATCCCAGCTACTGGGGAGGCTGAGGCAGGAGAATCACTTGAACCTGGGAGGCAGAGGTTGTGGTGAGCTGAGATCGCGCCATTGAACTCCAGCCTGGGCAACAAGAACGAAACTCAAGTATCAAAAAAAAAAAAAAAAAAAAAGCATCAGAGAGGGGCTGGGGGCCAGAGGCCACTTCAGCCTCATTACCAGGGAAGGGAGGCCTCTCTAAGAGGTGGTGTGTGGACTGGCACCTGAATGGCAAGAATAGTCGAGAGAAGAAAGAGTGCAAGTGAAAACAGCTGATACCGGCTGGGTAAGGTGGGTCACGCCTGTAATCCCAGCACTTTGGGAGGCCAAGGTGGGAGGATCATTTGAGGCCAGAAGTTCAAGACCAGCCTGGGCAACATAGGGAGACCCCATCTCTAAAAAAAAAAAAAAAAACAAACCACGAAACAAAAAATAAAAAACTGGCCAATACCTTCACAGTGTTCCAGTTACTCTTCAACGTTCTTTTCACGAATTAGCTCATTTAATCTCATCCCAATCATATGAAGTAGTAAGATGATCACTGCGATTTTACAGATGGGAAACTGAGGCAGAGGTCAAGTAACTGCTAGGTTATAGAACCGGGTCCCAAACTCAGGTAGTCTGGTTCCAGAGTTGGTGGGCCCACCCCATGCCATTCTGCTCTGAGAAGTCACTGGCGTGGGAACAAGCCTGCCTGTGGAATTTGGACTCTATTTAGCTCTTCTTGGGGTAGAAATGCCAACCCATCCTGCCCAAGGGAAATCTCCAGGCTCCTGCCAGCTAGAGCCAGAGCCAAAGCAGGGGCCCCAGCACCCCTCCCCTCTGGGGGATTCCTGAGGTCCCAGCTCCCTGCCCCCAGCCTCTGTGCTCCCAGCTATCTGGGCCACCTCATTCTAAAGGGATTTGGCTCTCAAGACAACTGGAGACTGGTGAGAAAGGGCTTAGGGATTAGACAGTGATACTCAGGAAGGTAAGGGACTTAATCGGGGGTTCGAGTGTGGGAAGTGGGGTGGGGAGAGGATTTTGTTTCTTTGCAAAGCCGGGCTGGACTGCGGAAGTGAGGAGGAAGTGGGGCTCAGGGGAGGAGCCAGACCAGACGGGGTTAGTTTCTCACTCTCTGTTGTGTGTTCAGAAGTAACACAATAGTAAGAAGGATCCCTCACCTGTGTGCGACCACCACTTCCCCAGCCATTATTCCACTTGAAATTCTCACAGGCGGGATTAGTTCTCTCCCCATATCACAGGCGCCCAGAGCAGGCAGGTGACTTGAGGCGGCTGCAAGCCCCACAGGGCCGGGCTGGGAGGAGGGGAGGAGGCTGGGCCAGGGCCTTTCTGCATGGCTGCCCGCAGGCACAAGGATTTTCCAGAGAGTTCTCGCTGACCTGGCCCCATGGAAGTAGAGAGTTCCACAAATATTTGTTGAAGGGTTTAAAAGACCGTTCTTTCCAACTCTCAAATCGTGGTGCCAATCTCTATGCCACCCCCTTCCCCCTGGAACCACAGATTCTGAGGCCAAGGCACACAGGGGGCCTCTGGTCTCAAGGCCAGTGCCCTCACTTTAGTGTGGACACAATGAAGGTCCAGAGGGCACAGGCCAGCAGCCCTGAGGAGACCCCCATGTGTGTGCCTTGCAGAATAGTCACGGCAGCACAGTAAGCAAGAACATGGTCTCCAGCCCACACACTGGACTCCCAGTCCAGTGCTCCTTCCTGTGCCCAGAGCTGCCTCCCTGAAGAATCTGAAGCACAGGGCTCTAACTTCCAACATTAGGACTGCCACCCCCATGTTTCTCCTAGATCTCTGGGTGCCACCAGCCTTCATTTTTTTTTTGTTGACATCGAGTCTCGCTCTGATGCCCAGGCTGGAAGGCTGGAATTCAGTGGCGCAATCTAGGTTCACTGCAACCTCCACCTCCCGTGTTCAAGCGATTCTCCTGCCTCAGCCTCCCAGGTGGCTGGGACTACAGGTGCATGCCACCACGCCCAGCTAATTTTTTTGTATTTTTAGTGCAGACGGGGTTTCACTGTGTTAGCCAGGATGGTCTCAATCTCCTGACCTCGTGATCTGCCCACCTCGGCCTTCCAAAGTGCTGGGATTACAGGAGTGAGCCACCGCGCCTGGCCGCCACCAGCCTTCTTTAAGTTGTTCACGCTCTGTGTTCCTCCAACCAAAGTCCCCAGCAAGGCGTACCTGGAGTAACACAGCCATCGCAGTAGGCTCTCCCCTCCAGCCTGCCTGACCCGGGAGGCCTAGTTCTTCCTATTGGGCCACGCTGTTCCCTGATAATTGCCACCACCATGCATAGTAGTCCACATCAAGGCCAGGAAAGGGGGCTTCTGGTTGGCAGAGGTCGTGTTGCATTGGGTAGCTCAGGAAGAAGCTCCTGGAAACAGTATTTGATCAGAGCCTTGAGGGCTGGGGAAGACCTGGCAGGAGGATACAGGACACAGCAGCAACCCTCACAGAGGTGGGAGGGCAGAGGTGCGTCTGAGGGACAGCGGGAAGCTTCTTGGATGGAAACGAAGTGTGGAGGAGGCGAGTGACATTGGCGCCGCAGGGAATGCTGGGATGGGGTTTGGCGCCGCAGGGAATGCTGGGATGGGGTCGGGTAGACCTCAGATTCGGATCAGTGGAATTGAGCTGACTCAGGAAGGAATGAGGGAGCCATTGAAGAGTTTTGAGCAGGAGGGCAACATACCTAGTAGGGAAGAACTGTAGGGCAGGGACTGGGAGATGGAGAAAAAGTGGGGATGCGATGGAGGAACTCTCTCTCAGTAGCCAGCACCAAGGACTTCACCAGGTTATTTATTATTATTATTATTAATTTTTGAGACAGAGTCTCACTCTTGTCAACCAGGCTGGAATGCAATGGCATGATCTCGGCTCACTGCAACTTCCACCTCCGTGGTTCAAGTGATTCTCCTGCCTCAGCCTCCC
>NW_016107573.1:2227753-2246844 GCF_001604975.1 Cebus imitator | reverse complement strand
TGCCCAGGCTGGAGTGCAATGGCGTGATCTTGGCTCACTGCATCCTCCGCCTCCTGGGTTCAAAAGATTCTCCCGCCTCAGCCTCCTGAGTAGCTAGGATTACAGGTGTGTGCCACCACACCTAGATAATTTTTGCATTTTTAGTAGAGACAGGGTTTCACCATGTTGGCGAGGCTGTTTTTGAACCCCTGACCTCAAGTGATCTGTCCACCTCGGCCTCCCAAAGTGGTGGGATTACAGGCGTGAGCCACTGCACCCGGCCAAGACGCTGTTCTTTTATAATAGTTTCCTCTGAGTAGCCTCTAGCCTGGAAAGAACATCCTGGCCCTGGAAGGGTCTTATATAAAGATCTTAGCCATGTTTCCCATAAGGAAGGCAGTCCTGTCCTGCCCCAGGCCAGAAGCCAGCGAGCCTAACTAGGGCAGAACTGCCTGAAAACTCTCTGCAGAGGTGGGAGCTGAGGGCCTCAACCGTCACTCTGCACCCTGCAGCAGACTTCTATGGTGGGGGCCACACTAGGGGCAGAGCAAAGACTTAAAGTGTCTTTAACAGGCCTGATGCCTTCGCCTCTGGGTAAGGAGAGAGACAGGGGACATTCTGCTCTCTCTCTCCTGGAGACTTGGGTTGAGGCAGCCAGGGCATGGCTCTGGGAGACGAGATGCCCACAGACTCCTGGGCCTAGCTCTGCATTAATTCCAGGCCACAAGGGGAGGGCACAGCTGAGCACCTTCCAGGTGCCAGGCAGTGGGCACTCCACATCTGTCATCCCACTAACAACTCTGGGCAAGCCACGCCTTCTCTGGGCCTTAGTTTCCCTTGATGTTAATTGAGATAAGTTGCATGATCCCTGAATGATCTATGTTTCTGTCTCCCTCCCAGGGTTCTGCCAGCACGGGGATCTGTGTCTCTATTGGAGCATTTCTTTAATTAATTAATTAATTAATTCAGCATACATTTATTAGCAATTCCTGTGGGCCTGATGCCATGACTCATATCTGTAATCCCAGCATTTTGAGAGGCTGAGGCGGGAGGATCGCTTGAGGTCAGGAGTTCAAAACCAGCCTGGCCAACATGGTGAAACCCGCGTCTCTACTAAAAATATAGAAACTAGCTGGACATGGTGGCATGCACCTGTAATCCCGGCTACTCAGGAGGCTGAGGCAGGAGAATCGCTTGAACCCGGGAGGAGGATGTTGCAGTGAGCTGAGATCATACCACTACACTCCAGCCTGGGTGAGAGAGCAAGTCTCTGTTTCAAAAAAACAAAAACGAAAACAAAACAATCCCTGTGTGCAGGATGCTGTGCTGGGGGTAGGGGAGTTGGGGGGATTTAGAGGTGAGTAAAACAGGGCCCTAGGCCCAAGGAACTCATGGTCTAGCAGGGCAGATGCTACTAAGCAGGGCTGCATCAAGGCTCTGAGGGTCCTCTCTGCCCACCCCCCTCTCTTCACCTCTCTTGTTGTAGCCACACTTCCCACCATCTACCAGAGCTTTGCTCATACCACTGTGCTGGCCTGGAATGAATGAGTCTTCCTTCTATGTCCCAGCTCCAATGCCACTCCCTCTGTGAAGCCTTCTAGAATTCTTCCAAACCAAAGCAAATTCTCTCCTTTTTTTTCTTTTTTGAGATGGAGTCGTGCTCTGTCACCCAGGCTGGAGTGCAGTGGCCCAATCTTGGCTCACTGCAACCTCCGCCTCCTGGGTTCAAGCGATTCTTCTGCCTCAGCCTCCCAAGTAGCTGGGACTACAGGCATGTGCCACCACACCTGACAAATTTTTGTATTTTTAGTAGAGACGGGGTTTCACCATATTGACCAGGCTGGTCTTGAACTCCTGGCCTCGTGATCCACCCGCCTCAGCCTCCCAAAGTGCTGAGATCATAGGTGTGAATCACCATGCCCAGCCAAATTCTTCCCTTTTAAAGCACCCAGATACTTGCTACCTCTCCTCAGGACATTTACCTTGCCCTCATATTCCAGTAGATAGTGCCTGTTTCTTATCTTTGGGAGGGCAGGGTGGTGTCTGATACATTTCTGGGTCCCAGAACAGTGTGTACAGCCTGGTACACAGTAGAAGGAAAGAACGGCCCAAGACATGTGACCATGCGCTACCGTGGCGGTAAAGTGCCAAGAGACACAGGCAGCAGAGGGGAAGGCTGTTTAGTTCTGAAAGGAGGAAATGTCTTCATTGTATGGGGAAGGTGCAGTGATTGGGTTTGTGGCTGGGCAATCAGATGGCACAGGCCAGACAGGAGGCTGCGGGGCGTCCATCCCAAAAGTCAGACTTGCATTTACCTGGGAACTCACAGCTCTGGCCCTTGGGTGAGAGCAGGCCTCCTTCCACTGGGCATTGCTTTCACTGGTGGCTTCCTCCTGGTCCCCTCTGTTCCCACCCACAGGCTGAAGCCTGCCTGGCCAGGCAGGCAGCAAAGGGAAGTGTTACAGGGCAAACTAGGAAGTGGTTGCAAAGAGCAAGCCCTGTGCTAGGTCTTGCCCTCAGTGAATTAAGTACATCAGCTTGCTTCAGCGGCCTGCTGACTTCAAGTCTGGACCATCGCCCCTTTTCAGTGAATAAAGATGCTGGGATTGCAAGGAGCAAAGTGGCTTGCTGGGGTGTCATAGGCTGGCTGAGGTGTGAGCATGTTAGGAGTGCCTCTCAGAAAGCAGGGAAGGTCAGAGGCAGATGGCAGGGGCTGGGGTGGGGAGATGGAGTCTGTGCTTCTTTGCCCGCCCCCCCCCGCCTCCGTTTGGTGCCCTGTTCTTCATCCTGCCTGGCCACAAGTGGAGAAGAAAGGCTGTCAATACTGAAAGGCCCCAAGCTGGGTCTAGCAGGAGTGGTCACACACTGAGGGCAGGACAAGAGGTGGGCCAGGATCTCAGAGAGGAATAGTCAATCAATGCTACTGTTCCCAGAGGTGGCGATGGCTGGGCTTAGGGGACATCGTCTCTCACAGCAGCACCTGGCGAGCTTTCTACGTCTGGCTGGGAGAGAGGGTAGCGGTCCCCCACTATGGGAGCCAGGTAGGAACTCATTAGGTAGCACCTTTCAATCCCTCCTTGTTCAGAGGCCCAGAGAGCTCAGGTGTCTCTCCCAAGGTCACACTTTGAGCTAAGGGTAAATTTGGAACTAAAATCGGGACTCCCTGACCTTCTGATGTCCACTGGCCTCAGTCCCGGTGGGCACACTTGCTCACCTCCTGCCCGGGTCTCTGACTTCAGGAGAGCAGAGGGGGGCGGCGTCAGAGCCTCCCGCGCCCCAGCGCATCGCTCCCTTCCCCGCCCCTCGGGATCCTTTAAGAGGCGGGGCTTGACTGCCAGCTCCACGGCCCGGGCAAAAGGCTGGGACTTTACTCCCGTTGGCCGGTGGCGGCGAGGACGAGTCTGTTCTCCATCAGCTGCCGCAGACGCTGCCTCCCGCCCCAAAACCCCATCCCAGCGGCTGAGCCACGATGAGCGGCAGAGTTGGCGATCTGAGCCCCAAGCAGAAGGAGGCATTGGCCAAGGTGAGCCCTCGCTCTGGCCCGGGCTCCCGCCCGGGGCTGTGGCCCTCGTCCTCCTGCGGCAGCGAGAAGGGACGAGGTTGGGTGGGGGCCGAGGGTCCGTGGCGGGCGGCCGGGGGAGCAGAGGCGGCCGCCCCAGCGTGGCCCGCGCCCGCGGACGGCTCCTTCCTCCCTCTGCCACCCTCAGGGTCCCAGGAAGTTTGGCCACCCCCCGCCCAAGTCCCGAGCAGCTGTGGCAGTGCCACCTGGGAAGGAGTGGTTGCTTGGTAGTCCCTGAAGGCCGCTGAGGGCACAAAGACAACATTCATCTTCGGGACTGGCAGCCCGGCCCTGGGGCAGGGGCAGGGGCAGGGGCAGGCGCAGGGCCCCAAGTTTCCTCCCATTTCCGGGAGGCTTTCCTCTTGCCGGGGCAGTGGCATGATGGAAAGGGACCTGGATAGCTCCTTGGGAGACTTGGATAGCTCCTGCCCCCACAACAAGCCGCTGTGCGACCTTGGGCAAAACCCTGTCCTTCTCTTTGCACCTTGATGCCATGGAATGAGGAGGTTGGACCAGATGATGTTGAAGGGAACACCTCCATGTGTGAATTCCAGGTTCCCCCCATGACGCACTGGGTTGGAGTTAGTTTGAGCTGAGACCAGCCGTCCCCATCTTGCATCCCAGACCCCTTCCTGGCTCAGGACTTAGGTTTATGTTCATCAGAAGGCAAGATGGTGAGCTTGGCTTTGCCTTGGCACCTTGGACCAGGAGAGAGCAATAGTTTGAGGGCTGAACCCTCCTCTTCACCTACTAAATCTCTTCTCTGTCACCCCTGGGGAGTGAGGAGTTCAACTCTTCTCTGGACAAGAGCCAGTTGGGTCTGGCCTCAAGGTTTGGAGGCTCCACAGCTGGGAAGTTTTCCATGGCTGGGAAAGGTGAGGGGGGTGGGTAGAAGTCTCCTGCCACTGGGGAAGTAGGAGGGCACCAGCTCCATGAAGGCTTTGTCCCAGGCTGGGCCTCCGCGATCCCAGGAAGGCTGGACAAGGAGGCTTCAGATTTTACTGCTGACCCGCAGGAGAGGTCAGGCAGAGAAGGGATTAGGTGGTGATTAAACTGGAGACCAGGGGCTGGTTAGGGTCCTTGGAGAGGGGTAGCTTCAAGCCTGCAGTTTGGAGGAGCAGTTTCCCTGGAGCACTGGGAGCTGCTCTGGGGGGTGGGATGGTCTGAGTCCCTGGCAGACCTAGGCAAGGGCAGAGGTGGCCAGTCCTCATTGGTCTCCTCTGGGACTGCCCTGTAGGTCAGTGGCCAGGGAAGTGTGAGTGGCTGGGAGCGGGAGGCTCAGGGAGGGCATATGGGGGCCTGCTCACCTACCAGGGAGTGAGAAGTTGGAAATGGATGTGGCTGTCCCTTGAGGTCACTGTCCACCTCTTTTGTTTGACACTACCTGCACTTTCCTGATTCCTCCCACTAGAACCGTTCTCTCCACCTGTGTTGCCTTCCTTCCTTCCGCTACCCTTGAAGTCCTTCAAGGCCAGCACTAATGCCATGCTTTATAGGAAGTGCATGAGACCACCTTTTTCTTCCCTCTGCTCCCCAGTAAACTCCTCACCATTCCACCGGGCAGAGAACCATGGTGGAAAGAGTGTGTGCTCCGGATTCAGACAGACCCCACTTTGCATCCCAGCTCTGCTAATGACTAGCTGTTTGACTTTGGACATGCTACTTAGCCTCTCTGAGCTTTAATTCCTTCATCTGTAGAATGGGGACAATAATACTTCTAGGGGTTATGAGGAGTAAATAAGCTGTGGTGCCAAGATCAGCGCTGGGTGACAGGGAATGCTTTGTAAACTGACAGCTTTTACTGTGGTAAAAGTAATGCCAGAGTGCCTACTATCACGATGAGCTGGGGACACATCTGTCTGACCCAGACTGGCATGTGGAAACCTTTGTTGCGGGGCAGGGGCAGAGTCTCACTCCCTTCCCATTTCCTGCCCTGTTACCTGGCACCCCCTAGCAAAAGAGTGCTCCAGGTAGTGTCTGCAGAGTTCAGCCATGTTCAAGAGAGATCCAGCAAAGGCCCCAGTGGAGGGTCCTGGGCAGAGGGCAGTCAGGGTAGGCCCTACCACTCACCTGGATGCCTCTCCCTACAGTTTCGGGAGAATGTCCAGGACGTCCTGCCAGCCTTGCCGAATCCAGATGACTATTTTCTCCTGCGTTGGCTCCGAGGTGAGGGAAGAGGGGCTACGGGAGGCTGGGGCAGGGGCTTGTTCTGAGTAACAGAATGGCACCCTCTGAAAACCCTGCCCCTGGCAATCAGGGCATCTGGAATGTTCAATCTTTAATGTCAAAGGGTCCTTGGCAATGACATAAGCTCAACCCTCCTAGTGGATAAAGACACTGAGGCTCAGAGAGATGAAGTGACTTGCTCCAAGCCACACAGTGAGTGAGCTGCAGCAGAGAAAAGGGGAGATTCCAGGTCGGCTGACCCTTGGCCCACAGCCTTTTCCATCCACCCAAGAAATCTGCTCTGCTGATGGAGTTGGGGAAATGGGCTGAGGAAAAACAAAGCGAGAAAGGCCACAGCCATGTGGGTGGTCGGAGGCAGGGCGAAGTGCAGAACCAGCCCCTGATATGCTCTGTTAGGAGGGCAGGTCCCCGCTGACCGCAGTTTAGGCAACCTGAAGGCCTCAGCCTGACCTAGGGTGACAAGAGTCTCCTCAAACCACCACCAGGCTCTAGAGCCCAGGTCCTGGTTCTAGCTCTGCCCTGGCCTGGCTGTGGAGCCTGGTTCAGGGCAAACACTTCCCTAGGATCCTCCTCTGGAAGGGCAGGAAAAGACCTGTCTGCTCTAAGACATGACATAACAGAGCTCTGTGTGTGGCACTGAAATGTACACATTTCTGCTGGCATCAGGGTCAAGTTCAGCCCCATTCCCCAATCCCTGAGATGTTTCCATTCTTTCCCCTCTTCTCTTCTCCTGTGATTCAGGTCATGTGCCACCCTCCCTGGTTCTTCTGACACCTTTTCCCCCTCTATATAGAAACTTTAATTACAGACATAGGAATAATAAAGAAAATTCCACTATGGCCAGGAACGGTGGCTCACACCTGTAATCCCAGCACTTTGGGAGGCTGAGGCAGGTGGATCACTTGAAGCCAGGACTTCAAGATCAGCCTGGGCAACATGGTGAAACTCCATGTATACTAAAAAATACAAAAATTAGCTGGGCGTGGTGGCGGGTGCCTGTAATCCCAGCTACTCAGGAAGCTGAGGTAGGAGTATCACTTGAACCCGGGAGGTGGAGGTTGCAGTGAGTTGAGATTGTGAGACTGCACACCAGCCTGGGTGACAGAGTAAGACTCCATCTCAAAATGAAACAACAAAAAAGTAACTTTATTTATTTATTTTTTTAGAGACCAGGGTTTCACCATGTTGGCCAGGCTGGTCTCAAACTCCTGACCTCAAGTGATCTGCCTACCTCAGCCTCCCAAAGTGCTTGAATTATAGGTGTGAGCCACTACACCTGGTCAGAATATTCCATTATGTTCTAGCAAAGCTTAAGTTGTGGTGTAGAATCATATCCTAAAATATGAAAGTACAAATTATGCCCTATTATTTTAATTTTCATTATTATTATTTTTTTGAGACACGGTCTGACTCTGCTTCCCAGGCAGTGGGCATGATCGTGCTCACTGCTGCTTTGAACTTCTGGTCTCAAGTGATATTTTTATTTATTTATTTTGAAATGCAGTCTCACGCCGTTGCCCAGGCTGGAGTGCAATGGCGCGATCTCAGCTCACTGCAACCTCTGCCTCCCAGGTTCAAGCGATTCTTCTGCCTCACCCTCCCGAGTAGCTGGGATTACAGGCTCCTGCACCATGCTCTGCTAAGTTTTGTATTTTGAGTAGAGATGGGGTTTCACCACGTTGGCCAGGCTGGCCTTGAATTCCTGACCTCAGGTGATCCACCCACCTCGGCCTCCCAAAGTGCTGGGATTACACGCATGAGCCACCGTGCTCGGCAATAAATGTTACTAAAATTTATTTTTGAAATAGGGTCTTGCTGGCCTCAAACTCCTGGGCTCAAGTGATCCTTTCACCTCAGGCTCCCGAATAGCTTGGACTACAGGTACACACCATTGTGACTGGTCCTGTTATTTCTTTATGGACACATACACACACGTGCATGCCCTAGGAGTCTTGGAGCAGGTGAAGAGATGTATATTCCTTTTCTTTCCAGAAATTTCATAGAGCTGACACACATGCTCCTGAGAGGCGGCTTGTAAACACCTGAGGGCAGATGCATCCAGGAGCCTCTGGAAGTGTCACTTGCCCCTTTCCCCAAAATACCTCCATCCCATTCCCCTATCCCAGCCCACCGCCCAGAGAGGGTAGAAGGGCAGCATGGGGGCGGCAGTGGAATCAGTTCAGGCTGGAGGAAATTTTGGCCCAGCATTTGCTGAAGGACTGCAGCTAGAAGCAGGTGGGTGGAGAGAGTGGGAAGACAGTAGCCTTCTTAAAGGGCCAGCTGCAAAATGATCCAGACGACTAGGGAGCTGCTGTTCCGCAGAGAAGCATGGTTTCTGAGAGCCATTAACAGCAATGCAGTTCTCTCTTACTGAAGCAGGGGCCAGCCAGGGGTCCTGGCAGCTGATCTCCCAATTCCTGGGGAGCCTCATACTCAGGGGTCATTCAAAGAGTGTGGTCATTCTCATTTGCCAGATGAGAAAACAGGCTCAAAGAGGGGAGTTGGGAAGGGGACTTACCTGAAGTCACACAGTTAATGTGTAGCAGAATCAGGGCAGAAACCTAGGGCTCCAGACTCCAGGCCAGCATCATTTCCAGTAAGCCACCCCTGCTCCTTAAAGCCAGGCTCAGCCTCTTACAACAGAGGAAGTGTCTCCTCTGCATTTCACTTGTGCCTCACATTTCCTGGGCAGGAGCTCAGGCCTGGTCAGAGCCTAACATGAATTACAATTAGTTTTTCTTTTCCCCTTAAAAAAAAAAACCAAACCCAAACAACAAAACCCAAGGCCTGGCATGGTGGCTCATGCCTGTAATCTGAGCACTTTGAGAGGCCAAGTGGATCACCTGAGCTCAGGAGTTCAATACCAGCCTTGGCAATATAGCAAGACTCTGCCTCTACTTAAAAAAAAAAAATAGCCGGGTGTGGAGGCACGCACCTGTAGTCCTAGCTATTCGGGAGCCAGAGGTGGGAGGTTGCTTAAGCCAGTAGTTTGAGACCATAGTGAGCTATAATCTTGCCACCGCATTCCAACCTGGGTGACAGAGCAAGATTCTGTCTCAAACAAAACCAACCAACCAACCAACCAGCCTTTTAGCATTCTCTCCTTGAATCTGACGGAGACATTTGCAAGCCACATACCAGCAGAATGTCTGTCCGTATCCTAGGGGTGGGCTTGGGGTTTCTCTCCCTCCCTCTTTCCCCACAGAGGAGTTCAGTTTTCTGCGGGCTTCCAGGCACAGAGAGCAGGTCCCCAAGTCTCATCTGCCTCCCCCTGACTGGGGCTGAGCTCTGGGCATCCCAGCAAGGAGGATCGGAGAGCAGGATAAAAGAAGGAAGTGGTGTAAGCCTTGGGAGGGAGGCAGAGCAGGTCTGAGTCTCTGCATTTTACAAGTCTAGGGAATGAATGGACAATCACCACCCAGGCGGCTGCCCCTGAGCTGAGTTCTTGCAGTGCCACAAGCCATGCTTCGAGTGGCCCCTGACCAGGGCAGCAGGAGCCTGGAGAGGCCTCAAACAGGTATGGGAGGCCCCAGGTGTGGTACTGCCAGGAGCAAGTGGCAACTCTGGGAGAGCCCACATAGAAGACGCTGGATGTTGGGCCTTGGCAGATAAGGGTTAACTGGAGAGCCTCCCCAAGATAAGAGGCTCACAGTTCACCACCACTCCTAGGAAGTTAAGGACTCTTCTCATAGTAATGATGTCCTTCCTATGGAAGATTCTCATCATGGTCCCACGAACTCCCCCAACATGAGGATGGTGCCTCGCATCTTCCAAGTGTTTCTAGCTTATCAGACAATTTGGTCAGAGATGTGCATTATCTTGTCTAAGGTCAAACAGAGAAGTGGAAGAGCTGGGATGCAAATGCAGATGATATTCCTCTAAAAGCTGTCTCATGCTGCTGTGGCAACACATGAAGAAGGGTGGGATTCAGTTCTGCTAGGATGCGTCCAGCACTTGTGATGGGTGTGGCACTGGTCAAATCTGTTGAGGCAGCCTATAAGCCTGGGAGAAGGGACTGATTTTCATAACAGCAGAGTCAGGGAATGTGCTCGGCACTCCCAGAGAACGATGGTTAAGGGACCAGGGACGGTCCAGAGGGCAGCCTGTCTGGCCCAGGTTCCAGGGCTGTCAGCAGATCTAGATGCCAAATCTACAGAGGACATACAACTGGGAGGGACAGTTCATAGGTCAGATGGCAAAATCGATCAGAATCCGGATCTCAAAAAGTTAAAGGATGGATTGTGGAAATTTGACAGGGAAGGATCTAAGGTCTCACCTCTCCATGTATGCAATGGAGGCAGTGGCACAGGTGAAAAGGATTTGGGGGTTTCAGTGTCTATAAGCTCCACCTGAGTTAGGAGTATGCCTGTTGCTAAGAAGGTTTTTGGGCTGAGCACAGTGGCTCATGTCTGTAATCCCAGCACTTTGGGAGGCCAAGGTAGGTGGATTACCTGAGGTCAGGAGTTTGAGACCAGCCTGGCCAATGTGGTGAAACCTCGTCTCTACTAATTAGCCGGGTATGGTGGTGTGTGCCTGTAATCCCAGCTACTCAGGAGGCTGAGGCAGGAGAATTGCTTGAACCCGGGAGGTGGAGGCTGCAGTGAGTCGAGATTGTGCCATTGCACTCCAGGCTGGGTGACAGAAGTGAAACTATGAGTCAAAAAATAAATAAATAAATAAAAAGAGAGAGAGAGAGTTCTTAGACAGCACCTGGGGCTATATTCGTGGCTCTTAGAGCACACTCTGAGGGAACCCTGGAAAACATTCACAGGGAAGTTATTTGCATGGACTTGAAACCAAGTTGTGGTGCTTGGTATAGGATCCAAGGATGGGCAGCATGCTGGTCAGGGAAATGCAGGGTGACAGCTCAGAATTTTCCTGTCTTGGAAGTGTTGTCATGTGGCTAAAAAGACAATCCTATTCTCTGAGTGCCTCTGAAATGAATATCAGTTCAGTACCATGACAGCTGAGTGCAAATTGCAGCTATGATTACCTGGGAGCAAGTGGCCTTGGGGGTCAGTGAGTTATTTGTGTTCAAGCCTGAACAGGATACTTTTTGGGGTGTCATGCATAAAGAGTTGACCCAGGTGAAATTGAATTCTGAAACTTGTCAGGAGCCCTGGGAGGGGATGTGTGAGCCCTTTGAGGACATGACAAGGTTGGGTGGAGGCTCATCAACCCCTCTATCCGACTGGTATATTCTGCCAGCTCTGCCACAGATTGCAGGGGCAGCTATATTCATCCTTGTTTTTTGTTTTTCTTGAGACGGGGTCTTGCTCTGTCACCCAGGCTGGAGTACAGTGGTGTGATCTCAGCTCACTGCAACCTCTGCCTCCCAGGCTCAAGCAATCCTCCCACCACTTCAGCCTCCCAAGTAGCTGGGACTACAGGTGCATGCCACCATCTGTGGCTTTTTCTTTTTTTTTTTTTAGAGACGAGGTCTCACTGTATTGCCCAGGCTGGTATGTTCATCTTTGAACTGTGGTATCAAGGTCTCAGGACTGCATGTGAGAATGTGGAGGAGATAAACTTTGTCTGTGTAAGGGGGAAGGCCAAATGATAAGAGGGTTCAGGGTTCATTTTCGCTGAAAGGAGGTGAGACCTTTAACTTGATTATAACCACTGGGGTAAAGCTCTTTTGACCCTGGTGTTATAATGGCTGCCCCAACTGCCCTGAACCTTGACCTGCTCTCCACACAAACCTGGGGTCTGTGGTGCCCCAGTTCTCAGTAAAGGCTCTCCTGTTAGCTTCTGCTTGTGGGAAGGTCTGAGGGTTAGCTGGAGAGATGACTGAGAGGAACTGGCCCTATCATGGGAATATGGGAATCTCTCCATCCTTGGACCCCCAGTCCTGTTAACTTAATCCTGACCACGTTTCCTTGTTACAGCGAGAAGCTTCGACCTGCAGAAGGCAGAGGCTATGCTCCGGAAGGTGAGATACATTTGGCTCCGAATCCCACTGTTGCCTCAGTTCCTCCCCTTCAGAATCGCACCTTGCGTTGACATCTTTTGCCACACCTCCCACCCCGATCACAGCTTTTAGCTTTGAGTATTAGCCGACCACTGTTGCCTTATCCCTCTGGGACAAACTGCATTCCCTTCCCTGGCAACATAGGCTTTCATAGTTCCGGGCCAGCCAAGAATGATAATCTCTTCTGCTAAGACCTCTAACACAGGCAGGGCCTTCTTTTCCATTCCTGCCCAATGCCTTCTGGTGACTGCCTATGATCTGGTGGTCCATTCACGCTGTTGCTTATTGCTACATGCCTATTAAACTTCCCTCACACCATCCCTGTTTTTTTTTGTTTTTGTTTTTTGAGACAGAGTCTCCCTTTGTCACCCAGGCTGGACTGCAGCGGTGGCGCGGTATCAACTCACTGCAACCTCCACCTTCCGTGTTCAAGTGAGCTCATGCCTCAGCCATGGAGTAGCTGGTATTACAGGCATGTGCCACCATGGCCAGCTAATTTTCATATTTTAGTAGAGACAGGGTATTGCCATGTTGGCCAGACTGGTCTTGAACTCCCAGCCTCAAGTGATCCACCTGCCTTGGCCTCTCAAAGTGCTGGGATTACAGGTATGAACCACCATGCCCAGCTGTCCATCCCTCCTTTAAAATCTTCCCCATTGTGTCTTTGTAGCATGTGGAGTTCCGAAAGCAAAAGGACATTGACAACATCATTAGCTGGCAGCCTCCAGAGGTGAGCACAAATTATCCTACCTCATCCCTATGCTAGGTCTTTCAGACCCACAGCCTGGCTCCTGGGATCTGGGTCCACTGAGTTTGGATCCTCAGAGGAAAGGTCTGACAATGCCCACTGAGCCCTGGTGGTCTCCAGAATGGGCATCTGTTGGTACCCAGGGGAGGATGTAGAGAAAGATACTGATGAACCTGGAGTAAGGCCCTGTGCTCCAGGCAGGGTATGGATGCCTTCTGACCAGGCCGCTCCTCTGTGTCTTTGACCAGGTGATCCAACAGTATTTGTCAGGGGGCATGTGTGGCTATGACCTGGATGGCTGCCCAGTCTGGTATGACATAATTGGACCTCTGGATGCCAAGGGTCTGCTGTTCTCAGCCTCCAAACAGGATCTGCTCAGGACCAAGATGCGGGACTGTGAGCTGCTTTTGCAGGAGTGTGCCCACCAGACTACGAAGGTGAGTGGACCACTGTGGCTAAAAATGAACTGACCACAACAGAGGCATTCCAGCAGAAGGAGGCACGTCATGCAGGAATATAAGTGCAGCTTCAGGGCCAAGACCTAGACTTTAAAAACTTAAAAAAATTTTTTTAGTAGAGATGGGGTTTCACCATGTTGGCCAGGCTGGTCTTGAACTCCTGACCTCAAGTGATCCGCCCACCTCGGCCTCCCAAAGTGCTAGGATTACAGGCATGAGCCACAGGACCCAGCTGAGGCCCAGACTTTGGGATTTCCTAGACCAATGACACTTCCAAATTTTAGAATATTGCCAAATGTCTATTTTGCCACGTAAGACCTTTAAAACAATGATCATCTATTATTGCCATCATTAACACCCAAAACTATAAGAATGGCAATAATCTCAGATTAAAAAGCAGTCCTTAGGAGGTTGCAGTGAGCTGAGATCATGCTACTGCACTCTGGCCTCAGTGACAGAGTGAGACTCCATCATCTTAAAAAATAAAAATAAAAAAAGCAGACCTTTAAAAAACTCACATTATTGTTATATTTCTCTTTTATCTGGGGACCCAGTGAAATGTTATTGTGGACCAACCCATCCTTGAGCAAGTGTCTGGGTATCACCGGTGAAGATGATCTCAGAATCTGAGCTTCTCTAATTCTGTATCCAAAAAAAGATAAGGATGGCTGGGTATGGCAGCTCACCTGTAATCCCAGCACTTTGGGAGGCTGAGTGGGCAGACTGAGCCCAGGAGTTTAAGACCAGCCTGGCCAAAATGGCAAGAGGCTGTCTCTAGAAAAAAATAAAAATAAAAAATTAGCTGTGTATAGTGGCGCATACCAGCTACTAGGGAGGCTGAGGTGGGGGATCACTTGCACTTGGGAGGTAGAGGTTGCAGTGAGCCATGATCACACCACTGCACTTCAGCCTGGGCAACAGGGCTAGACCCTGTGTCAAAAAAGATGAGGGTAGCTGATTCCCTTACTGAGAAAAACACTGAAGAACAAGCAGAAGCTGCCACCACGGTTTTCCCTCCTGCCCTCCTCTCAGCAGTTGTAAAGATCCAGTAAAATGATGTGATAAAGTCTGGGAACATCCCAACACTCATCTGCAAACATTCAGAGAGCCTACTGTGCGCAGAGACCCTGGGGAGCTGGGGATGCAGGAGGCATTAGATGTGGATGCACCCCTGAGGGCTGAGGCTGCACAGAACATCTGTGCCTGTGTGTGAGTGGCTCTACAGGTACCACGCACAGAGCACACAGTGACTCAGGAAGCAGGAGGCCATCAGGCCAAACTGCAGAACAAAAGCCATCTCAGTTGTCATCTAGATCCACCCAGTCATGTACTGGAAAAGAACATGGAGACCTAGGCAGGAAGAGTGACTTGCCTAGGCCACAAATCTGGCTTGGGGTGATTATCTCAATTTGGAAAACCCTAGATCCAGCCCTAACCAGCTCTGGTTGCTCTATTGGAGCACAGTGCAGTCATTTGCCCCGGACCGGGTGGGGTTCTGCAGTAGGACAGCCTGACAAGACTTTTTGCTCTCTGTTCCCTGCAGTTGGGGAAGAAGGTGGAGACCATCACCATGATTTATGACTGCGAGGGGCTTGGCCTCAAGCACCTCTGGAAGCCTGCTGTGGAGGCCTATGGAGAGGTGAGAGGCAGAGTGGGGAGGAGGGGGTCAGAGGGAAGGGAAGGAGGAGTGGGCCCCTCTGCTAGGCTGTCCTGCGGGATGAGTGAGGCCTTGGGGGCAGACTCTAGTCTACAGGAAGCAGGACCTCTGTCCCTGGGACAGAGGTTTGAGCCTGCTGGAATCAAGAGTGATTTTGTTTCCACAGTTTCTCTGCATGTTTGAGGAAAATTATCCCGAAACACTGAGGCGTCTTTTTATTGTTAAAGGTAAGCTGGGAATTTCTTGTGATAAAGCCAGATGGAAAAGAGGGGTAAAAAATATGACTGGGGCAGATGGAGGGTCAAACAGTGAGCCAAAAGAAGGGTCTACGGACATGTTCAGAAAATTGCTGCCCCGGCTAGTGTGCTGGCTCATGCCTGTAACCCTAGCACTTTGGGAGGCCGAGGTGGGCGGATGACCTGAAGTCGGGCGTTTGAGACCAGCCTGACCAACACGGTGAAACCCCCATCTCTACTAAAAATACAAAACTAGCTGGGTGTGGTGGCACATGCCTGTAATCCCAGCTACTTGGGAGGCTGAAGCAGGAGAACTGCTTGAACCCAAGAGGAGGAGTTTGCAGTAAGCCAGGATTGTGCCATTGCACTCCAGCCTGGGCAACAAGAGCAAAACTCCATCTCAAAAAAGAAAAAAAAGTTGAGGAAATGAGCTGGGTGTGGTGGTGCATGCCTGTAGTTCCAGTTTCTCAAGAGGCTGAGGCAAGAGCATTGCTTGAACCCAGGAGTTCAAGGCTGCAGTGAGCTATGATTGTGCCACACTGCACTCCAGCCTGGGTGACAGAGCAAGTCTCCATCTCAAAAAAGTAAAAATAAAATAAAAACAAAAATAGGGCTGCGCATAGTGGCTCACTCCTGTAATCCCAGCACTTTGGGAGGCCGAGATGGGCAGACCACTTGAGGCCAGGAGTTCAAGACCAGCCTGGCTAACAAAGCAAAACTCCTTCTCTACTAAAAATATGAAAATTAGCTGGGCGTGGTGGTGCACACCAGTAGTCCCAGCTACTCAGGTGGCTGAGCCACAAGAATTGCTTCAATGTGGGGGGTGGAGGATGCAGTAAGCCGAGAGCTCACTGAGGCTGCGGCAAGAGCATTTCTTGAGCCCCGGAGTTCAAGTCTGTGGTGAGCTTAGATTGTGCCACTGCACTGCAGCCTGGGTGACAGAGCAAGACTCTGTCTCAATAAAATAAAAAGAAGACTATCCTTCACATATGCAGACTACTTTACAACTCACAGAACTTTCAGTATGACTTCGTTTGAGCCACCCAGCCTGATGAGATAGGAAGAGATCATTTGACTATATCCACTGTACAAATGGGATGGCAGGAGCTCAAAGATGCCCATGCTGAGCTGCACACCCTGGCCTGCTTATGTGGGCTCCACAGCCCTAGGGAACATATGGCCCAGCATGGGCTGGTGGGAGGGTAGGAGGTGCTACAGAGGACGCTGTTAGGGACAGACTGGGCACTGCTCCCAGCCTCACATTATCTGGTCTTTGTCCCAGCCCCCAAACTGTTTCCTGTGGCCTATAACCTCATCAAACCCTTCCTGAGTGAGGACACCCGTAAGAAGATCATGGTCCTGGGAGGTAAGTGGTCCAGGCTTTTCTCAACTCCAAAGGATGGTCTGTAGCCCAAATTGGGTCCAGCTTTAGAAGTATGGCCATAGCCATCAGGGTGAAAGCTCCCTCTGCTAGTTTGGGAGTAGTGGGACTTAGGAGCAAGCTGGGGCAGAGCTAGTGCTTTCATCTGTTTTCCTAAGAACTCTTTCTCTCAGACACTCTGGAAGCAATTACTGGGTCCATTATTATAGATTCAAAGATGAATGAAACTCCAGTCCTTGCCCTTAAGGAACTTACAGTATAATAGGAGACAGAAGACCTAGAAAGAGAGGCTGGGTGTGGTGGCTCGTGCCTGTAATCCCAACACTGGGAGGCTGAGGTGGGAGGATCACTTGAGGCCAGGAGTTCAAGACCAGCCTGAGCAACAAAGCAAGACCCTGTCTTTACTAAAAAATGAAAAATAGCTGGCCATAGTGGCATGCATCTGTAGTCCTAGCTATTGGAGAGGCTTAGACAGGAGGATCCCTTGAGCCCAGGAGTTCAAGGCTGTAGTGAGCTATGATCATGCCACTGCACTCTAGCCTGGGCAACAGAGCAAGACCCTGGTTTTGTTTTTGTTTTTGTTTTTTATAAAAGACCTAGAGATACAGAGAAAAAAAATTAAAAAACAAACCTAGAGAGAGAGAGCTATGACATAAACTAGAAAAGATAGAAGAATAGTCACAGGAGGGTGCCACAGAGGTCGCAGGAGCAAAGTTGCTTTTAGTTGGGGAAAACTAGGAGCAGCTTCGTTTGACAAGCACCTAGTATGTGCCAGACCCAGGCTAGTGCTAAGACTATAAAGATGAATAAGACAGAATCCTGGCTGGGTGCTGTGACTCACATCTGTAATCCTAGCACTCTGGGAGGCAGAGGTGGGCAGACTGCTTGAGCTTAGGAGCTCAAGACCAGCCTGGCCAGCATGGTGAAACCCCGTCTCTACTAAAAATACAAAAATTAGCTGGGCGTGGTAGCGCACACCTGTAATCCCAGCTACTCAGGAGGCTGAGGCAGGAGAATTGCCTGAATCTGGGAGGCGGAGGTTGCAGTGAGTCAAGATCATGCAACTGGCACTCCTGCCTGGGTGACAGAATGAGGCTACCTCTCAAAAAAAAAAAAAAAAAAAAAAAAGGAAAAAGAAAAAAAGACAGAGTCCTTTGAAGATCTCTTGGCCTCTCTATCAGCATGCTATGGTACATGTATGGAAGGGGAAACCACAAAGTGCATGGGAGCACTCAGTGGGAGCACTCACTCCACCTGAGCTAGGCAGGGGGTGATGCCTACCTAAGCTGTGTGCTATGGAATGACTAAGAGTCTGCCAGATGGAGCAAGGCAGGAAGCTGCTTGGCAGAAAGAAGGGCATTGAACAAAGACCTTACACAGCATGGCAGAGGCAGCTGTTACAGAATTGGAGGTAGGGTGTGGCAAGAGATGAGACTGGAGAGGGAGGCAGGTCGCAGGAATCAGGTCCTAGAGAATCCAGGGCAGTTTTAGAAGCTGGGACATGACTCTACAGGCCACTGGGAATCAGAGGAGTTTTCAGCATGGGAGTACCACAACCAGATTTTAAACTGGTTGTATTAGCAAGATTGCGAAGGATACCAGTTTGTATACTTGCCACAATCCATGCAAGAGGTGTTGCAAGCCTGAATTGGGGCAGTGGCAATAGGTACAGAGGACAGGATGGATGAAAACTTATTTAGGGCCAGGTGCAGTGGCTCACACCCATAATCCCAAATACTTTGTGTTTGGGAGGCCCAGGTGGGTGGATCGCTTAAGTCCAGGAATTCTAGATCAGCCTGGGAAACATTTGTAGAGATGGTGAAACTCCATCTCTATAGAAAATAAATTAGCTAGATGTGGTGGCGTGTGCCTGTAGTCCCAGCTAGTTGGGAGGGTGATTGGTGCCACTGCACTCCAGCCTGGGCAACAGAGCAAAAACCTATCTAAAAAAAAAAAAAAAAAAGACTTATTTAGGAAGTAAAGCAGCAGAACTCAATTGACTAGATGTAGGAAGTAAGAGAGAAAGAAATCTAGAATGAGCTCCTGGTGTCTGGCAGAGGTGACTGAGAGATGGTGATGCATTTGTTCAACTGGGGAAAACTAAAAGAATAAGCTCAAAAAAGCTTGAAGTTGAGCTTGAGGAGTCTGTGAGATATAAAAATGTTGGGAATACCTGAGTTTGAAGCTTAGGAGAAAACTCTGCTCTGGAGATTTGGAAGTTATCAAATAGCAGCAGCTAAAACCTTGTCAGTACGTAAGATTGCCTATGGAGGAACAGAGGTGGAACCCTGAGGGTCATCCGAGCTCAAGAGCAGGCAGAGAAGGAGGAATCCACCAGGGAGACTGAGAAGTGACTAATGAGGTAGGTAGAGAAGCAAGTCAACAGGGAATGACTATGCAGGGGCAACATCAGGGCACAAGGGAAAGTGTGACCCAAAACCCAGCAAAGAAGACACACAGGCAAGCCAGCTAGGGACAGGCAGTTCAGTTTTGCTGAAGTGGAGGGAGAAAAGGCTAGAAAGGTAGACTGGGCAGCCAGGTGTAGTGGTTCACACCCATAATCCCAGCTACTCAGGAGGCTGAGGCAGGAGGACCACCTGAGCACAAGAGTTTGAGACCAGCCTGGGAGACATAGTGAGACTCTGTTTCAAAAACAAAACAAAAACGTATATTGGGACAGGCTCGCGAAAGGGAGGATGCCGCCTACAGCATTGAACTTGGGGGTGGGGTAGGAAAGAGGGATTCTGAAGGCTTCTCAATGTTCACCTTTTGGTGACACATTAAAAGTGGAGATTTTCCAAATGTGTGCTGGTGAGACCTGGGGAGTGAAGTCATCAGGGAAGTGTGGGACCTCTGGGTTCCAGTCATAGCTCTGGCCAGCAACAAGCTCAAGTTCTGCTTTTTTTTTTTTTTTT
>NW_016107573.1:2141139-2227688 GCF_001604975.1 Cebus imitator | reverse complement strand
AGGGTGTCTTGCTCTGTCGCTCAGGCTGGAGTGTAGTCGTGTGATCACAGCTCACTGCAGCCTCAACCTCCCGGGCTCAAATGGTCCCCCAACCTCAGTTTCCTGAGCAGCTGGGACTAGAGCCACACACCAGCCTAAATTTTTATTTTTTATACAGACGGGATCTCACTGTTGCCCAGGTCAGTCTCAAACTCCTGGGCTCAAGCAGTCCTGCGTCGGCCTCCCAAAGCACTGGAATTACAGGAATGAGCCACTGCGCCCAGCCAGCTCCGTGCTTTTTGTTGCCTCAGTTACTCTCTCTGTGAGATGGGAAGAATCCTCCTGGCCTTATCCCAACTCTCCAGCTGGCCTGGGGGAAGAACTATAAAATCTGAGCAAGAGGTTTTCATCATTTTTGTTTTTTCTGCTGCTACCACCCACCATGGGCATGAGACGGTTTGGTTTCCTGGCAGCAGAGCTGTGTAGGAGGTTCAGTCTGTTCCCCTACCCACACCTAAAACTCTTTCAACCAAACCTGCCTCAGGCTGGGAAGGTGCAGGATCTTCAACAGAGAGGGGACATTCACTTGGGCTGGTCACTGGAGCTTGGCAGTACAGATTAAATCACCCCAAGAAAAACAGACTGTGTTCCCCAGAGTTGCATGGTCTTTGGTCCCTAAAACTCTGAAGGCTGGCAGACTCTGGACAGTTTCTGTGGGTTTCCAGCCAGCATGCCACTGGCTTGCACCCCAGAGCCTGGAGCTGCTGCCTACATATGTTCGACATAGTAGGCAGGTTTTCGTATCAAAATATTGTTCCTGGCTGATATTTATGAATTTGCACTGGTGGACAAGTGGTTTTAGCACTGGCTGTGCTAGAGTCAAACTCTCCTAGACAGGAAAGAGCTTGGCTAAAAAAAATAAAAAATAAAAAAAAGAGCCAAATCACTGATGGCTCAACAGCTGAAAACATCAGGAGCAGAAGTTAAATGGTGGCTGGGGTAAAGCCAAGGAATCCATTTAAGGGGTGACCCTAGAGAAATACATTTATTTATGAAGTCATGACTTAGCTGTAGGGGAAGGTGGGGGAAAGACACACAGTTCTGCCCTCACAAGGTTCAGTCTCATCAGGACAGGGTATGTGCATTCAGGCCTTCTGCCCACCACACAAGCTGTTCCCTCTGCATGGAATGCCCTTCTCCCCTCTTTGTCCCCATTCCTGCTGTACTTCAATGTATCACCTCCCTGGGGTAATAACATACTCTTATGTGTGTAAGGCACTTCATGGTTTAAAAAGCCCTCTCGGCCGGACATGGTGACTCAGGCCTGTAATACCAGCACTTTGGGAGGCTGAGGTAGATCATCTGAAGTCAGGAGTTCGAGACCAGCCTGGCCAACATGGTGAAGCGCCGTCTCTACTAAAAATACAAAAAACTAGCTGGGCGTGGTGGCGGGTGCCTATAGTCCCAGGTACTTGGGAGCCAGTTACTTGGGAGGCTCAGGCAGAACTGCTTGAACCTGGGAGGCAGAGATTGCAGTGAGCCGAGGTCATGCCACTGCACTACAGCCTGGGCAACGGGGTGAGATTCTGTCTCAATAAAAAAAAAAAAAAAGCTCCCTCAAGTACTTAGTTCTTTTCACTCCTACCATAACCAGGAGGGGCAAGAATAAAGTCACTTAGCTGTTCGGACACAATGAGAACAGGAACCAGGATCTCCTCCTGATTCCTGGCCTGGGACAGAGCATCCTCTGACTCCTACTGAATCCCCTACAGTACTCCTAATGCAGGAATTTGAGGCGGGCTGGTGGGGAGTGTGGTGCATGGGCTTTTTTCCGCCTCTTTAGTGTAGACCACCAGGGTTATGGTGAAATCTTACCTAGCGTTGAGATACATCTTTATCCTTCCTTCCCTCTCCTGCCAGCAAATTGGAAGGAGGTTTTACTGAAACATATCAGCCCTGACCAGGTGCCTGTGGAGTATGGGGGCACCATGACTGACCCTGACGGAAATCCCAAGTGCAAATCCAAGGTATGGGCCACCAGAGGCTGGAGGTGAACAGGGATACCTGGCTCAAATGCACATTCCAGTTTACTCCATGCCATGCTTCTAGATCAACTATGGGGGTGACATCCCTAAGAAGTATTATGTTCGAGACCAGCTGAAACAGCAGTATGAACACAGCGTGCAGATTTCCCGTGGCTCCTCCCACCAAGTGGAGTATGAGATCCTCTTTCCTGGCTGTGTCCTCAGGTAGGGGCCTGGGCCCTTCCAGGAGACCTCAGCTTTCATCTATAGGTCCTGATGGGTGGGCTGGGGTAGGACAAGCCCTGGTTCCAGGAACCCGGGAGGGTACATGCAGACAGAATTATGTCTAAACTGGTGATGTCCCCTGTAGGTGGCAGTTTATGTCAGATGGAGCAGATGTTGGTTTTGGGATTTTCCTGAAGACCAAGATGGGGGAGAGGCAGCGGGCAGGGGAGATGACAGAGGTACTGCCCAACCAGAGGTACAACTCCCATCTGGTCCCTGAAGATGGGACCCTCACCTGCAGTGACCCTGGCATCTGTAAGTATCTCTGCCTTGGCAATACCTTGAAGCCCTATGTCCAGCTTTCTGCCTGTGAGGATCCTCTTCCTCCATGGATTTTTGGTTCTCAGAGTGTTAGAACTAGAAGTGGGATGCCATCGGTTCAACCCTCTTCTTGCCTAGACGAAGAAACCTAGGCTTGGAGAGGTGAAATGACTTGTTTATGGTGGCCCAGCTGGTTAGCAGCAGGGTGGGACTTTGACCTCATACTCCCAGGTATGGGTGAGTCATAGTCCTAGGCCATCACAGGGGTTCAACACTTCTGATTTCTGGTCCAGGTCTAACTGGGTCTGTGACTGGCCAGATATTTCTTGGGGATGCTCCTACCCAGAGGTCACAGAGGCAGAATTGGCTGGGTGAGCATGGGATTGCAAGGTAAGCGAAGTACTCAAAAGTCCATCCTTCACCTGAGTTTCACTCATCTCCAGGCTGACCAAGGAACGAACACAGATTATGAACAGGCAGTTTACACAAGAATATAAGAATGGGGACAGCTGCGGTGGCTCATGCTTGTAATTCCAGCACTTTGGGAGGCCGAGGCAGGTGCATCACAAGGTCAGGAGATGGAGACCATCCTGGCTAACACAGTGAAACCTGGTCTCTACTAAAGATACAAAAAATTAGCCAGGCATGGTGGCACGTGCTTGTAGTCCCAGCTACTTGGGAGGCTGAGGCGAGAGAATCACTTGAACCTGGGAGGTGGAGGTTGTAGTGAGCCCAGAGCGTGCCACCACACTCCAAAAAAAAAAAAAAAAAAGAATGGCAAACAGACATTGGAAAAGGTGCTTAACCTCTCTTAACTTTGTAATATTCATTAAAATTCCCCTTGACTCAGCAATTCTACTTCTGAAAATTTATCCTACAGAAATACACAAAAATATAGGAACAAGGATGTTTCTAGCAGCCTGGGAAACTGGCAGTAAACCATATGACCATAATAAGGTCTGTTAAGTAAATTACAGTCCATCCATACAATGTTAAAGAGAATAAACTGACATGTAAGATGTCTGAGACATGTTAAGCATGAAACACAGCATGTATGGTATGTACTCACTTTGGTTAAAGAAGTGTGTACACAGAAAAGAATTCTGGAGAATCTATGCTAACTCTAAAAGTGGTTATCTATGGGGTGACAGGATGTTTATGGAGGGCTTTCATTTTTACAGTATTTCTGCAAATATATTTTATGATGACTATGTATTAATTTTACATTTATAAGCAGAAAGCCATACCTACACCCTCCTCAACATCCACAATCAATTCTCCAGTTACTTTTTGTCAGAGCCAATGGAAAATCATTGACAGCAAAGGCTTTATTGTCAGAGCTGAGGTGGACTTGACTAAAGACTAGCTGCATGGCCTTAGGCAAATGACAAAACCTAATCTTCAGTTTCCTGACTGCTACACTGGGGATATCTCACAGGGATACTGGATGATTCAATGTGATAAGTTCTGTGAGGCGCTTAGCATAATGCCCGGCATAGAGCAAGCACTCAATGCACTGTAGTCACCACTATTATTGTAAGGACAAAGCGTGTAGGAGAAGGGTCATCCTGGAGACAATGCTGGGAGATGGGAGAAGCCCTGTGCCCCATTTCTATGGCAGTACCAGCACCACCAGAAGATCTGAACTAGCCCCATAGATGTCTCGGCCTCTGTGCTTGTCCACACTGTCACCCAACCTGAGATTTTGCCTCCTTCCTCACATCCCAGGCATCCTTCATCTCCACCACCCCCTCCTCACAGATGCTCTGTAGTACAACATAGCTCCCTGGGGAGGGGGGAGTATTCTTATTAATGAGCAGCTGGGTCCTGGGGGAGAAGGCGTATACTGTGCGCTTCAGCAAGACCAAGGCTTAGCACAGCCCAGACAATGTCGCCCACAGAGGAGAAAGCACTTCATATATATAAGCTTGGATTTTTTGTCTGTTTCTTTGTTTTAGCAGAGATGAGGTATCGCTGTGTTGCCCAGGCTGGAGTCTCGAACTCCTGGGCTCAAGCAACCCTCCCACCTTGGCCTCCCAAAGTGCTGAGATTACCAGCATGAGTCTCCATGCCCAGCCTTGAATTTTTTTTTAACAGATGGGGAAGCTGAGGTATAGAGAAGGGATGTTATCTCTCCTATAAAGTAGCTTGTGTAAACATCAAGACAGAAGACACAAGAGAATCCCAGAGTCCTGATTCAGAACCTTTTGGGCATTGACTGTCCTTGATGTGACAGAGTGGAATCCCAGACCAGGGAAGTAATTTACTAAAGGTCACAAAGCCAGTAGGAGAGCCCCAAACCTTTCTCTAGCATCCACCCATTACCACTCCATCTTCTCTTTAGTATCCGAAGGACACTGCCCAAGAAGGGAACATGAACCTTTTAACATAATCAGGCTTCAGCTTGCAAACCCCCAAATTTATTTTAGCTCCTTCTGTATACATTCTCATACAGAACCATTACCTGCCTGCAGGGCCTTGTCTGGGATCTGCTCCTTGCCCATTCCCAAGAAGAGCAGAGTCAGGCCACAGGACCCATTCCCCCTTCCCAGGTATAAAGACAATGAAGTAGGAAGCAGCTGTTACCTGGCGCCACAGCTAAGGTTAGATGTGAACCCAGAGAACCCAGTATTAGCTTGCAAGCTCATCTGCGGGAGGGCAATGACCTTGGAGAACCAGGAGACCCCTGGAAAGTGGAACAGTGGAAATTAAAACCGTGCCAGCCTCCAATGGCAAGAATACATTAACCTTCCCCAGGCTTCTCTGGTCCTTATCCCAGGAAACTAAATTATCAGGGAGAACAAAAGTTTGAATTGATTTCACTTTTGTGTTCTCACCGAATATTTACCAAGGGCCTACTGAGTATAGAATACGCAACTACGAATGAAAAGATTCCGAAGGAAAGACCTAGACTTTGTCCACTAGAAGTGCACAATGTGGTCAGAACACTGGAAACACTGTAGGAAGGGTCAGCAGTGCTGGTGAAAAGAGCCCAGCCAGGCACCAGGAGACCTGGTTTCTGAGTCCAGCTTTGCCAATAACTCTCCCAGTGTTTTCAGCAAGTGTCTCTATTAGGTTTGGTTTTCCTTCTTCTTAAAATAGCAGAAGAGATGAATGGGCGTGGTGGCTCATGCCTGTAATGCCAGCATTTTGGGAGGTCAAGGCACGTGGATCACTTGAGGCCAGGAGTTTGAGACCAGCCTGGAAAACATGGAAAATCCCTTCTCTACTAAAAAATACAGAAATAAGCCGGGTGTGGTGGCACGTGTGATGATCCCAGCTACTTGGCATGAGAACTGCTCGAAGCCGGGAGGCGGAGGTTACAGTGAGCCAAAATTACACCACTGCACTCCAGCCTGGGCGACAGAGAGAAACTCTTAATCTGGGGTTCCCCAGAGCATTGGTGCTAAATCCTAAAGACCCAAACACTTCCTCTTTACAAGAAATAGTGTCTAAAATGTCCCCTTTACTATTCTGAAGTGAAATTCAAAATACAGAAATTCTGATTTTAATCCGAAAATATAACCCATCCTACCTCCACACATAATTTAAAAATCAACATAATCTCCTACTGTAATAGAAAAGAGATATACAAGGAAACTAATTTAAAACATATATTTTTTCAATACATAAATGAGGGTAAGGTTGTAGCTTTCCCATTGGGAACCACAGCCCCAGAGGGTCTACAATGGGCTCCAGGAAATCTAAAATTGTGTGCTTTCCTCAGATTCTCCAGGGGATCAGTTACCCAACTAAAGTTAAGGAGCCTTAGCCTGGAGGGTCTCTAGGGGCTCTGTGAGTCCATGATTAGTGTGAAAATGAACCACACAGACTCTGGAGCTGCAGTGACTTCACTTCCCTTGGGCCTGTGACTCTCCATCAACCCCTTTCTTGTTTCTGAGGCCACGTATCTTGCTAGGCAGCACCATTATCAACCTAGTACTTGGTCCAAAGAATGCAAAGGACCTCTCCTCCAGCATGGATGATCCTGGTTGCTAAGGCTCTATTATCCAGGACAGAGATGAAGCTTCACTCTTGCCAAAGGAACTATTAGCCCTGAAAGAACTCTAGTACAGAGGAAAAACAGATGACTAACACTTTATACCATGAGGAAAGAGTGGGTGGTGTGTCTACCCTTGGTCTAAACTATGCATTTTGTCCAGAGTCAGGAAAAGGTTAAGTCTTAGGATTAAATACAGGATATTTTTTAATTGCTGGGACTAGTGAGAGAAGATCAGGGTAGGGACGGGGCAGAGCCAGTGTTTTTGTTTTCACACTCAGTTCTCCTGAACGGGTGTTTGGCTGAAATGGAACAACTTCTCAAAGAAACAGGGTTAGATTAAAAGCAGCTTGTTCCTCTGCCAAAGTGTGGAAGCTTTCTCTGCCAAGTGCATGCCCACTTTCTCTTTGAGAAAACCACTGCTAATGTCTATTATTCTATCAGATATCTTCCATCTAGAAGCTTTATGTTTCCATAATGAACAGGGCATACAGTGTTCGCTTCGTCAGCAAAAGTACTACAATTGAAACAATATAGAGATTAGCACAGCCCCTTGTGTGAGGATGACAATCAGATTATCTTAAATAGAAAACAGGACATATACACATACATAATAGGAATTGTCTGCCATTCACTGTATGTTTGAAGAAATTTTCAAACAGTGAAACTCATCACAGGATGTGAGGAAACTTTCCCTTCAGGACAAGCACCAGAGTGGCATCATCAGAGAATCTGGGAGTCGAAACAGATTAAACAGTAAAGCCAAAAGTATTTTTACATATGTATTTACAAAAATGTTACAAACTGTTTAAAACTGTTCTGTAGCTTGCTTTTTTGGCCTCAGGATATACTGTGGACAGTTTCCTGTCACTTCTATGGAGCTAACCTCCTTCTTAAAAAATACATCACTATTCTATCATATGGATTACAGTATAAAATTGTTGAAGCAATTCTTCTTTGATGAATATTTCAGTGTTCCCAATCTCTTATTATCATAAATAGGGATGCAATGAGCATCTTTGTCCATTTATCTTTTTGCAGGATAAATTCCTGGTACACAAGGTTTGCACATTTTACCTTTTGTCAGAAACTGAACAGAGACAGGTTTTCCAGGGTCTAAGTCAGGCAGAACAAAGGCAGCAATGTGGACCAGACGGAAACTCCAGCTCTGTCATTTCCTCACTGTGTGGCACAAGAGTCTCACCACCTCCTTTTTATCAGACATAAAAGAGGACTAATGCTGAACTCATAGATATGGGGGGAACAGTGAGATAACATAGATTACCAACCCAGTGCTGTGACACACAGCTGTTATAATTATTACAACTGGCACTGCTGCTGCTAATTCTCCTCCCTCCTTTCAAAGCCCAGTTCAAGCTCTAACTCCTCTAAAAAGCATTTCACATGATTTCAGTCTACCAGGCCCTCTTCTTCCAAGCTGTACAGATGAGATGGTCTCTGTCACTCATCTGGCACTTGGCATGTTCTGCCTGTTTTTTTCTCTCCATGAATGTCTTGTCAACCCAGCTAGATTAGGTTTCAGAAGGTCAAGGATCACTACCTATGCCACCTTCATCCCCATGACCTGGCACACTGCCTTGCTCAGTCAATAAACATCAACAAAAATCGCTGTCCCCAAGCCCTTTGTCAGAACTGCCTGAATGTCTGGTTTCTGCCTCCCCTTAGATGTCCTACGGTTTGACAACACCTACAGCTTCATTCATGCCAAGAAGGTCAGTTTCACTGTGGAGGTCCTGCTTCCAGACAAAGCCTCAGAAGAGAAGATGAAACAGCTGGGGACAGGCTCCCCAAAATAACGCCTTCTCCTACAGCAGGCCTGGCCCCCTCAAGTGTCTCCCTGTCAATTTCTACCCCTTGTAGCAGTCATTTTCGCACAACCTTGAAGCCCAAAGAAACTGGGCTGGAGGACAGACCTCAGGCTGGATCTGGGGATCTTTCATTTCAGAGTTAGGCAGAGGAAGAGTGACTGAAGTGGGTCTCCTTGACTCTCAAATTCCTAAGGAGTCCCCAGGGGCTGGCTATTCTGATAGAATCTGTCTGTCCTGTAAAGTGTGCCAACTTCACCTGTCCAGGGACAGCAAATATAAGGAGGGGGGTACCACAGGGTGGCAGTAGGGAAAAACATTAGAAAAGGGGGAAAGATTGGGACTTAACACTTCAGGGAAGCCAGCTGCCAGGGAGAGATTTGCTTCCAAATGAACAAGTGAGTTTAGATCGCAATGAGGAGTAGCAGAGTAGCTGGTTGCTAGTTATGGTGGGGATGAGAGGCTCTTCCAAGCTTTTTAGCCTTGAGGCTGGGGTAGCTTTTGGCTTTTCCCAGGTCTCAGGAGGTGGCGTGAGTCAGCACAGATCTTCCCACTCAGGGGTAGACAGGCTGGCTTCTCCCGCACTTTGAGAACTTTGGCAACTCCTGGGCCACACGGCCTGCCTCTTTGACTACTAATGACTGTCAGTGACTCAGAGCTTCCTGGGGCTTCGGGTGCCCATCCGCTGTTCTCCATGCAAACAAAGCACAAGGGAAATGACCCCCAGGGATCACAGCTGCAGGGAGGGTCAGGGATGTTGGGGGCGGGAGTGAATGCTAAAAGGGGATCTTCCAGTGCCCTTTTCAGTGCTGCCGGCCTCTCACCAAGCAATCCTCCATGTGAGCAACCCAAAGACAAAAATGCTAAGTGGGATCAAGAGAGCAGCACTCGGAGAGGGTGTTTCCAGTCTGAGCGTCCCGCGGTGCCCGCCAACCCGCTTCCGGACTGACCTGAGCAAGGTCTTAGCAGTCCCATCTCTGTGGAAGGCACACAACGGAAGCAGGGAGTTCAGATGCCAGTTGGCGCTGCCAGGCCAGGAGGCCCCCCAAAGGCGGGGCCGGCGTCTCGCACGCCAGGGGCTGGCGGCGGCCACAGTTGGCCTCGAAACCACAGCCCTTACCCCGACCCCACGCGCCCAGCCAACGAATCCCAGGTGCTGGGCTGCACAGGAACACGGGAAGGCGGCCTCAGACCTGGCGGAAACGTCTTTCCCTCAGGGCCAGGCCCCGTCCCCGCCTGGGAAGCTCATCTTGCGAAGCTGAGGAAGCACGGAACAGAAGGGGCCGAGGCTGCACTGGTCTCTGCCAGACCGCTCAGAAGGGCTTCCCGGCCTGGGTTTACAGTGCTGTTAGGAAAATTAACCGATGAATAAAGCAACATTCAGTGCGCAGGGAGTGAAATTCAATGCCCACCGCTTACTTCCTCGCTGCCCCTCACTCAAGAGGCCCAAACTTAAGGGGGCTCAAGAGCGCAGCAGCCGCCCCACGCCACTAGGTAGGGCGCAAGCGCAGACACCCTCTTCGGCTCTCTAGAACGAGCTTTCCTATGGGGCCACGCCCAGCTTGCCTTCTGATTGGTCCAGCCGGTGGGGGAGGGGCGCTCTTCCGCCATCTTTGATCAGGGTATGAAGGATGCTCCCGACCGCCTTCACAATGAGGGCGGAGGACCCGCCCCACCAGCTGCTCAGTACGTGCCGCGTCGCCCGTGCGCGCCAAGTGTGAGTCGGTGCGAGCGCCCGCAGAGCTTGCGGTGGGCCCAGAGTGAGAGGGAGGCGGAGGCGGACGAGCAGCAATCACGTGGTTTTAGGGACTGTCTAATAATTCCACGCCAGTATTGCGTGTGTTTCAGGGGCTGGGGACCACTGCGTTCCGCACTAACCTTTCTCCCACGAACCAACCACTCGCCCCTTCGGCCCCCGGGCTTGTACGGTTACAAGCCCAACTCCGCTTGAGGTCCCATACTGTCCCATACGGCCCTACAAGACTGAGGCGCCTAGGGCTGAAGGCGGGGGGCCTCAACAGGGAGTCAGGGTTACTCATTTTCCCTACCTTTATTTGATGAGAATAAGAGCTAACTCTTAATGAAGGCTACCGGGTATCACGCAAAAACCCTGTGCTTACTATTAGTCTTCGGGTTGTTGCAAAGATTAAAGGAAATAATCAGTGCCAAGCGCTTAAGAGCTTGATATAGGTAAGTGCTCGTCAGTGTTGGCTGCTCTCATTTTTTTTTTGCAGTCGTGGGAACTGGAGTTCAGGAAGGCTAACAGCCAATAGGTGGCACAGCTGGGATTTGAACCCAGGATTGTCTCCAACGCCGCTCAGTTATACAAGCCAGGGAGTCACAGAGACTTAGTGAAGTGCACACATTGCCCACCTGGGTAAACTGAGGTCCAGCAGGGGAAGGTTTCCTCCTGTTGTAATCACTAACCTTGCCCGATTCATTCATTCATTCGTTCACTCATTAATTCAACAACCTGTCTCCGAGAGGCTCAGTCAGAGGACATACTGATCCAGTTAGATCCGAACGCTTCCCAGATATATATGGCGCCTGCTGAGAAGGGACTGCAGAGTCCAGGCACCCACCTTCCAGGCGCTCACCGTTCACCCCTTTGGCCTCATTTACTGAGCTCGTATTAAGAGCATGGGATCTGGATCCACACTGTTTGGATTCAAATCCCGACTTCACCACTTAGCAGCTGTGTGTTCTGGGAAAGTGACCCACCTTCTCTGTGCTTCCATTTTCTAACTTGTAAAACGGGATGCCAGGCTGGCGGGAGGGGTTTAAAGGTGTTAGCCATGGAGAGTTCTTTAGCGAACATCCAGACTGGCAATAAACTCAATAAATGGTGACTGTTATAATTAATCCTCGGAACCATCCTAGGGAGTGGACACTACTGTGTCCCCCCTTTTACTTATTACATTATTATTATTTGTAGACACGAGGTCGCGCCATGTTGCCCAGGCTGCTCTCAAACTCTTGTACTCAAACAATCTTCCCGCCTCCGGCCCCCCAAAGTGTTGCGATCACGGACGTGAGCCAACACGCCCAGCCCGTGTCCCTCCCTCGTTTTTACAAATGAATAAAGAGAGGCTGGAGAAGCAGACTCTTGCCCGAGGTCACCGGCTTTGCAGTGTTGCCTCCCCCGATTTGGTCTCCTGTCTCTTTGGCTCCAAAACCTACAACCAGTCCTGGGAGCGGTTCGCGGCAATCGCTCAGAGAAAACGTGACGAAAACCAGTCTGTAAAACTTTAGCCTAGGAGAGGGGCTTCGGTGCGCGGGGGAATTTGCAGACGCTCCCTGCTGGAGGAGATTGCCTGACCTGTCCTTCAGCGCGGGACTTTCGGCGGGTCCCAGCCGGGCCGACCCGAGTGCCTGCGGCGGAGACGGCAGTGGAGCCAGTAACGGCTGCAGTGGCCGTGGCCGTGGCGGGAGAATCATGTCAGAGCCGCAGCCGCGGGGCGCCGAGCGCGATCTCTACCGGGACACGTGGGTGCGATACCTGGGTGAGCGCGAGGCGACGGGCGCCGCGACCCCACCAACACCGGGCTGGGGAAGCAGGGGTCGCCGGACGCCGGCCGGGGCCTGGAGGAGGCGGGAGGATCTTAGTTCTCATTCTGCTTTTGCGCCGGAGACTGATCTCAGACAGGGCTAGGGACTTGTCCAAGGTCACACTGCCCTGGTGGGGCGCCCGGGGTGGAGGATCACACAGGGCGAACGGGCTGCCCGCTCTGGCATGCGCTCTGGCTGGCTGTGGAGTCGGGACCTCCACTCCCATTTCCGTCCTGACACGCGCTGGCTGTGTCTGAACCTGTTTCCTCAGCAAAAAAACAAAAAGCAAAAAACAAACCGGATGCACAGGAGGTCCTCTCTCATTGGGTGGTACTTTCGAGGGTGGAATGGGATAAAGCGCAGAAAAGCCTGGCACTTGGCGAGTGTCCGGCCCTCGATCACTCTGCCCCTCTGGGTGCCTGTCACCTCATTAGTGCAGCTACTCCTGGGACTGAGGCCAGGAAATCTAACCAATAAGCAATAGTAACAGTGACTCCGTGCTCAGCCCTCCCTCGGTGGCCCAAGGTCGGAGGTGGGCATCATGGCACCAGTTTACAGTTCGGAAAGGGAGGCTCAGAGAGGTCAAGTCACTTGCCTAAGGTCACCCAGGGAATGCTTAGTTGGCCAGGATGAGAACCAGCCTGCTCCAGCGCCCCCTCGTGGAACAGTTCGTGGGCCTAGGAATTAAATCTTCCCTCCTCCAGGCTATGCCAATGAGGTGGGCGAGGCTTTCCGCTCCCTTGTGCCCTCGGCAGTGGTGTGGCTGAGCTACGGCGTGGCCAGCTCCTACGTGCTGGCAGATGCCATTGACAAAGGCAAGAAGGCTGGAGAGGTGAGTGTTAGCCTATTTTTCAACCCCCACCCCAGCTCTCTTCCTGTGTGGTTCAGTCCACAGCCTTATGTGGTAAAGTCCCTGTGGGCCACTCCAGTCCCTACAGACTTGCCCAGTGCAGTCCATAGTCAGTCCTGTTTGTAGGACAGTGTATCCCCACCCCCACACTCCCACTTCCTGGATGCGGCAGACTGTACCCTACTCCTGGGTGTGGACAAATCTATGGGCCCCTCCCGGTCTAGTCTCATGCTCCTTGTCACAGGATTTCCTGCCTCTGCCCCAGCTAGATTAAGTGTCTCTGCGCCCACCAGGTGCCAAGCCCTGAAGCAGGCCGCAGCGCCAGAGTGACAGTGGCTGTCGTGGACACCTTTGTATGGCAGGCTTTGGCCTCTGTGGCCATTCCAGGCTTCACCATCAACCGCGTGTGTGCCGCCTCTCTCTATGTCCTGGGCACTGCCACCCGCTGGCCCCTGGCTGTCCGCAAGTGGACCACCACCGCGCTTGGGCTGTTGACCATCCCCGTCATTATCCACCCCATTGACAGGTGGGTGCCTTCCTGGCCTCAGGGTTCAACCACGCTCCAGGTAGAGCTAGACTCTATGAGGCGTGGGGCGTGCCCACTTTGCCAGAACAATAGTAGGGACAAGGCTGGCACTTGGCTTCTGGGATAGAAAGGACGGACAGCCTGTACCCTTGTCATATGGTCTGGCAGGTACTTTGGCAATGAAGGAAGAGGGATGCCTTGAGGGTATGGGACACAGGACAAGTAAATTCCCAGAAAGAAAGCCTAGTGTTACAGAACAACCAGAGGCAGGCAGGAGCAGGTGCACCATGGAAGGGATGCATTTCAGGAGGTATTGGTGACAGAAGCCTAACTCAAACTGAATGGTTGAATAAAATGGAGTAAAAGTCCAGGGTTGTGTTGCATTCAGGCATGGCTGGATCTAGGTACCCAGATGATGTCATTAGGGATCTGGGTCTCCCCATCCTGCTGCCTTTCTCCCCACCCCACCCTATTTCTTGCTGGCTTCACCCGCTTTCTCCTTGTGGGAGCAGAAATGGCCCTAATAGCTCCCGACTTCTATCTCATCAGCTTAGCCTCCCCAGCAGAAGCTTTTAAATAGTAACAACAAAAATCCCAAGGAAGGGTGTCATTGGTTTATCCTGGACTGCCTGCCCACCCCCTGAGCCAGTTTCCCTTTGTTGATTGGCCAAGTTTGGGTTACATGTTTGGTCTTAGAACCAGAGATGGTCTCAACCCAACCAGACCAACATAAGAGTGAGAGGAGGAGTCTTTCTCCAGGAGAAGACAGCTGACCCTGAGGCCCTGAGCAAGTCTTTTACCCAGTGCCTCAGTTTCCTCCTGAATAAAGAAGAGGATGGCTTCCACTCTGGGAGTTTGATTCTAGCTTCCCCAAGTAGCCCAAGGTGGGAGGATCAGGATAAGGGTGGGTCTCTGCCTGGACGGCATTTGTATCCTGCATCTAAGCATCCCTTTCCCTAACTCTGACCTGCCTTCTATTCCCTCATGAACACCCCGGCCACCTGCTCACCACCCTCCCCCTCCCTACAGGTCGGTGGACTTCCTCCTGGACTCCAGCCTGCGCAAGCTCTACCCATCAGTGGGAAAGCCCAGCTCCTCCTGACCACACGCTGGTACCTGGCTTGTGCATCGGCCTCCTCCTGCTTCATGTCAATCAACCTCCCACTCCTGCCAGGGGATGTGGATGCCTGACTCCCTGGGGTACAGAGACCCTGGCACCTGAGCGGTTTTGAGCCAGATGGAAGCTTAGAGACAAAAGCTTCAAGAAGCAGTGGCTGCAGTGAGTCACAGACAGGCAGGACCCGAACCCTCACTGCTTCCCTAGAATCCATGATACTGAGTGGAAATGGACCCTGGGTGGGCCTGGCCCTGTCTTTTGACAGGAAAGTTACATCCTCCCATGGAGGATGAGAGACTGAGGCTCAGGGAGGGCAAAGTATAGGCCCAAGATCACTTGGCAAGCTGGGCACCCAGGTGCTTGATGGAGTCACCCCACGGTGGCACAGCTGGACAAGGAGCAGCAGACAACTCAGGGAGAAACTCAGGAGTGCAGCAGCAAGGACACCTCAGGACAGATTCTCAGGCCCTTCCCTGACCCAATAAATCCTGAAGAAGTTGTTTTGTCTTCATTTCTGTTTGGGATAAACAGGGGTGTGGTGGTGGGGAGGAGGGATGGGTAGTGGCTTCTCTACCCACCAGTGCTCCCCTGCAGGTGCCTGGACTCCCACATTGGTGCTGCCAGCCTCCTTTGGGGTAGGCATTACCCTTTACTTTCCCGCCTCAGCATCCCAAACTGCTGGGATTATAGGAATGAGCCACTGCACTCAGCCTGGCATTGCCCTTATTTTGCAAGCCTCCTAAAGCCCCAACCCCTCTGGTAGAGGAGCCTGTTGGGCAGATACTACCTGAGCCTGAAGGTGTCCAAGATGGTGGTGGCAGCCCCATGTGAGGGTCACATGAGACCTCCTTATGAGGGGACTCAGCAGCCTGGAGAGAAGGAAGTGACCGGGGGGCTTTTTCCACTCGGAATCGGGGAATGGCCTGTTTTCCTTGTGGCTTCGCCTGAGCCGCTGGGCTTGAGAGTGCTAAAGGGGGTCACTCCTCTTTGATCCTGGGCCAGTCCCCTCAACAGCTCAGAGAGATAGAGAGGTGGGAACACATGGCTGAAGCAGACCTGGGTTCCTCTCAGCCCTGCCCGAGCCCCAAATTAGCTCCAGCCAAGGCTCTGGCCCCACCCCTTGGCCAGGTGCAGCCAGGTGGGCTGACCCTGCCCTGGTGGGACTTGCCGGCACCTGGGCTGGGACTTTGAAGGGCTGCAGGGCTGGGAGGCGGTGCTGCCAGCAAGACAGGATGGGGGCTCTGGGGTGGTGGCCCCTGCTGCTCTGGGGGTGTCCGTGGCTACAGGATGAGTCTGATGTGGGATGTGCCTTTTTCTGCTACTCTTCTCGTCCCACACTGGCCAGGTCCTCTTCCCAAGCCCCTATGGCCTCTGCCCAATGACCTGCTGCTCCCTCCCAGCTCCCTTAAAGGCTCTAAGCCCCACCTCATTCTCTAGCCCCTAACCCCCATCCCCCATTTCCCATGTGAGCTGGCACTCACATCCTTCTCCAGCCCAGCATTTTCCCAGCTTATCTCCCCGGGGGTCGCAGCTGCATCCCTGTGACATCTCCTGGCATCTATCACCAACTCCTTGCCCACTCACTCTCCACCTTCCACTCCACGGGCTCTCCCTGAAGCTGGGAGCTGCCTGGGCCACACGCAGGCTTTGTGCTCGTGGGCACTCAGCCTTGCCCTCCCCATCACCTGCCCTCCTGTGCCTCTGTGCCCCTCCCCACGACGCACGTTCCTCAGGTGCAAATCCTCTTCCTCTTGGCCAGCTATGAGCATCCTGCAGAACCAGCTCCAGTGCCCCTTCTGTTGTTGCTTCTTACTATGCCCTACTATGGGCCCCTTCTGCCCTTGACTGCCCTGGTGGTGCCTTGTAGGGAACTACTGGAGTGCAGGTTTGCAGATGCTTGGTACATAGTAGGTGCTCACATAAGGGGCTTTCAGGCAATCCCAGGCCAGGCTGATGGGGATGAGGTCAGTGGACAGCCTGTCTGTAGTGGGAAACACCACCATCCTCCACCCCAACTTTACCCTGCTCAATAATTTTTTTTTTTGAGATGGAGTCTTGCTCTGTCACCCAGGCTGGAGGGCAGTGGCACACACTTGGTTCGTGCAACCTCTGCCTCCTGGGTTCAAGCAATTTTCCTGCCTCAGTGTCCTGAGTAGCTGGGACTAGAGGTGCATGCCACCACGTCCAGCTAATTTTTGTATTTTTAGTAGAGACGGGGTTTCACTATGTTGGCCAGGCTGGTCTTGAACTCCTGATCTCAAGTGATCTGCCTGCCTTATTGTCCCAAAGTGCTGGGATTTTAAGTGTGAGGTCACCTGAGGTCAGGAGTTCAAGGCCAGCCTGACCAACATGGAGAAACCCTGTCTCTACTAAAAATGCAAAAAATTAGCCGGGCATGGTGGCACATGTCTGTAATCCCAGCTACTCAGGAGGCCGAGGCAGGAGAAGTGCTGAACCCAGGAGGTGGAGGTTGTGGTGAGCCGAGATTGTGCCACTGCCCTCTAGCCTGGGCAAGAGCGAAACTCTGTCTCAAAAAAAAAAAGGGACAAAAGGATAGCTACTCCACAGAGCAGCAGTATGGGCTGCTTGACTGAGTATACTTACAGTTATTTCTTGATCATGTAACTGTCCAGCGGGTTCACTTTGCCCACTACCTAAACAGAGTCCATTGATCAAGACAGGGGAATTGCAACAGAGAAACAATTCATGCAGAACTGACTGTGTGGGAGACAGGAATTTTATTATTACTCAAATCAGCCTCCCTGAGCATTCAGGGATCAGAGTTTTTAAGGATAATTTAGTGGGTGGGGGCTGCCAATGAGTCAGGAGTGCTGATTGGTTGGGTGGGAGATGAAATCATATGGAGTGGAAGCTATCCTCTTGCGCTGAGTCAGTTCCCAGGTGGGGGCCACAAGATCAGATGAGCCAATTTATTGATCGGTGTGGTGCCAGGTGGTCCAAGTGCAGGGGCTGCAAAATATCTCAAGCACTGATCTTAGGCTTTACGATAGTGATGTTACCCCCAGGAGCAATTTGGGGAGGGTCAGAATCTTGTAGCTTCCGGCTGCATGACTCCTAAAGCACAATTTATAATCGTTTGGCCAATTTGTTAGTCCTACAAAGGCACAAAGGCAGTCCAGTCCCCAGGCAAGAAGGGAGTCTGTTTTGGGAAAGGGCTGTTATCATCTTTGTTTTAAACTATAAACTAAGTTCCTCCCAAATTAGTTCAGCCTATACCCAGGAATGAACAAGGACAACTTGGAGGTTAGAAGCAAGATGAGGCTAGGCATGGTGGCTTATGCCTGTAATCCCAGCATGTTGGTAGGCTGAGGCAGGCAGATCACTTGAGGTTGAGGTCAGCAGCTTGAGGCCAGCCTGGCCAACATGATGAAACCTCGTCTCTACTAAAAATACAAGAATTAGCTGGGCATGATGGCGGGCGCCTGTAATCCCAGCTACTTGGGAGGCAGAGGCAGGAGAATCACTTGAACCTGGCAGATGGAGCTTGGAGTGAGCTGATTGGGCCACTGCTCTCTAGCAAGGGCGACGGAGCAAGACTGTCTCCAAAAAAAAAAGTTTGAGACCAGCCTAGCCAACATGGAGAAACCCTGTCTCTATTAAAAATACAAAAAAAATTAGCCAGGCATGGTGGTGTGTGCCTGTAATCTCAGCTACTCGGGAGGCTGAGGCAAGAGAATCACTTGAACCTGGGAGACCAAAGAAAAAAAAACAAAAACAACCGTAAAACATGTATTAAACAATTACTCATCAGTGTTCTTGGAAAGAGGTGGGCAATTCTTTGACTGACGGTTCCTTTCCTTTTAGGCCATATAGGGTAACTTCCTCATGTTGCCATGGCGTTTGTAAATGGTTGTGGTGCTGGCAGGAGTGTCTTTTAGCATGCTAATGTATTATAATTAGTGTATAATGAGCAACGAGGATGACCAGAGGTCACTTTCATCACCATCTTGGTTTTGGTGGGTTTCAGCTGGCTTCTTTACTACATCCTGTTTTTGTTTTTCTGTTTTAGAGATGGAGTCCAGCTCTGTCACCCAGGCTGGAGTGCAAAGGTGCTATCTCGGCTCACTGCAACCTCTGCCTCCCGGGTTCAAGGGATTCTCCTGCCTCGGTCTCCCAAGTAGCTGGGATTACAGGCGTGCACCACCACATCCTGCTAATTTTGTATTTTTAATAGAGAGGTCAGGCTGCTCTCGAACTCCTTACCTCAAGTGATGCACGTGCCTCAGCCTCCCAAAGTGCTGGAATTACAGGTTTGAGCCACTGCGCCTGGCCACCACATCCTGTTTTATCAGCAAGGTCTTTGTGACCTGTATCTTGTGCCCACCTCCTATCTCGTTCTGTGACTAAGAATGCCTAACCTCCTGAGAGTGCGGCCCAGTAGGTCTCAGCCTTATTTTACCCAGTCCCTATTCAAGATGGAGTCACTCTGGTTTGAAAGCCTCTGACATTAGGATTGGGGAAGACACTTGACTGGTAGCATCAGAGGTTGGACATTATACACAGGGACAGGCTGACATGGGCACCCAACTGCTGTGGGATAGAGGGATAGAGAGGACAGAGTCAACGTCCTGTTGGCTCTAGTCTGTTTCAGCACCCGTCACTTGGAGCAGGCCCCTCCCACTTTTCTTAGTTCCTCCTCTCACATCTATCATCCTCTTCGCTTCTCCCAGGGGATTCATGTCAAATGGTCTCTCCCGGCCATTTTGATATCTCCTCTCCAGTCCTGCTCACTCTACTTTTAAAGTGCCAAACAAATCCCCTCCCTCTTTCTCAAAGCACCATGATGTGCCACTGAGCCCTGCCCAGCACCTCAGTGGAGGGGGCCTGCTGGCTCTTTCTTTTGCTCCCAGATCCTGGGGTGGGAGAGAGTGTTTGATGGACTGGAGTTGGGGCAGGGTTGGAGAGCTGCAGCCACCTACCGCTGCTGCACCCCAGGAATACAGGATGTGGACATGGTACCCTCTGCCCAGGTGATAATCATGAGCTTCCCAAAACATTCTTTTTTTTTTTTTTTTTTTTTTTTTGAGACAGAGTTTGGCTCTTGTTGCCCAGGCTGGAGTGCAATGATGCAGTCTTGGCTCACCGCAGCCTCCACTGCCAGGGTTCAAGTGATTCTCCTGCCTCAGCCTCCCGAGTAGCTGGGATTACAGACATACACCACCACACCTGGCTAATTTTGTATTTTTAGTAGAGACAGGGTTTCACAATGCTGGTCAGGCTGGTCTCAAACTCTTGACCTCAGGTAATCCACCCACCTCAGCCTCCCAAAGTGCTGGGATTACAGGTGTGAGTGACCAGTCATGGCGAAAACATTCTTTTAAATACATTCGAGGAGCCCAAGGAGGAAAGGGACTGCTTATTCCCAAGGGTTATTTTGGGGGAGGGAAGGCTGTGCATAGGGGCATATTCTTTAGAATCTATTTTATTCATTGACTTTTTTTGGGACATGTTACCCCAAAGGTGTTTCTAAACAAAACAAGACAAAAATAACACCAAAAGGCCAATCTCAGGTTCTAAAATGGTGATGTTCTCTGCAGGAGTAATTGGGGAAGTTGCATATCTTCTGACCTCTGGAATAACAAGTGTCTATCATTTATGTCTACACTTTAGGAGAATTCAGCCTTTTCTATTCTCCTAGTCTGGTGGTCTCTTATTAGTTTTGCAAAGGTGGTTGAGTTTTGGGGAAAGGCTGTCACCATTTAAACTATAAACTGTCTCCCAAGGTTAGCTTGGCCTAAGCCCAGGAATAATTAGGGGCAGCTTGAGGAACAAGGGCAAGATGAGGACTTGGCTAGATCACGTCTCTTTCATTGCCATAGTTTTCTCACTGTTATAATTTTTACAAAAGCAGTTTCACTCTGGGCTCCCTCTAGCCCAACACTCCCTCCATTGCTGTAGTAGCTGCCTGTGGAGGTCTCTGCTTCTCCTCTGTGAGCCCGCATCTGTCCTGGAAGCTGCGCACATCATCTGTGTAGCTCTCAGACAGCAGGAGCCTCACTGGCCTCATGGTGAGGTGGGGCTAGCAACAGAGACTCCTCCCACCAGTTTAGGAGGGCTGAAGTGAGACATCCCAGGTGTCTAGCATAGAATGGGTAGTTGCCCCCTCCCGGGCAGCCCATCCCTTGCCTCTGCCCCAAACTCCCGGGGGTAGTTGCTGTGTTTAGCAAATAACAGGATGCTCAAATGTGAATTTCAGATAAACAGCAAAGGATGTTTCAGAAGTGTGCCCCTAACATTGCATGGGACATACTTATACTAAACGGGGCATCCTGTATTTTACCTGGCAACCTTACCTGAAGGGGCATCCACAGAGCTGGAATACCTCCTCCAAACACTCTAGCCGTGTACAAGTGGGAAGCCCTCTCTCCAGGGGAAGCCAGCCCCTTTCCTGGGCATGGGACTAGAGCCAATTCTTAGTGATTATCACTTCAGTGCTAACTCATTAATACGGATGGGGAAACACGTGCGGAGAGGTCAACCAGACAGGAGGTAGCAAATGCTGGTTGTGATAGAAAATCGCCATCCCCTGTGTGAGAGGATGGAGCAGACCCCAGCTGGGATGCACCTCAGGGGAGCGTGGATGGGGCGGGGTTTTTTTAGAGCATGCTGGGAGTTGGGTCCCGTGTGGTAATCTTCACGCAATACTAGCAACAACCGCAAGGGGGCAGCATCTCCCAACGTGCCCATGTTGGCCGATTCAAACTGGTTATTGATAAACTCTTAGTGAATGGGCACCGGGTCCTGTTGCAAGCAATTCATGCGATGTGGCTCATTTAATCTTAATAGCCTTCAACAGAAACAGGGTACAAAAATAATAGTAATCTTCACGACCTCATCTTGAGACAGATGTTTCGTCTCCATCTCTTTAAGTTAAAGTCACTGACCCAAGCTCACACAGCCCCCTAACTCCCGATACCTCCCCTAGCCGAGGACTGCTTTTGCCCACCGCCGTTACATCCATGACACAGGCAAGGGCAGAGCTGATTCATAGGCTGTGTGACCTTGGGCAACTTATCTAATGTCGTTGAGCACTGGTTTTCTAGTTGCACAGTACTCTGTAATGACCTGAAGCTGTTGTGAGGATTACAGGCAAAATGATTCACAAAGCATCCGGGCAGAGTGGGGCTCACAGCAAGAGCTCCACAAATACTGGCCATTATTTTTGTGGCAAGAGACAGCCACTTCGAGAGCAAATGATTGAATCGTTCCATCTGGTGTCTAACCCAGATACAAAAAATGCCAATTATATGGTTCAGGGATTCCACATTTAAGAATTTATTCAGAGGAACTAATTGGACAATTGTCCAGAGATGTGCATCTGAGGATTGTTGGGGTCTTATTTGTGTGAACTAAAAGCTTGGAAATTTCTTAATTGCCCATTGCACAAAGGAACATTCTGATCTGATCACACTGGTGGCTGAATCTCTCCAAGTCCCTCCTCTGTCCTGATACCTTTCATGACTCCTCATGGTCCCCAGGATCCAGTCTGAACACCTCAGCCTGGCACTCAAAACCCCCTGGCCTCAGCGGTCTCATCTGTCACCACGACACATCTCTGCACCCATGATATTGCCTCCCCTGAGTCCTCGTCATTCTCTGGATGTGCCCTGTGCGTCCTGCCTTTGCAGGCAGTGTCAGGCCCTATCATCTGCCAAGAACGCCCTCCCCAACCCCATTTCCCTCTTTTGCCAGCCTTCAAGGCCCAGCTCTAATGGTACCCGCTCTGTGAACCCTGCTTGGCTCCCTCCCCAAGACAGAGTCATCTTGTCCTACAGTCCCCTCCATCACGCGCTCGGCCCTCCCCTTGGACACCTGCAGAGAACGAGGATGGAGCTCTTTCCATGTGCCATGCACTGAGCTAAGCATCACATCATGTAACCTCCCTGACAGCCTCATGAGACAGGTGCCATCATGATCACCTTCCTGCAGATGAGAACATTAAGTCCACTGTGCAGCCAACCTTCATCAGCATTAACTCTGTGAACCCAAAAGTATCTGAGACAGGTCTCAATCAATTCAGAAAGTTTATATTGGTTTGGTGTGGAAGGATAAGACAACTCAAAGCAGGGGCTTCCAGGTAATAGGTAGATTTAAAAATTTTCTGATTGGCAATTAGTTGAAAGAGTTACTATCGATAGAAAAGAATTATCAATAGAAAGTCTGGGTCAGGAAAAGGGGTCATGGAGATCAAGGGTTTTGTTTTTTTTTTGAGACGGAGTCTTGCTGTGTTGCCTAGGCTGGAGTACACTGGCATGATCTCGGCTCACTTCAAGCTCCGCCTCCCAGGATCAAGAGATTCTCCTGCCTCCCTCCTGAGTAGCTGGGATTATGGGTGCCTACCACTGCTAATTTTTGTATTTTTAGTAGAAACGGGGTTTTGCCATATTGGCCAGGCTTGAACTCCTGACCTCAGGTGATCCACCTGCCTCAGCCTCCCAAAGTGTTGGAAATACAGATGTGAGCCACCTTGTCTGGCTGAGACCAAGATTTTATTATGCAGATGAAGCCTCCAGATAGCAGGTTTTGGAGAGAACAGACTGTAAATGTTTCTTATTAGACTTAGGGTCTGTGTTGACATTCATGTTTGTTGGCTTTTCCTGAATTCCAAAACGTAGGAGGGTATAATGATGCATGTCTGAACCCACTCCCTTCCCATCATGGCCTGAACTGTTCTTTCAGGTAAACTTTGCAATGCACTTGGCCGAGAGGAAGGGTCCATTCAGATGGTTGGGTGGGTGGGGGGGTAGGTCTTAGAATTTTATTTTTTGTTTACAACTCTTACTAGCTTTAGTAAATCCAATGTGAGTGAGGAGGACTTTGGAGTCTTCCTTAAAATCAGGGGGCATTGCAGATAGGCGTGTGTGTTTGACAGGGTGGGGATGGGTGTTGCTGGTAGAGGAACGTGGAAGTATTTGGCCTGGACCCAGCTCAGCCATGCCCTAGGCGTATCTGTAGGCTCCAGGTTCCTTTCCTGACCCTTCTGGGTCTATTTAAGGAGGCTTTGGGGCGGCGGGCAATGTTGCTTTTTGACAATGGCTGCCCCCAAAGGGCTTCTGCTGCTTGCTCCAGTCTTGCTACTTGGTAAGGTCTGAGCATGGGACTCCCTTGGGAGATGGGGTGGTGGAGCAGGAGCCTTCCTCCTGCCCTCTCTGCCCATGACCAAGCCCACTTGGCCAGCTGTGCACCTGGTAAGGCCGCTCCAGGATACTACCACCCTAGGCCTGGGCTGCAGCAGGAGCTGGTCTTGGCATCCTGGGGATAAGAGCAATAGAAGACTTCTTTCCCCATGACCTGTGAATCGCCCTGCTGGATGCCCTCTGACAGCCCAAACGCCCTATGCCCCTGACCCCTGGGGTCCCTTGCTTCTTCTCACAATGAGATCTGAGGCCACCAGGACGCTGGGTTACCCATTTCTTTCCCTTGACCATCACAGTGAAATCTGGGGAGCCTTTCAGGCTTGTCGCAGGCTGAGCAGGGCCCTCCTGGAGTCTAGGGAAGTCCTGCTTCCTGAGGCTAGGGCTCCCCAGCCAGGCCAAACTCCAGGGACAGGACCCACTCCTACCTTGATCCCCTGGCCTCTTGGGCAGAGCTTGGCGTGTAGTAGATACTCAGTAAACACCAAATAAATGCCTTACATTCTCCTTAAAAAAAAAAAAAAAAAAAAAAAAAAAAAAAAAAAAAAAAGGCCAGGCACAATGGCTGATGCCTGGAATAAAACGTGCCAACCTCACAAAGCTCTTGGCAAAGTTTCTGGTACGTAGAGAGCACTCGCCAAAGGATAGTTGTTGTTTTCTTTATTATGATTATGCCAGATGTGACTTCCTTTGCTTCCAGGAAAGTCCCTAAAACATAAGCTATATGCTCCAAGGGAAGTGGGTGAAGGTGGGAAGCTGAGCATGCAAGTCAGACAAAGCCTGATGTAGGCAGCTCCTATCAGAGGCATGTGGCCTTTGTGGCTGGGACCCTCAAAAGACAGCCACTGCAAGAAATCTGTAGACTGAATTGCCTGGGTTTGCAGGAAAGAGTCCAACCCCACCGCACCTCTGCTCCTGTCCAAGGTGCTGAAACCCACCCCACATAAGCTCCTCCCAGTCATGTATAGCCATTGAGTCAGTTGCCTGTTCTCTACCTTCTGGTCCTCCATTCAATACCGCAAATATACACTGAGCATCTACTATATTTAGGGGGTGGAAATAAAAATTATTTAGATATGTCTTCTCCAACCCAAGTTGCTCACAGCCACAGGGAAGGAATTCAAGCACACACATAAATGCCTTAGGGTAGGTGAGGACAAAGGCTAGGGGATTCATTTTCCTATTTCTTGAGTTTCAGTGACACCCACTTCTTGCATTTACCATTGCTTTTTCCTCTTCTGCAACCTTGGTACCCTCCAAGGTTATGCCTCTCATACCTTTCTTGATTTGACCACAGCAGATGAGTTTTCCCCAGGGCAGCTCTTTCTGTACTCACTAACATCACAGAGTCAGGAGGACTAACAATCAGTTTCAGGGAAGGAGGGAGTGTAGGATATAAAGAGAGAAATCAAAGGGTTAGGAGGTCTCTGAGAAGTGTGGGAGCCACCTAGACAGGGGTGAGCTCCTTATCATACTTCTGCATGCCCTCGTCGGGGAGCAGGACCTCCACTGTGAAGCTGACCTTCTTGGCGTGGACAAAGCTATAGGTGTTGTCGAAGCGTAGGACATCTGGGGGACAGATGGAAAGAGGGGAATTGGGCTTGGCTTTACATACTCTGTGTCCCTCCCCCAGCCATGGAGGAGGACAGGCTTGTGTTCCCACTGGCTTTGTTTGTCAAGCTTGGCCAAGCTTCCCACCACGCCTCTTTCCTTCCGCATGGGAACTGCCACCCCAAGCAGGTCCTGTAAACAGACACCCACTTCCTCTTGGCGTGTGCCCAGGCCTGGCTTTATTGGCATTGAGACCAATAGCCATTACATCCCATGGCCTCACACCTGGGCACTCACATAACGGGGGTGTGAAGCACATGGTTGGGTCTGTTGGAGACCTCCCAGCCCCCTTAGATGAAGCAAGGTTCTGGAGCAGGCCTGCTGGACACTGTTTGCCTCTTCACAACCACACCAAAAAGCAGGCATTATCACCCCTGGCTCACAGGTGAGCAAACCAAGGGTCCTTCCCAGATTGGTCAGACTTTTGCCCAGAACTATGCAACTACCCCGAGGCTGGGCTGGTACCCTGGAATCACACTCAGCTTTGCAGCTCTGCACAGTCGATTTGTTTTTCAGAGCCTCGTTTTCCTCATGTGGAAAGCTACACCTGTTCTGTCACTTGTCTGTGTTCTGCAGTCCGGGTGCCCCCAATCCCTTCAGGGCCTGTGTGTCTCTGGCTCCTGGTGCACAGTAGGTGCTCATGAGTATGGACTGAGTGAACGACTGTATGAATGAATGGTGCTCACCTAGGCTGTGTGTCCCTGAATGGGGAAGGGGTGTCACTGCCCTTCTGTTTCCTTTTCTAAACCATGGAACAGGTGGCTCTAGCCTCCCAGAGCCAAGGCCCAGCTGGGGAAGACTTACAGACGCCGGCCTCCAAGCACGTGAGGCTCCCATCCTCGGGCACCATGTGGGCATTGTAGCGCTGGCTGGGTAGCACCTCTGTCATCTCCCCTGCCCGCTGTCGCTCCCCCATCTTGGTCTTCAGGAAAACTCCGAAGCCAATGTCGGCACCATCAGATGAGAACTGCCACCTGTCAACAGGAGGGGGAGGAGATAGGTTGCTGCTCAGCCTGATGGGTCTCTGAGGGGTCAGGGCATGCTCCTACCTGAGGACACAGCTTGGAAACAGGATCTCGTATTCCACTTGGTGTGACGAGCCGCGGTTGATCTGCACCGAGTGCTCATACTGAGTTTTCACCTGGTCCCGCACATACATGGACTTGGGAATCTCCCCGCCATAGTTGATCTGCGGACATGGATGAGATGGGCTTGCTCCCCTCTCTTGGCCATTGTTCATGTTTCTCCTGCCTGAGACACTTTCACCACCCCCTGGAAGTATCTACTTCATCCTAGCCCCACTCTCCCGCCTCGTCAAGCCTTCTTTGACCTTCCAGGCCAGGCCAGTGCTTCTGCTGGGAGCTTCCCCTTCTAACTCATCCCTCTGGGTTAAAATTCTTCCATTTCTTGTTGCCTTTACAGCTGCTAAGAGCTCTGTAAGGGCGAGGATTGGATTGTCTAGCTTAATACCTAGTTCTCGGGATCTCTCTATAGGTACCTGTGGAATGAATGACTGGGTGGAAGGGGAACCCAGCTTAATTCTTGAGCCTCTCTTGTCTGGGGAAGGACTCTTTGTACCTTGGTTAAACATTTGGGGTTCCCATCTGGGTCAGTCAGGGTGCCCCCAAACTGGGAAGGCAGTTCCTCAGGACTGATGAGTTTCAGCAAACCTTCCTTCCAGTTACCTGGGAGCAGTGGGATTCAAGGATGGTTAGCAAGAATGAAGGGGAACAACTGGCCTCCCACACCTACCAGGATAACCTGAACTTGGGGAGAAGCCCTAAAGGAGGTACGCTGCTAGAGTCAATTCCCCAGTATCCTAGGCCTGGGGCTATAGGAAGTGTCTTCCTCAGCATTGTATTGCTTTGGAAATCTATTTCCCCCCTTGGTAGATAGATCAGTACTTTTTTTCTTTTTTTGAGACAGTGTCTCACTCTGTTGTCCAGGCTGGAGTGCAGTGGTGTGATCATGGCTTACTGCACCCTCAACCTCTTGGGCTTAAGTGATCTTCCCACCTCAGCCTCCTGAGTAGCTGGGACTACAGACATGTAACACCATGCCTGGCCAATTTTTGTTTTGTTTTGTTTGGTTTTTTATAGAGATAGAGTTTCACCATGTTGCCCAGGCTAGTCTCAAAATCCTGGGCTCAAGTGATTGTCTCACCTGGGCTTCCCAAAGTGTTGGGATTACAACTGTAAGCTACCATGCCCAGCCTACAGCACATTCTTTTTTTTTTTTTAAACGAAGTCTTGCTCTGTTGCCCAGGCTGGAGTGCAACTTCTGCCTCTCGGGTTCAAGCAATTCTCTGCCTCAGCCTCCTGAGTAGCTGGGATTACAGGCATCCACCACCACATCTGGCAAATTTTTATATTTTTAGTAGAGATGGGGTTTCACCATCTTGGCCAGGATGGTCTTGAACTCCTAACCTCGTGATCCACTTGCCTCGGCCTCCCAAAGTGCTAGGATGACAGGCATGAGCCGCACACCTGGCCAGCAGCATATTCTTGAAGGTCTTCCAGTCATGAGCAGTGAAGCTAAGAGTTATCTAATTGCCTCAAGGAGACTTTAGAGCTCAATGATGTCAACGGCCTTCTTGGGGTCACTCCGTGAGTAAGTGGCATGCCCAAATCAGAACTCCTAGTGGAGGATGGACAGCCTTGGGCCTTTGGAGGGACCCTCCTCACCTCTCTCTGCCTAATCACCATGACCATAATGCTTATTACTGTTCTTCATGCCCTATGCAAATCTATAAGAGTTCTGGGTCCTGGCTGTTACCATGGCCCCAGCCTTGTGGCTAATCTAGGCTACCCACTTCCCAACATCCTCACTTTGGCCATGAGAAATTCCTTCTCTACCGTGGGATTAAGGGGAAGACCACAGTGTCCCACATACCAGGGCCAAATGAGCAGAGTCGCGTGGGGCAGAGGCTGTGGATTTACCGCCTGGACTGTGCTGGTAACCTACGCTGCTCCAGGCCTCAGAGGCTTAGCAGGCATGAGCCTGGACCCTTCAAACCAGGCCCTCATAATCTATCAAGTTCTCTATCCCAGGGGAATTGGGTAGAGGCAGAGACTCAGGTACCAGGAAGAAAGAGAAAGTAAGGATTTGTAAGGTCCCCCCTCACCACTGGATCCTTAGTTCTCCTAATTCTGTGATCTGACCATCCTGCCTGGGAGAAGTTTTCCTCAAATCCAGGGTCATTGGTTTGGGTTTAAGAACTATTTCCCCTCTTTCTCTTTCTCTCAGCCTGTCACTTGTAAATGCAACTATTTTTCCTGTTTATAAAATTAATATATATTCTTTTTCTTTTCTTTTTTTTTTTTTTTTGAGACGAAGTCTTGCTCTGTCGCTCAGGCTAGAGTACAATGGTGCCATCTCGGCTCACTGCAACTTCCACTTCCCGGGTTTAAGTGATTCTACTGCTTCAGCCCCACTCCTTATTGGGCCCACCACCACGCCCAGCTAATTTTTGTATTTTTAGTAGAGACAGGGTTTCACCAGGTTGACCAGGCTTGTCTCAAACTCCTGATCTCAGGTTATCCACCCACCTCGGTCTCCCAAAGTGCTGGGATTACAAGTGTGAGCCACTGTGCCCAGCCTAATTAATATATATTACTATACAGAGTTTAGAAAACATAGAAAATACAGGTAATAAAATTTAAAACCACATGATTTCTCACTATCAACAAATAATTATTTTGTTATGTTTTCATCTAGAAATATATATTTATTGTCCATATATTTGTTTTCATAAAAATAAGATTATACTTCTAGTTGAATCTTATTTTAGTTTATACTTATGAAGATAAGTTTATAATCTACTTTAAAAAAGCTTAATGACATTTCCCATGGCACTAAATATTCACTCACAGAGTTCATCAAATGGATGCATCATTATTTACTTATCCCGTTCCTTCTTGTTGGACCTCCTTTCTCAGAACTGTGGCTACTCCTTCTGCTTGTCTGCCTCATCCTCCTCAGCCGAGGTTGCCTTTAGAAGCACTAAGCTTATGAGTGTTGAACACAAACCGAGGCCTGTATACCAGAAATTGACTAGCAACCAAACTGAAACCAGTGAGGTGGTAGGTGTGGAGGCCTTGTCCACCAAAGGGGTATGGCATGGAAAAAAGCAGAGGTAACAAACTCTTTAGGATAAGACCCACCTCACTGTTGGGAAGAAGGAGCCTCTGACTAGGTGATGTGTAGAGTTCTCTTGTTGTTTTTAAGACAGGGTCTCACTCTGTTGCCGAGGCTGGAGTGCAGTGGTATGAACACGACTCACTGCAGCTTCAGGCTTCTGGGCTCAAGTGATCCTCCTGCCTCAGCCTCCTGAGCAGCTGGGACTACAGATGTAGACCACCACACCCAGGTAATTTTTAAATTTTCTGTAGAGATGAGGTCTTGCTATGTTGCTGAGGCTGGTCTCAAACTCCTGAGCTCAAGCGATCCTCCCGACTCAGCCTCCCAAAGTGCTGGGATTACAGGCGTGAGCCACTGCACACAACCTAATGTGTGGAGTTATAGATGGGGTAGTGGACCAACCTCACTCCAAAGTTTATGTATAGGTCAGGAAATTGAGCTGGCACTACTTACTTCCCAACACAATAATTTTCCTGCGAGTGTCCTCACTCAGGAATGGCTTCATGAGGTTGTAACCCACAGGGAAGAGTTTGGTAGCTGGAGAGATAAAAGTAAGGATAATGGGAAGAAAAGAATTATATTGGGCAAACCCCTCCATAATGGTTATAACCAATGATACAGAGGAGCCATGACTAACCCTGGTCAATTCCAATGTCTGTCCTGCACCCAACAAACCATCCAAGCAACCAGTCAACCAGCCAACCAACAGCCAACTAGCCAATCATGCATCAATCATGCAATGCAATTATCAAACTCATTCAGCCAACAAAGCAGCAAACCATTCAAACTTCTAATCAGCCACCTATTCAGTCAAGCAATAAACCAGCCAACCTACCAAACAGCCAACCAACTATCCAACAAACCAGCCAACTGACAACAAATAGTCAAGCAATTCATCTTCTAATCAGCCAACCTACCAAATAGTCAACCACCTAACAAATTAGCCAAACAGCAAAGTAATCAGCCAGTGGAACAGCCAGATGATTACTCAACTAACTGTGCTCTCTAGCCAGCCAGTCATCCAAATAACCAGTCAGACAACCATCCAAATAACCAGCCAGCCAGTCATCCAAATAACTAGCCAGCCAACTATCCAAATAACCAGTCAGCCACCATCCAAATAGCCATCCAAGATTCAGCCAAACCACAAACCAGACAACCAACTAATCAGCCTGCCAACCAGCCATCCAAACAACCTGCCAACCAAAATGCCAACCAGTCACTCAGTCAACCAAGCTAAGAACTAGCCAACCAAGCAGCCAGCCAATTCTCCAACCAACCATCAGTCAGCCAGCTAGCCAAGCAACCAACTGGACAGTCAACTGAGCAAGCAATCAAGCAACCAATTGACCAACCAACCAGCCAATCACCAAACATCCATCCATCCTTTCTTCTGCCCACCAACCCAAACAACAATCACCCAAATACCTATGGAGCATCCGCCATGGACCCAGGCCTGTGGGGGCTACAACAAAAGTTGAGAATCATGGCCCCTGCCTTCAAGGAGCAGAAAACTCAGCCCATAAAGCAGGATGAGCACAAATAAAACAGCTGGAGATCCCTAGAAGGCAGCAAATAGGAAAGGCTATACCAGTTGCCAGTGCCAGAGGCAGTCTGGGGAGGGAGAGATCATCATGGCCAGGAGAAATAAGGGAGGATTTCTGGGAGAGCTGGGATTGAAGCTGCCTCCTCGTAGAGTAAGGCCAGCCCTAGAAGTTACCATTTATTGAGTACTTACTCTATGCCAGGCACTCTAAGTGATTTGCATACAGCCAAGGAACCAACCTGCCTCACCATAATCCTGGGACAAGGCAGTGTTATCACCCTCAGCGTAGAGATGAGGAAACAGAGTCATTTGTCACACACCTTTCACGATAAGCATGAACTTCAGGGTCTCTGGGTAATTCTCTTCAAGGAGGCAGAAGAACTGTGGAACCAAGAGGGATCCCTTCAGAGAGCACATTGCATTTTCTCCTACCTCCATCTCCTTTGCAATCTCCTGTTGGGAGGTCTCTGATGCCTCTGGAGGATTTTCCTTCATGCCATCACCTCCACTGCCCTCTGGAGGGAACCTTCTCACCTCAAACTATTATAGCCATACTCTAAGAATAACTATAGAATAATCATTTTTAGTAAATACTGTAGTAATGGTAGTATAATAATAATGAGTAGTTTATTAAATGTTCACTATTTGCCAGGCAATGTATATATACCTTACATAACGACTTGCTGAAATATCCCTACATTGCTATCTCCATTTTGTAGGTAAGGAAACTGAGGCATGGCGAGGGTTTAGTGGAAGCTGGCACGTGTGGTCTCAGTACAGTGTTGTCCCCAAAACCCATTCTGCAGGATCTTCTAGGAAACATATTAAGGCCTTTTGGGTTTTGAGTCACAGTGAGGGTGCCCAGGATATTTTTAAACTAAATCTTGGCTCTCAGTGAGCAGCTGGCTCACAGCAGGCCAAGCTGGTCATCAAAGCAAGTGGTGGGCGGCCATGGGCCTTCTCCTTACCTCCTGGTATACTTCTACCAGAGGTTTCCAGAAGTGCTTCAGTCCCAGCCCCTCACAGTCAAATATCATCACGATGGTCTCAATCTTCTTCCCTAGCTGCAAGGATGAGAGCAAGAAGCAGTTCCAGGGTTGAAGGTGTAGGCTTGGGAGATGGTGACCCAAGTACATGACCCCTTGGGGCTTCTTCTAGCCCCTGACTCTGTCCTCAGAAGAACAAGTGGACAAGCCAGTGGATGCATTTCCCCATCCATCCATCCATCCATCCATCCATCCCCTTATACATCAATTCATCCATCAATTAATTGACCCATCCATCCATTCATATTGTCATTCATTTATCCATCCTTCATTTTTCCAACTGATATTTATCAAGCACTTTTTTTGTGTGTTAGACACTGAAATGTAACAAATAATGCTTGATAACCCAAAATTCTTGTCCTTAAAATGTTCACTGTCTGACTGGGGAGATGACAAGCAACCAGGTCATTCCAATCCAATGATAAGTGTTGTAATAGGTCAGTCACAAGGGCTGCAGAGGTACAGAAGAGGTTATTTAACCCAGGCAGGGGCTCAGAGAAGGTGACATCTAAGTTTCAGACCAAAAGGATAGATAGGAGAAAGTCAGGGAAAGTTGTGGGGGGTAGGTGTGTGTGGTAGGAACTCGGGTCGTTCTGGCAGAAGGAATAGCAAGGGCAAAGGCTCAGAGGGAATAGCAGTAGCTACCATTGTTCAGAAATGTGTATTGGACCCTGCGTGCTAAACTACATACTTGCATTATCGCATTTTGCGTTTGCAACCATTATTTATTATTATCTCTATTTTATAGATGAAGGATCTGAGGCTCAGACAGGTGAAGTGACGTATTCAAAACACTGAAAAAAAAAAGTCCCCGTCAACCAAGAATTCTATTCCCAGCCAAAGTATCCTTCAAAAAACTGTCTTTCTGTGACTGTGGCTTTTCAAGGCCTCACAGCTGGTAAGCAACTGTTTGACCCAAGAGCCCTCTAACTGTGGTTGTCCAGAACAGGTATGTTTCTGAGACCAATCCTCGCTGGCAGCCTCACCTGCCCCCAGCCATCCACCCCACCTGGCCTGGGCCTCACCCTCTCTGTCTGCAGGTCACACTCATGCAGGATGCGCTCACAGTCCCTCATCTTGGTCTTGAGCAGGTCCTGCTTGGTGACTGAGAAGAGCAGCCCCTTGGGATCAAGTGGGCCAATGATGTCATACCACACGGGGCAGCCGTCACGGTCATAGCCACACAGACCGCCAGGCATGTACCTCTGGATCACCTGGGCATGAAAAGATGCACAGAACTTGGCATTACACACCTCCCTTGAGACCCCCAGACCAGGCTGACTTGGGTGGCCCAAGCCTACGCACACTATGGTATACAGTACTGTCCCTCCCTGGAAGGCAGTGCTATTGTCGCAAGTGAGAAAGCTGAGGTCCTGCAGGGGAGGGCCTTGCTCACAGAGGGTAAATGGCAAAGCCAGGTCTCAGCAGGCCCCTGGGCTTCTTATGTCTGCTCCGACATCTCCCATGTCCCTTTCTGTGGAGAAGAGTTGGGTTGACTGACAAAGAACACAGATTCTGAGGGTAAACAGAGCTGGTTCAAAAACAGACACTGGCTGGGCAAGGAGGCTCATGCCTATAATCCCAGCTGCACAGGAGGTTGAGGCAGGTGGGATCTCCAGAGGCCAGGAGTTTGAGACCAGCTTGGGCAACAGAGGAGACCCTGTCGCTACAAAAATAAAATAAATTATCCAGGCACGGTAACACATATCTGTAAGCTTGGGAGGCTGAGGTGGGAGAATCACTTGAGCCCAGGAGTTCAGTTCAAAGTTGCAGTGAGCCATAATCGTGCCACTGCACACCAGCTTTGGCAACAGAGTGAGACCCCATCCATTAGGGAAAAAAAAAGGCAGTGATACCACCCCTCTGAACTCCATTCTGCCTCCTGTTCTGTAAAATGGTTTGGATAATCCCTTACTCTTGGGACTGTTGGCAAAAGGCCCTGAGTTAATGGTGGCAAAGGAGAGTGCCCAGCCCAGAGTACACACCCGACAAGTGAAGATGTGACCATTACTCTACCAAGATGCCCGTGGTGGTGCTGTTCTCATTGGCGCCTTGATGGGCTAAACTTCTTTCCCACCCAGACAGGTTGCTTTAAGCAGACCCCTAGCGGGCAGGGGCACAGAAGCACAGGCTAACTGTGGTGGTAAAGAGCCTGGGTTTGGGGGCCAAACAGGGCTGAACATAAACCCAGCCCTACCTTCGGGCTATGGGACTGTGGGCAAGTTACCTAGTTTTGCTGGGCTTCAGTGTCCTCATCCACAAAATGGGGACAATAGAATCCATCGTTGTGATGATTGAAGAAGCTCACACTGCTAACGTCTTAACCTAGGCCTGGACCTCGCAAGGCCCAGGAAACATTCATTATTACTATAAGAAAGGAGACTGTGGGCCCGCGGCTTCCAAAGGCTTCTCAGGCTTGCTGCCCCTCATTCGTGGTCCCCAGTGACCTTGAAAGACTGAGGTGTTTGGGGGTGTTGGCTTACCTCTGGGGGCTGCCAATCAAGGATATGGTCAATATCCATGGTCTTCCGGAACTCCACGTACTGAAAGGGAAATGAGTGGTAAGACCCGACTGGGCTCCTAGCACCACGAGAATGGGGATGGAAGGAGGGGCTCGAGACGTAGATTGCCCCTGACAAAGCCCCTCTATAAATCTCCAGAGTGGAGAGGTCTCACCTTGCGGAGCATAGCCTCCGACTTCTGCAGGTCAAAATTCCGAGCTGTGGGAAAACAAAGATGTGAGGCCGGAAAGAGGTCTTGTCTTGTTCCTGGCCAGGGGGAGCTATGGAGGACACCGGGGCCTGGGTAAGACCTCGCTCCCCTACCCTCTTCCCTCCTCTGGACCCGAACATGGGAAGCAAGATTGTGTGGATGGATCCTGAGAGCCATGAGGCATTCTGGAGCAGTTGGGACCAGGCCCCTCTTGCTGCCCCCGATCCCTAACTCTTCCACCTCTGCCCTCACCTCGGAGCCAGCGTAGAAGGAAATAATCATCAGGGTTGGGCAGGGTAGGAAGCACATCCTGGACATTTTCTCGGAACTGGCAAAAGAGATGCTGGTTAAAGCAGCTCTCTCACATTGAGCCGTGGCTGTCAGACTCAAAGCTGTTTTCATCATCCCTCCTTTCCTCCCACATGCAGAATGGCCCACAGTGATGAAAGGATGGGTTAATGGTTGACTAGAAGGAGAGATGGATCACTGGATAGGTGGATAAATGGAAGGAGGATAGATGGGTGAATAAATGGTTAGAAAGAAGAATAGATGGGTGAGTGGATAGGTAGAAAGAAAAAGGAAGAAGAAATGAATGAATGAATGGATGGATGGATGGATGGATGGAGAGTGGGTACATGGATAAGTCGGTGAAGGGACAGAGGAGACATGGATGGGTGATGGAGAGAAGGAAGGTTGGATGGATGGAAAGGTGGGTAGGAAGATGGATGGGTGGATGAAAGAAAGGATAAACCAGCTGGGTGCGGTGGCTCACGCCTGTAATCCCAGCACTTTGGGAGGCTAAGGCTGGTGGATCACCTGAGGTCAGGAGTTTGAGACCAGCCTGGCCAACATAATGAAACACATCTCTACTAAAAATACAAAAATTAGCTGACGTGGTGGCACATGCCTGTAATCCCATCTACGTAGGAGGCTGAGGCAGAAGAATTGCTTGAACCCAGGAGTTGGAGGCTGCAGTGAGCCCAGATCATGCCACAGCACTCAGCCTGGATAAATGACTGGGTGAGTGAATAAGTGGATTGGAGTTTGGAGGTATTCATAGTTCCCTCCGTGTGTTAGCCCCCAAAACTTCTGCTTCTTTTTCATCCCACCTTCTATTAAAACATAGTTAGTAATTATATGTCCTCTCTGCTCTGTCTCTTGGGCTTTTACAGGTCAGTCATCTTTCAGGATCCCAAGGAGGGAGGGGTTAAAGGGCAGACCAGCAGCATCCTACCTACGGTCCTGGGAAAGGAGGAAGGGGTGCCTGGCTGCCAGGGAAACCTCTCTGGTCCTGGCTCCTGGATGAGAAGAAGTCAGCCTTGACCTTGGGTGGGCACCACCCACACTATTGCCCAGAAGTGGCACTAGTCCCTCATCCCCTGCCCTGGATAGGGTAGATGTCACTGGGCAGTGTAGGGCTTGACCCTTTGGGAGGTAACAGCAAAGAGACAATGTCAAGGACGGGCTGAATCAACTGAGTGGGGCAGGGTTCCAGCCGTTCCTTTCCACTCCCAGCCCCTTTCCCCTGGTCTTCCGGAACTCCAGGGGGAGGGGCTCTCACCTTGGCCAGGGTCTCTGCCTGTTTGGGGCTCAGGTCTCCGACTCGGCCGCTCATGGTGCTGGCTGAGGCTTGAGGAGTGGTGACCGCTACAGGCAAGAGGCCAAGCCTAGTTTGTCCGCCCTGACCCAACTGGGTCCTTTTGCCCCCACTCCTGGGCGTGGCTCCAAGCACCTCCCCCTTGGCCAACTGTTTAAATTGCACATTACATAATTGGGATTAAGTGAGGTCCCGTGCTTGGCTCAGGGACAGATCTGGGGGGACAAGCGGGCATGGAGCGTGTGCCAAAGTCCCCTGCAAGGAGGAGGCTGCTGGGAGGAAGGGAGGCTGGTCTCCCGTGGCCATGGAGCCCAAGGTGAGTGCCTACAGAACCCACTGACCCTCCCAGGCCTCCACTGACCACTGCCCTAGAGAAGCGGGAGTTGCAGGGCAATGAGGACCACTCCTTGTGGGTACCCTTTCTCCCTGAGCCTCAGTCTTTCTCACTTAGGATTCTGCAAAGATCACCCCCCTTTATCCAACTCTGACAGGGTCAGATTCTGAGGCTTGGTCAGTGTAGCAATGAGTTCATTTACTTTGTTGGGGGTGGGAGGCTCAGGTTCTTCTTTCGTAACAAATGTCCACAGTCAAGAAGAGAACAGATGGCATCTTTTGAATGTCACTTGCTTCATTTATAAAATGGAGCTGTTAACACTTGCCCTGCCCTCCTTATGTGGCTGAAGGGAAGATCTAATGAGACGTAGGGACTGTCAAGGATTGTGTACATCTAAAGGACACTCCCCTTCAGCTCAGCTGGTCACCCCAGGAGCTGTGAACTTCAGCCCCACGAAGGGAGAGGCCCTGTTATCCATGACTGTCTCTAAAGAAACCATCAGCTTGAGACTGCAGCATGGCCACATGGCCACACCTTGGCCTTGTGGGTGTGTGCATGCACTGAAGCCACCTCTGGGCTAGCTTCAGCCCTACCAGGTCCCCTACTCCAGGGCCTCTTTAGGCTATTGGATGTTGGTCAGTACCACATATCTTCTTGGGACATCTTTCTTGCTCCGTGCTCCTGATAGAATTGGATCCAGGAGAAGGTGGGGCTGACGCTGTCCATTTCCCTCTGCCTGGGGTGTTCGTGGCATGTACTCAGGAACAATTAGGTAACTCTCCACACCCCAGCCCTGCCCCATTTCACATTCCAGCCTCAATTTCTGCAAAGCCCCAGCTGCTGTCTACACCCACTTCCTGCAAGGCTGGCTGTGTGCAGAGATTGGGTTCCTCCACTGCCCTCTCCCGAGCCACTAATCCTGTCCATTTCTCACCAGTCTCCTTTCTCACCCTAATCCCTAGGTGGGCTAGTTACTTCTGGGGGCATCAGAGACTGTGAAAGGAGAGCCGGGAGGGAGGGTTGAGGTCTTCTCAGGAATTGGGAGCCTTTTCCTGACCCAGACCACAAATTTGAAGCACTTTATTATGTTCACAAATCCTCATCAGCTACAGCCTCGACACAGGGAAGACGTCACTGGGAGAAGCTACGGCGCGTTTCAGTAGAGCTCTCTGTGATGGTAGACATTTTCTGTCTGGGGATCCTATTAGACATATCTGGTAGCCAGCAGTTCCATGTGAAATATGGTTAGTGTGACCGAGGAACTGAAGTTTTAATTGAATTGGATTTTGATACATTTTACTTTAAATTGTTCCATCTGGCTCATGGCTATCATATTAGATGGTGCAGGTTGACCATTTTATTTTTATTTTTGAGACAGGGTCTCACTCTGTTGCCCAGGCTGGAGTGCAGTGACATGATCTCGGCTCACCACAGCCTCAGTCTCCCCAGGTTCAATCAATCCTCCTACCTCAACCCCCTGAGTAGCCCAGACTATAGGCACATTCCACCACACCCTGCAAATTTCTCGTAGAGATGAGGTCTCATTACATGCACTACCTCATTTTGGCCTGGTGCAGTGGCTCACACCTGTAATCCCAGCTCACACCTGTAATCACCTGAAGTCAGGAGTTCAAGACCAAACTGGCCAACATAGTGAAACCCCATCTCTACAAAAAATACAAAAATTAGCTGGGCATGCCTGTAATGCCTGTTACTTGGGAGGCTGAGGCAGCAGAATGACTTGGACTCAGGAGGCAAAGGTTGTAGTGAACTGAGATGGTGCCACTGCACTCCAGCCTGGGTGACAGAGTAAGACTGCATCTCAAAAAAGGAAAAGGCAGTGCATTACCTTATTTAAATCTCAGAACATACCTGTGGTGTTAGGTAGGTACTATTATTAAGCCTATTATAAAGATAAACTAACTGAGGTATAGAGAAGTTAAGTAACTTATCCAGGGGTAAGTAAACCCATGCAATTAACCACTCTGCTGTTGTGCTGTTAAGCTATACCCTAGTCTTGGCTCTAGAAGCTTCTGCCCTAGTTAGGGAGAGGGCCCAAGCACAGAAGTCACTCACATGTCATACAGGTGGCATTTGAGCCAGGCCTTGAAGAAAGGAAGGATTTTGATTTATGGAGGGCAGATAAAGGGCATCCCAAGTGGAGGGGAATGGCACGGGCAAAGGCGTGGAGGGGGTTGGGAGATTACAGCAAACAAGACAGATTAGGACCCACCTTGCATAGAGCTCACAGTCTTCCATTGGGGAGCACTCCCTCTGTGCTGGGAGCTTTACATTATTATCATTCAGGAGCAGGTATAGGTATTCTCCATTTTAGAGCCATAAAGAAATAGAAGTTCAGAGAGATCAAGAAACTTTTCTGAGGTCACACAGCCAGTAAATGAGGAGCCAGAACTTGAACCCAAACCTGTCTGACTCTAGATGAGATAGCCCGCCCTGCTTTCCCCTGAAGGGGTTCATATTGTGCCCAGAATAAAGTAAGTGCTCAATAAATGGTCTGAATCATTGTGTGGAACCTGCATCTACCTGGATTTGAGCTGGATTCAGGCTGCAGGGTGTCTTGGGGCCAGCAGGGTTAATTTTGCTTGCCTTGAAACAAAGTCCTTGGGGAAGTAGAGTCCCCTGCCCCCCACCTCCCCAAACCCCAGAGCACACTGTCTCCCAGTAAGGTCCCATGTGTGTTTGGCTTCTCACTTACCAAGCTCTCAGGGGACCATGGCAATCACAACCTAAACAAACAACCACAGGTGGGTAGACAGAGCTGACTGCAACCCACAGCGGAACCCCTCCTTCCAGCTGGTTACTAGGAAATCTGAAAGAGCTGCCTCTTCCAGCCCATCCCTGGCACATTCCCGATCACCCCTCCACCTGGATGGATCTTGCCAGAAGCAGTTGGGTAGATCCAGAGGGGCCCCTCTGGTACAAGAGTCTCAGCACAGGGCAGGCATCACTGGGAGGAGGTGGGGGGGTGTGGGCGGCGCTTAGACCACACAGATGTGAGGTGAGTGGCCTGAAAAGGAGATGGGGGCCAGGGGCTGAGGCTCATGCCTATAATCCCAGTGCTTTGGGAGGCTGATGGGGGAGGATTGCTGGAGGCCAGGAGTTTGAGATCAGCCTGGGCAACATGGTGAGACCCTGTCTTTTCAAAATATTAAAAAATTGGCCAGGCGTGGTGGCTCATGCCTGTAATCCCAGCACTTTGGGAGGCCAAGGTGGGTGGATCACGAGGTTAAGAGATTGAGATCATCCTGGTCAACATGGTGAAACCCTGTCTCTACTAAAAATACAAAACATTAGCTGGGCATGGTGGTGTGTGCCTGTAATCCCAGCTACTCAGGAGGTTGAGGCAGGAGAATTGCCTGAACCCAGGAGGCAGAGGTTGTGGTGAGCCGAGATTGCACCATTGCACTCCAGCCTGGGCAACAAGAGCGAAACGCCGTCTCAAAAAAAAAAAAAAAAATATATATATATATATAAATTAGCTGGGTGTGATGGGGCATGCCTGTAGTCCCAGTTACTTGGGAGGCTGAGGCAGGAGGATCACCTGGGCCCAGGAGTTTGAGGCTGCAATGAGCTCTGGTAGGGCCCCTGAACTCCGGCCTGGGTGACAGAGTGAAACCTTATCCTTCAAAAAAGTAAAAGGTTGTGGGAAGATGGCAAGGGATTGGGGTACACTTCTCCAGAGCCCCAGGGGTGCTCTCAGTAGCACCTGACAGTTCACTTTCTTTTACCGTTGGGCAGGTTCATCTCCTTTAATTAAAAAAAAAAATTGTGATATAATTCATATACCACAGATTCATTTTTTTAAAAATAGAAAGTACCAGTTTTTTTTTATCTTTTTATCAGTATCAGACAACAGCATGAGACATCTACAGAGTGCTCACTCCAGCACCGTCCGAGGAAAAGGTCACCCAGGGTAGGAGAGGACCCCTGCAGTGGGGACCCCGGCTTGGGGTGGTGATGGAAGCTAATAGCCAGTGGGTGCAGCAAGGGAGGGTCATTCCTGTCACCCCAGCCAGTGGGGTCAGGAGGAGATACTGCCGAGCCAAACTGAGCCACCAGGCCTCTCCTCTCTGGAGAAGCAGGGAACTAGATAACAGGCCCCAGCTGGAGCCTCACCCAGCTCTTCCCCAGAGACACAAGGGTCATCCCAGCATAGCTGAGGCTGGGACTTGTGCAGCCAGTGGCATTCTCCAGAACAGTGCTGTTCGACAGAAGGAAATGCGCTGTGTGTGGCCAGCGCAGTAGCCATGAGCCACATATGGCGACCGAGTGAGCCCTTGAAGTGTGGCTAGTGCAGCTGAGTTAGATGGAGCAGGGATCCCTGAGGGGCCTGCTGGGCTCCCCACAAGGATGGAAATAAAGGAAAATCTTGAGCTCCTTCCAGGGAAATTCCAAGCCCCTACCTAGCCCTGAGAAGTAAACAAGCAACTTGATAAGCAAGAAGGTAATCGTAGCCTAAAGCAACAGCCAAGGAAGTTAGGGTCAGATGTTTGTTCCTCTATAGAAACCAAAGACAACATCTGAGCATAAGTTTGAGTTGTTTTGCAGAAACCTGGACCCCTCCCAAAAAGGATCCGCTGAAGACTGAACGCTTTGCTGTAAATTTCTTCCTGAAGGGCTTAGAAAAAGTCACATCCACCAGCCCAAGTTAATATTCTTTTCTGCTGACCCCTAATTTTTAAACAAATCTTTACTTTAACCAACTGCAAATAAGAAAACTGACTCTCCCTACTACCTAAGCCCCAGCTGCAAGATATCCCACCCTTTTAGGCTAAGACCAATGTGTAACTTCCATCTTCCTGAAATTTACCTCGGCCTTAAAAAGCCTTGCCTGCAAACCGTCGGGGAGGTCAGGGTTTAAGCCTTAGCGGTCTGGTCCTCTTTGCTGGGTGCCCTGCAAATATACACTTTCTTTTCTACTGCTGCAAAAATCTCAGAATGGATATCTGGTCTTACTGTGCCAGGTGAGCAGACTGCAGTTTAGTTCTAGCACATAAGGGATGAATTAACTTTGTGATTTTAGTTGACTTAAACAGCCACATGTGGTTACTGTATTGGATAGCACAGGCCTAGAGCTTACAGAAAACCAACCAAAGAATGCCAGCTGGGTCCCAGGCAGAAGAGGGTAGAATGGGCTACCTCAGCTATTCTAACCCAGTGAAAAGGCACCAGGTGCCACGTGCAGTGGTTCACACCTGTAATCTCAGCACTTTGAGAGTTCAAGGCGGGTGGATCCTTTGAGGTCAGGAGTTCAAGACCAGCCTGGCCAACATGGTGAGAGCTCCCCACCGCTTCCACCCCACAAATTTCTACAAAAAATGCAAAAAATAGCCGGGCATAGTGGTGGGTGCCTGTAGTCCTAGCTACTCAGGAGGCCGTGGCATGAGAATCACTTGAACGCAGGAGGTGGTGGTCTTGGTGAGCTATTACACCACCACACTCCAGCCTGGGCGACAGAGTGAGACTCTGTCTCAAAAAAAAAAAAAAAAAAAGGCACCAGGAAGGAATGGGGCAAGAAAAGATGCCAAAATGCATCCAGCCACACGAAAATTCGCTCACTCAGTGGGGTGCGGTGATTTATGCTTGTAATCCTGTAATCCCAGCACTTTGAGAGGCCCAGGTGGGCAGCTCACCTGAGGTCAGGAGTTTGAGACCATCCTAACCAACATGGTGAAATGAAAAATACAAAAATTAGCTGGGCATGATGGCACATGCCTGTGATCCCAGCTACTTGGGAAGCTAAGACAGGAGAATCACTAGAACCCAGGAGGCAGAAGTTGCAGTGAGCCGAGAAAACGCCACTGCACTCCAGCCTGGATGACACAGGGAAATAATGTCTCAAAAAAGGCCAGGCATGGTGGCTCATGCCTATAACCCCAGCACTTTGGGAGGCCAAGACAGGTGGATCACTTGAGACCGGGAGTTTGAGACCAGCCTGGCCAACGTGGCGAAAACCCATCTCAACTAAAAATACAAAAAATTAGCTGGGTGTGATGGCAAGCACCTTTAATCCCAGCTACTTAAGAGGCTGAGGCAGGAGAATTGCTTGAACTCAGGAGACGGAGGTTGCAGTTAGCTGAGGTCACAGCATTGTACTCCAGCCTGGGGGTGAGAGTGAGACTCTGTCTCAAAAAACAAAAAAAAAAAAAAAATACGCTCACTCAAGCACCCAGTCAACATCAAACTGGAAATAGCACACCATTTCCAGCAATCTGTTTTTCTAGAACCAAGGAATAATATATTACAAGAACAGACACAAATATCCCACCATTCTCTTCATTATGCTTTGGGATCTGCTAAGAAACGTGTTTCAGCAAAAGCTACTTCTTAGAGGAAGCAGATTCAGAACAGATCAAAGTCATGAGCAGGGGATTGTGAAGTATTTAAAAAAAAAAGATGGAAGCTAAGCTATGAAGATGCAAAGGTGTAAGGATGTACTTTGGGGACTGAGAGGAAAGGAAGGAGGGGTGAGGGATAAAAGAACACACACTGGGCGCAGTGAACACTGCTCTGATGATGGGTGCACCAGAATCTCAGAAATCACCACGAAAGAACTTATCTGTGTAACAAAACGTCACCTGTTCTCCAAAAACCTATGGAAATTAAAAAAGGAAAGGGGCTTAACGAAAGACAGGAAAGGGGTAAGGGTGGAAAAAGAGGCCTTGTTTGAAGCTATAATTTTATTTTTAATTAATGAAAATCCTCCTCCTCAGCAGAGTGCAATGGCTGTAGTCTCAGAGGCTCAGGAGGCTGAAGTGGGAAGATCCTTTGAGTCTATGAGTTTCAGGCTGCGGTAAGCTATGATTGTGTCACTGCACTCCAGCCTGGGTTACAGGGCGAGACCCCATCTCCACAAAATAGTAATAAAGCTGGCCAGGCTCACACTTGTAATCCCAGCACTTTAGGAGGTCAAGGTGGGTGGAGCTTAAGCCCAGGAGTTTGAGGCCAGCCTGGGCAACAAGGTCAAACGCTATCTCTACAAGAAAATACAAAAAATTAGCTGGTTGCAGCGATGTGTACCTGTGGTTCCAGCTACTTGGAAGGCTGAGTGGGGAGGACGGGGTTGACGTGGACAGGAGGCAGGGAAATGCTAGGCGGAAAAGGACGAGTTCCCTGGAAAGAACCACGTCCTCCAGCCTGGGACTGTGGCCCGAAGTGTTCTCACTTTGTCTCTTTTCCAGCTCGAATGTTGCTTTCTGGCCTGCCCCACCCTCCATCTTTTACCCACCAAAGCCCCAGACTCCACTGGCAGAGGGGTGGCACAGTGGTGGGGTGGAGCAGCAGAGGAGAGAAGAGAAGCAGTAGCCAGCTTACCAGCGAGACCCTCCACCCAGGCAGCGCTGAGGCGTTAAGCAGATACCCAGATAGAACAGTAAAGTGGGACTATCCAGGTTGTGGGGGGCGGCCAGCAGCCTTCCGAGCTGAGAGCCTCAGAGGCTGACAGCATTCTGGGCTGGGGGCCTTGAGCAGACGCTGACCCATGTAGTTCTTCTCTCAGAACAGGTGATTATTATTAACAAACAGGTGTTCCGTATTTTCTCATGGAACAAAAATAAACTAGGTAGGCAGCTGGTGCCTGCTTACCACTGATACTACAAAGTATTCTCCACGAGGGAGCCACGGGGGCAGGGTCACATAGCCTGTGCTTAAAAAATTGTTTTAACAGGTATATGAAATACGTATACTGTCTTGCTACGTTAGAATGCCCCAAGTAGTTTTCCAATTGGGGGGGGAGTCTTCTTAGCAAACAATATATTTTATTTTACACTCAGCATTTCTCAACACAGGTGTTGGAAAGAAGGAGTTTGACTTCAGAGGGATGGCTTGACCATGAGACTTCGGAGAAGAGTTCCACCAGGGACAGACAAACTCCAGGGGAAGATCACCTTCCCACTCCTGTTCCAGCTCTCCATCCTGCTGAGAGCCACTTACACTGCTCAATAAAATCCTCCAGATTCACCACTCTTCAGTTGATTTGTGTGACCTGAATCTTCCTGGATGCTGCTGGACAAGAACTTGGGTACCAAGAGGGCAGGTGCAAAAGGCTGTATATCATCTATGGAGAAATGCCTAGTCAAACTTGAAAAATGTCTATCTACTGGGCTGGGTGTGGTGTCTCATGTCTGTAATCCCAGAACTTTGGGAGGCAGAGGTGGGTGGATCACTTGAGGTCAGGAGTTCGAGATCAGCCTGACCAACATGGTGAAACCCTGTCTCTACTAAAAATACAAAAATTAGAATTCGCCTCCTGCCCCCCACCAAGCACCCATGGTGACAATGCACCCACTTGATAACTGATCACTGGTGTCACTTTCGCCTCCCTCCCTCCATGAGTGCAAACCTCCAGTTAACACAGTTGGGTCAGCCCAGAGTCCTCAGTGTCCCCAGGGCCTGCAGTGCCTGGTGCTGGGGAGATACTCAATAAACATCCAAAAGCAGGCTAGGCCCAGTGGCTCACACCTGTGACCTCAGCACTTTGCGAGGCTTGAACCCAGGAGTTCAAGATCAGCCTGGGCAACATAGCAAGACCCCGTCTCTGCTTTTAAAAAATTAACATCAATGAATGAATGAAGAAACAAACTTTGGGCAACCCACTGCCCTTCCTTGGGTGACTTGTGTTTTTTTCAGTTTTGTAAAGAAGTGACAGTGTTAAGAATTAGAAATGAGGGCCGGGCATGGTGGCTCACACCTGTAATCCTAGCACTTTGGGAGGCTGAGGCAGGCAGATAACTTGAGGTGAGGAGTTTGAGACCAGCCTGGCCAACATGGTGAAACTCCATCTCTACTAAAAATACAAAAATCAGCCAGATGTCGTGGTACATGTCTGTAGTCCCAGCTACTCGGAAGGCTGCGGCAGGAGGGAGAATCACTTGAACCCAGGAGGTGGAGGTTGCAGTGAGCTGAGATCATGCCACTGCACTCCAGCCTGGGCAACAGACACTCTGTCTCAAAAAAAAAAGAAGAATTAGAAATGGGGTTGCTGAGGACATGTGCCCCTGCTGAGCTTCCAGTGTGCCCTCCCATCCTGGCCTGGTAGGAGATTCTGCTCTCACCTCTGCAGGCCACCCCTGTGCTCACTGCAATTCTGTCACTGGTGCCTGCACCTGACCCCATTTCTGTTTGCCATCCCCCAGGCAGCCGGCATTTGTGATCACAGCCCTGTGATCAGAGCCTTGGAAACCCTTGTACAGGGGGCAGAGCAGTCCTTGCTACCCGCAAGGAAACCAGACAAGGCTGTGCTGACGGTGGAAAATTGACTGTGGGTAGTTACATGGGCAAGAATCAGAGTTCAAGTCTATGAACCCCTGGTTTTTAGGCGGAGGACGTCAAGGCTGAAGTGAGGCACTATAATCCGCCATCATGACAACAAGGTGGGCCTTGTGACATTTAGCACAGGGTCCTCCCAACTCCAGTCAGTCACAGCCTGCCTTGGAAGCCCAGGTGCCTCTGGCCCTCCAGATATCACTGCATCTGGGGAAGCAGCAGACAGGATGGCCATGCAGTGCAACAGGGTCAGGGGATGCCTGTCACATCTCAGATGCAGAGGCAGCCCCTGGAGATGGGGATGTTCTGTGACTCTTGCCCGACAGCCCAGGCCATCTCCATGGAGCCAGCACAGCCATTTTTTTTCTTGCCAACCTGCTCAAACACCCGGTTGGAACAGGGATGCCTCGTGGCACTGGCTTTAGGAGTTTAAATGGTTTGCTGTTTCTAGCAGCAAAGCACCTGTTCAGGTGCTACGTATATGTATCCATGAATGGTGCAGCTGCCAGAAGAATCAAAGCTAAATGTTGGCAGGATCACAGCAGGTGTAGAGGGGAGGGCACTGGGAATTCCCGGAGACTCAGTTGTTACCCACTCAACTGAAAGGCTGTGTGTGGCTTTTCCTCTGATGGTTACCTCTGCCAGGGCCCACCTCTCCATTTTCAGTTTTCTTTCATTTATTTGTTTGTTTGTTTATTTTGAGACGGAATCTGGCTCTGTCGCCAGGCTGGAATACAGTGGCAACCTCACCGCAACCTCCGCCTCCCAGGTTCAAGCGATTCTCTCACTTCAACCTCCTGAGTAGCTGGGATTACAGGTGCACACCACCATGCCTGGCTAATGTTTGTATTTTTAGTAGAGACAGGTTTTGCCATGTTGGCCAGGCTGGTCTCGAACTCCTGACCTCAGATGATCTGCCCACCTCGGCCTCCCAAAGTGCTGGGATTATAGGTGTGAGCCGCCGCGCCCAGCCCATTTCCAATTTTCCATCCAGCGGTGGCAGAACAAACTTGGATGGGCCCCAATGTTCTGCTGGAACCAGGACCCTCACCCTTGCCCTATCTCATTACCCAGCCGCCTCCAGCTGGGCCTGCCCACCCTGCTGACCTCCTACGTGCAAAGAACGGGACTTCTCTGCTTTTCAGGCCTGAAGCAGTGATGCCCACAGGGCCTGGGCCACACACACCCCCTGAAGCCAGAACTCCAGGCATGGGCGAGTCCTGGGTGGCTGGACCTTGTCGGGATGGATGGAAGGGCAGTTTCTGCAGGGAGGACCCATCTTCAGTGGACTGGATCATCTTCCGTGTCTCATTCTCATCCCCATTCTCTGGGAACAGGGAAAGAGGTTTCTGTCTGAATCTTCAGCATGGTCTATGCCCTGGTGGCCCCTTACTGGTTGGCCACTGTGGTAGGTGGGTCCACAATGAGCTGAGATGGTGACGTGGGACAGGTGACTCTTTGCAGCCACCTTCAGCACCACCCTGCCTGGGACTACAGGGATTGGGGATGGGAGCTAAGGGGTTGGAGCACACAGGCTGAGGTGGCTAGGGTCTTCACTGTGTTGGGAGGGACTCGTCGCCTTGAGACTCTGCAGCGTCTCCTCAGAGGCCTTGTCGGGAAGCAGCACCTCCACAGTATAGCTGAGCTTCTTGGCGTGCATCCGGCTGTAGGTGTTGTCAAAGCGCAGGACATCTGCAGTGACAGAGAGGAGATCAGGGAGCACGAACCCCGTGTATCTGCAGAAAGAGAGAGCCCTGCATGGCTGCATCCCTGGAACCCTTGGGAATGAGCTGTCCAGGATGGTGAGCGGAGCCTGAGGGCCAGCCTGTGTCCCTCCCTAAGCCTGTTGCTCACTGCCATCCCATGGTGGCTTGAGCTACATAAAGGACTCATGACAGTTACCAGCCCACAGAATAGCACACAACCAGGAAGCCTGCAGCCTGGGAACAGGATCTTGGGCTCCACCTGCAGGGAGGAGCTGCAGCCCACGGACATGCTATGCCCATACTGCGTCCTGGCCTGGTTGCACAGGTAGTAGCTCTAGGGCCTCTCCATGCACCATGCATTCCATCACACATTACGGTGCCCTGAATCCTCAAAGCAGGCCCATGAGGAAGGCAATGCCATCCTCATTTTACAGATGAGAAAACTGAGGCTTAGAGAGGTGATAGGATCTTTCAGCGGTCACAGAACAAGGCAGGGGAGGTACTGGGATTCCCTTATCCCGATGCCCTAACCCAGGGAGGAGCCCTGCCACCCCAGGAGGAAAGGGCTGGACTACGTAAGTCACTTTTTCATCTTGCAGAAGGCATGTCCTTCAATGCCAAGGTCCAACATGAACTCGGGTCTGATGAGTCGTGCAGACTTCTCTGTCTCTACTCTCCTAAGGCTCCCTTTCCACAAAGTGAAACAAGATCATGTGTTGACTTAAGCATAAGCAACACCCTTCTCCTCCATAGGAAGTCAACCTTGGGCTCCCCTGCTTCTAGCTCTGTTCCCAATAGACATGGAAGGGCAGTGGTGTCTCTCGGCAAGCTGCTTCCGGTGAAGCTGACTGAGCTGCATCTGGCCTGGGAGGCCTGAGAGTGAAGGATAAACACCTGGAGGAAGCCACCTCTTTGGGATTCCCGGAGTGGGGTGGTTCATGCAACTGGGTGGTCCCCTTGCCAAGACCCCTGACTCTAAGTCCGTGGCCTCTTACTTACCTGTCTCTTAGCCCAATGAGCCTGGTATAGGGTCTTCTCAGCTGAGCCCAAGGCCCCAGGTTCTGAACACCAGCTCTTCCCCCACAATGAGTCTGCCCTCATACCCACATGTAAGGGCCACTCATCCCATCCGTGGCCCTGAAGCCAGCTCCCCTGGAGCTTACAGACATCCCCACACCCCTCCCGAGAGCTGGAAAGAGAGGGCAAGCAGAGGGTAGATGGCAAGGAAAATAATTCCAGTAAACCCTGGAGCTCTTACAGACGCCAGCCTTGAGGCAGGTGAGGCTCCCATCCTCGGGCACCAGGTGGGCGTTGTAGCGCTGGCTGGGCAGCACCTCTGTCATCTCCCGAGCCCTTTGCCGCTCCCCCATTTTGGTCTTCAGGAAAACTCCAAAGCCGATGTCCCCGCCATCCGATGTGAACTGCCACCTGCAGTGGACAGAGCCCCATTGGCGACCCCCTGCCTGGGCTCTGGCACCTTCCCAGCTGTGCCCAGGTGTGGGGTGGCTGCCATCCCTACCTGAGCACACAGCCTGGGAACAGGATCTCGTTCTCCACCTGCAAGGAGGAGCCTCGACCCACGGACTCCGTGTGCTCGTACTGCAGCCTCACCTGGTTGCACAGGTAGTAGCTCTTGGGCACCTCACCCCCGTAGTTGATCTGTGGGTGAGGGGCGTGAGTGGGCACTAGATCACAGCTTCTCCCCTCCCTCCCCATCCTCTGGGCACCCTGTACCTTGGTCAGGCACTTGGGGTTGCCATCGGGGTCAGTCATGGTCCCCCCAAACTCCGCAGGCAGCTGGTCGGGGCTGATGAATTTCGTCAGCTCGTGCTTCCAGTTGTCTGCATGGGAGCAAGAGGGACTCCAAGACTCGACAGAGGGCAGAAGGGGCTGAGCCTGGCGAGGGGACCTGATATGTCCTGGGCATGCTCCCCTGGGTGCCTACTCCTAAGAGCACCCAAGACCTTTACTGGCTCCCAGCCCGTGGTCTAGGACCCATGTGTGTAGAAGCTGACCAGGGTCAGGCCAGGGCCAGTTCCCAAGTAGAGGGCAAGCCAGGGAGAAACAGGGTCTTTAGTGTCAACCTCTGCTTCCCAGGCACATGGACACAACCAGAGGCCGAGTCACTCACCTCCCAGAATTACAATCTTCCTGCGTGTTTCCTCACTCATGAATGACTTGACCAAGTTGAAGGCCACGGGGAACAGTTTGGGGGCTGAAACACATGCAAATCTCCTGAGAAGCTGGAGCAGAGAGGATGTGGGGATACAGAGCCACAGTCAAGAGCATGTGCTGGGCTGGAGATGGACAGATACGGACTCTGCCGCTGTCTGCGGTGTGACCTTCAGCACCCTCTCTAAGTCTCAGTGCAGTTAACTGGAAAATGAAGGTGAAATAACGTATATATAACACCTGGCACAGTTCCTGGCTTTCAATAAATGGTTGTCTCGGGCCAGGTGCGGTGGCTTATACCTGTAATCCTAGCACTCTGGGAGGCTGAGGCAGGCAGATCACTTGAGGCCAGGAGTTAAAGACCAGCCTGGCCAACATGGTGAAACCGCGTCTCTATGAGAAACACAAAAATTAGCTGGGCATAGTGGTGCATGCCTGTAATTCCAGCTATTCGGGTGGTGGTGGCATGAGAATTGCTTGAATCTGGGAGGTAGAGGTTGCAGTGAGCCAAGATTGCTCCACTGCACTCCAGCCTGGGTGACAGACTGAGATTCTGTCTCTAATAAATAAATAAAAATCAAAAAAAAAAAAGGTTGTCTCCCCAGCCCAGTTGTAAGGAGTTGAGCACAAGCTGGCTCTAGGTTCAGCAATGCTGATTCCCCAATAGTATCTCTTCCTTTCCACACTCCAGGCTGTCTGAAATCTTCTCGGGTGTGACATTTACATTAGACCTACTGTCCGCCCTGAATTGCTCATACTCAACTGAGCACTATGTGGGCCAAGCTCTGTGTTCCGTCTTCACACACTGTTTGGTTTAACCTCATAGTTCTCTTATGGGGAGGGAGCCACTCTATCCCCATTTTACAGAATGGGAAAACTGATGCTCAGTGAGGTTAGGTAGACTTCAATAAAATCATAGAGCTAGTTAGATTTGAACCAGATCCTCTGACTCTGGAGCACAAGACATCACCAGTGCAGCCAGGGACCATTCCCACTCAAAGTGTGTCCATCCACTAGTGGAGTCCATGGACTGTTCTGTTCCCAGTCCACACCAACATAAGTAACAGTAAACATTTAGAAACTTATAACTTATTTAGACCGGGCACAGTGGCTCACGCCTGTAATCCCAGCACTTTGGGAGGCTGAGGTGGGCAGATCACAAGGTCAGGAGTTCGAGACCAGCCTGCCAACATGGTGAAACCCGTCTCTACTAAAAATACAAAAATTAGCTGGGTGTGGTGGTGCACGCCTGTAATCCCAGCTACTCAGGAGGCTGAGGCAGGAGAATTGCTTGAACCCAGGAGGTGGAGGTTGCAGTGAGCCAGAATCTCATCACTGCACTACAGCCTGGGCAACAGAACAAGACTGTCTCAAACAAACAAACTAAAAAGAAACTTATAACTTATTTGACATTGCTGCAACATACCAGTGCATGATTTTGTATATTACAAAATATCAGTCTGTGAAGGACTGGAACTAAAAAATAAAACCAGAGGCCGGGCGTGGTGGCTCATGCCTATAATCCCAGTACTTCAGGAGGCCAAGGCGAGTGGATCATTTGAGATCAGGAGTTTGAAACCAGCCTGGCCAACATAGGGAAACCCCACCTTTACTAAAAATACAAAAATCAGCCGGGCGTGGTGGCGGGCACCTGTAATCCCAGCTACTCGGGAGGCTGAGGCAGGAGAATCACTTGAACCCTAGAGGTGGAGGTTGCAGTTAGCGAGATCGCACCACCGCACTCCAGCCTGGGCAACAGAGGGAGACTCCATCTAAAATAAATAAAAAAATAAAAGTGAAACCAGAAACCAACCACACAAAACCTGGTTCTTCACAAATGATGGCTGAAGAAGCCTTTAATTCCACGGCTTACCTAGTGCACCCCCCATTCCTGCTTCTCCCTCCTCAGGAGGTCATCCCGGTAATAAGCTTACCTCGAATAACAATTAAATTCTTCAGAGTCTCAGGATAATTTGCTTCCAGGATGCTAAAAAACTGCAGAGTCAAGAGGAGTCTGGTTGGGGCTCTGTTCCATCACCTCCCGCCCACGGATTTCTGTGGCCTCTGATGCTGCTGAGACAAGAGGCCCCTCCCTGGCCCATCCCACCTTCCCCACGAGCACGCGCCTCCTTCTCTCTGTTATTCTTTTGTTTGCTTATTTGTTCTTGAGACAGTTCTTTACCCAAGGTGGAGTACAGTGGCACAATCATAGCTTACTGCAACCTTGAACTCCTGGGTTCACGAGATACTCCTGCCTCAGTCACTCAAGTATCTAGGACTACAGGCACGTGCCACTGCACTGGACTCATGTAAAAATTTATTATTATTGGCCAGGTGCGGTGGCTCATGCCTGTATTCCCAGCACTTTGGGAAGCCAAGGTGGGTGGATTATGAGGTCAGGAGTTTGAGACCAGCCTGACCAACATGGTAAAACCCTGTCTTTACTAAAAATACAAAAATTAGCCGGGCGTGGTGGCGGCCGCCTGTAGTCCCAGCTACTCAGGAGGCTGAGGCAAGAGAATTGCTTGAACCCGGGAGGCAGAGGTTGCAGTGAGCTGAGATTGCATCATTGCACTCCAGCCTGGATGACAGAGTTTCCATCTCAAAAAAAAAAAGTTACTGTTATTATTATTAATAGAGACATCTCACCTGTGTTGCTCAGGCTGATCTTGGACTCCTGGACTCAAGTGATCCTCCAGCCTTGGCCACCCAAAGTGCTGGGACTATAGGCATGAGCCACCATGCCCAGCCTCTTTGTGATAATCTTGCTCCTCCTTCTCCTTGGAGGGTGGACTCTAGGCCAGTGGCTGGTCTGTGGAGCCCCTGCAGGGTATCCCCACCCCTCTATCTCATTGGATTCTCACAGTAATTCACAGCTAGGGCTCACAGCTGGGAGTGTCCGCCCACACCAGCCTCAAGCCAGCTGTGCACCTTACCTGCTGGTAGACCTCCACAGCTGGCTTCCACAGGTGTTTCAGGCCCAGCCCCTCCATGTCAAACACCATCAGCGCCATCTCGATCTTCCTGCCTAGCTGCTTGGGACAGAGCCCCCATACAGGTCAGACAACAGCTCCAGCCAGGAGATCCTGGCCAGAGAGACTTGGGCACCTCTCCCCGCCTTCCTGCCATCCCACCCTCTGGCAGCCCATAGCATTTTCCAGACAAATGGAAAACACCTCACCTTTATGGGTGGCTAAGGGTGGGAGAAACCCACATTCCACCAGAGCCCTGAGTGCTGAGGGCTGGGGAAGGGGCAGGGGGCACCCTTCTCTGGTCCTGGTGCCACCCAGTAGACAGATGAGGCCCACCCCACCCCAGCTGCTCACCTTCTGAGTCTGCAGCTCACACTCACGCAAAAGCAGCTCGCAGACCTTGATGCGCTTCTGGATCATATCCTGCTTGGAGGCCGACAGCAGGAGACCCTTGGGGTCAAGGGACCCGATGATGTTGAAGTACACAGGGCAGCCTTCGTAGTCGTAGCCACACAGACCTCCCGAGTCGTACAGCCGGATGACCTGGAGGTGAGGGCAAGGTCCTGACTCGCTCCAGCTCACCAGGCTGGGTCCCTATTCCATCAGGTGGCTGGATGTGGTGGGTGGGAGATGAGGTTGGGGGTGAGGGGCCTCAAACAGCCTGGGGGATGCTGCTCGAGGCTCACCTCGGGGGGCTGCCACGAGAGGATGTTGTCCAGGTCTTGTTGCTTCCGGAACTCCATGTGCTACAGGGACATAGCAAGAGCTGTAGGGTTCTGCAGGAACCTGGGGACACCAGGCTAGGTCCCTCTGCCCACAGTCACCAAGATCCCACCAGAGCATACCCATAGACCTAGGGATGGAGACAGGAGCTTGGGTCTGAGGCAGAAAGGGATCCAGGGAGGAAGAAAGAAGAAGCAGGAGGATGGGACAGGACCAGAGTCCCTACCCTTTTGCCACCAATCCCTGGGTGCATGGAAGGCAGGGCAGTAGGGATCATAGACGCTTACCCTCCGGAGCATGTCCTCGGATTTCTGCAGGTCAAAGTCTCGAGCTGCAAGAAGATGAGCTAAGTAGAAGCACAGGGCTAGATCTAGAAAGAGCCATTCCCTAAAAATTCGTGAGTTAATAGCTAAGGTGTCCCCAGCCTTTTCCTGACACCCCAAGAATCCATTGAGGATCCAGAAATAGTTGTTTTTTGAGACAGGGTCTTGGCTCTGTTGCGCAGGCCAGAATGCAGTGATGTGATCAAAGCTTACTGTGTGTGGCCTCTGGCCCAAGCGATCCTCCTACCCCAGCTTCCCAAGTAGCTGGGACAACAGGCCCACATCACCATGCCTGGCTAATTTTTTTTAGATTTTTTTTTTTTGGTAGAGATGGGGATCTTGTTATGTTCCCAAGCTGGTCTTGAACTCCTGGCCTCAAGCAGTCCTCCTGCCTCAGCTTTCCAAAGTGCTGGGATTATAGGCGTTGGCATCTGTGCCTAACCTAGAAATGTTTTTTTTTTCTTTTAAAATATTTTTTGCTACAATTGGCTGTGAACTCTACCACAAGTCATGTTTTTTAAAGAGTTAAGGATCTTTAATCCTCTAAAAGACTTTGGAGAGCCCTTGAGTTCAGTTTCCAGTCTTCTTAAAACTTTCTGGAGTCTGGTCTAGCCTGTATTTGATGTCCCTCAGGAAGCAGAGACCCCTTGCCACCTGCAACAGTGTTAGGGGTGGTGAGGAGCGTGGGGTTTGGATTCACACAGACTGGGGCTTTAAAGTCTAGTATTGCCCTTTTATTTCCTGTGCAGCCTCGAGCAAGTCACTTACCTTCTCTGAGCCTTAGTTTTTTTTAATCAGTTAAATGAGAACCCTATCTTTTTCAGTTCTTCAGAGAACAACATGAGATAAAATATATAAAGTGCTTGGCCCAGTACCTGGCTCACAGTAGGTTCTCAATAAACTGTAGCTATCATGATTACCTATTTTAAAGAAATAGATATACTTTCATTGAAAACACTATGCTCTGTTTTAGAAATGCTTTGACTGTTGCTTTCTGAGACCCTCGGCTCACTGAGGACTAATTAGGGGGAGTAATTCGTCCACTCGAGGAGGAATTTGTTCACTCGTGGAGCTGAAACAATATGCAGGGTCAGAGATTTTGAAATGGGCCGGGCGCGGTGGCTCAAGCCTGTAATCCCAGCACTTTGGGAGGCCGAGGCGGGTGGATCACAAGGTCAAGAGATCGAGACCATCCTGGTCAACATGGTGAAACCCCGTCTCTACTAAAAATACAAAAAATTAGCTGGGCATGGTGGCACGTGCCTGTAATCCCAGCTACTCAGGAGGCTGAGGCAGGAGAATTGCCTGAACCCAGGAGGCGGAGGTTGCGGTGAGCCGAGATTGTGCCATTGCACTCCAGCCTGGGTAACATGAGTGAAACTCCGTCTCAAAAAAAAAAAAAAAAAAAAAAAAAATCCAAAAAAAAAAAAAAAAAAAAAAAAAAAAAAGAGATTTTGAAATGGAAAGGATCTGAGACGCCCTCCAGGCCTCCTCTGCTCTGATCATGAACCAGCTCCGGAAATCACTCCTGACCAGGCGTGGTGGCTCACAGCTGTAATTCCAGCACTTTGGGATACCGAGGCAGGCAGATCATTTGAGGTCGGGAGTTTGAGACCAGCCTGGGCAACATAGTGAAACCCTGTCTCTACTAAAAATACAAAACTTTGCTGGTCATGGTGGTGCACACCTATAGTCCAGCTACTTGGGAGGTTTAGGCATGAGAATCGCTTGAACCTGGGAGGAGGAGGCTGCAGTGAGACAAGATCACACCACTGTACTCCAGCCTAGGCGACAGGGTAAGACCGTGTCTCCAAAAAAAAAAAAAACTCCCAATGCAACAGCTCAGCCTTGATTATCTCCCATGATGGGGAGTTCATTACCACAGAAGGCATTATCATTCCATTCCTCAGCAGCTTTGACTGAACCCAAATCTGCCCTGTGGTGATTCCAACCCTGTCCTCAGAGGTCAAACAAATGTATGTAATCCCTCGTCAGTGTGGCCATTCTGTAAATATTTGAAGACAAGCCACCCAGTTCACCTGACCAATCTTTGCTCTAAGCTGTGTATTTGTTAAAATCATCTTCCGTGTCAATTCTGTCCGAGATAACGTTCTGTGATGATGGAAATGTCCTATACCTGAGCTGCTCATCATGGTAGCCGCTAGCTGCCTGAGGCTACAGAGCAACTGAAACGTGGCAAATGTGACTTAGGACCTGGAGTTTTAATTTAAGTTAATTGTAATAGTTACATGTGGATAAAGGGTATCAAACTGAACAGGGCAGTTCTACATACTTCAGAGATTTTAAGATTTTTTCTGTATAAGTCTTGTGTCTTCTAGAATAAACTCCTGGGTTATTTTATGGGCTTTGTTGCTGTTTTGAATGGTATCTGACTTTTCGTTATCTTTTTTTTTTTTTTTTTTGAGACAGAGTCTTGCTCGGATTCTAGTCAGAGCAAGGTGATTTCAGAGCCTATGTTCTTTACTTTACAGCTCCATTCCCCAAAGCCCCCACTCCTCTCCTGAGACCCTCCTTCCTTCCCTCCCTCTCTGCCTCCCCTGACCCCTGCCAGCCTCACCTCGCAGCCAGCGCAGGAGGAAGTAGTCATCAGCATTGGGCACTCTGGGCAGCAGGTCCTGGAGGTTCTCCCGGAACTGAGTGGGGGAGGAAATATGATCAGTGGGGCTCTCTTGACCTCAGGAGCCACCAACCCCACCCCAGCCCTTCCCACCTCATCTGCCAGTCAGCCCCACCTGGAGATCCTGCAGGGCGCTGTCCCAAACGACTTTGCCATCTGAAAATAGGGCACCCTCCAGCCCAACATAGGAAAAAGTATTGGGTCCTTCCCAAAATGTGGGAGCACCTTACATGCAGGGCTCCCATTCTGCATGTCTAAGGTGGGGCCCTGGCATCCTTATTTAAAATTTTTATTTTATTATTATTATTTTTGAGATAGGGTCTCACTCTGTTGCCCAAGCTGGAGTGTACTTGCGTGATCTTGGCTCACTGCAACCTCCGCCTCCTGGGCTCAATAGATCCTCCCAACTCAGCCTCCCAAGTAGCTGGGACCACAGGCACACTCCACGACGCCCAGCTAATTTTTATATTTGTTGTAGAGATGGAGTCTTGCCATATTGCCCAGGTTGGTCTCGAACTCCTTGGCTTGAACAATCCACCCGCCTCAGCTGCCCAAAGTGCTGGGATCACAGGCGTGAGCCACTGTGCCCAGCTGACAGCCTTATTTTTCACAAGGATCCCTGGGTGATTCTGATGCAGGCCAGCTAGATGGTTTTAGGAATGTTGTCCCTGATACTGCAACTTAAGGGTTTAGATTTAGAGGCAAGTTACCAAACCTCTCTGAGCCTCCGTTTCCTTATCCGTGAAATGGGGATAATAATGAACTTGTGCCAATCAAAGGAGTTTGTGCACGTAAAGCATTTAGCAGACTTGGCTCCAAGCAGGTGTCAGATAAATGTGAGCGCTCAGCCAGCGTGGACTGCCTGACGCCCTGGACAGTGGAACTTTGTGGAAAAAAAAACAGAAGCGGAGGTCAAAAGACAGAGGCTGAAAGAGAAGCCAGGAATGCCTTATCAGGACTGTGGGGGAGGAAGCGTGCCTTTTTCTACTGGCAGAGTAGAAGGATGTCATTAGGAGTTTGCGTCTGAGACTGAGGCTTGGGTCTGAGAAAGAGAGGAGACTTTACTTCCCTGGGGACTAACAGACTAAAGCCAAGGCCTGGGTTTGAAGGTGAATCTGTGAATCCAAATTTGGGATTAGAAACGTGAGGCTGGGCACGGCAGCTCCTGTCTGTAATCCAGCACTTTGGGAGGCTGAGGCAGAAGGGTTGCTTGAGCCCAGGAATTCAAGACCAGCCTGGGCAGCATAGTGAGACCCTTTCTCTACAAAAATACAAAAGTAGCCAGACATAGTGGCACACACACGTAGTCCCAGCTATTCAGGAAGCTAAGGTGGGAGGATCAGTTGAGCCTGGGAGGCAGCGGTCACAGGGAGCTGTCATTGCATCACTCCAGTCTGGGCAACAGAGACTCTGTCTCAAAAAAAAAAAGAGAGAGAGAGAGAAAAAAAAAAAGAAAAGAAAAATCAGTTTAAACAACTCCAGTGAGCAATAGCACCTGCTTTAATAATCTGAACAGGCCCCTGGCATGGAGGTTCCTGCACCAACAGCTGCAGCCTCTGGGTTCAGGAGGAAGTTTTACTTGGGGGTTGGACAAGAGCGGTGACCCCTGAGAGGCAATGACTCTGCACCCCTCAGCCCCGCCAGGTGAGTGGGTTTCCTCCTTTGAACACATCCCTGCTTTGCAGATGAAACTTAGGCTGAGAGGGTGGAGAATCTTCCCCAGGGACACAGAAAGGAAGTGTCAAGATCAGGAAGATCCACCCTTGGGGGCCATGCCCCCCATGGAATGGGTACAAGTGGAAGGGAAGGCCACTGAGCAGGTGCTGGGAAGGGTGAGGAGTGACTGGGAGAAAACTCATCTTATCACGATGCCACTGGCAGGAAAGCAGTGCACCAGAGGGGCTGAAACTGAACTTGGGAAGGAGCTAGAAGAAAACGCTCCTAGACTTGGTTGCCCAGACCTCTGGGACCATGGGCGACCTCCTTCCCTTCTTCCTACTTTTCTCTTTTCCCCAAATTTAAAAAATAACAAGCATCCACTACTTTTTTTTTTTTTTTCTTTTTTAGGCAAAGTCTTGCTCTATTGCCAGGCTGGAGTACAGGTCACTGCGACCTCTACTTGAGGGTTCAAGCATTTCTCTTGCCGCAGCCTCCAGAGTAGCTGGGACTACAGACATAGGCTGTCATCCTTGGCTAATTTTTGTATTTTTTTTTTGAGTAAACACAAGTTTCATCATGTTGGCCAGGCTGGTCTCGAACTCATGACCTCATGTGATCCACCCGCCTCAGCCTCCCAAAGGGCTAGGATTACAGGTGTGAGCCACCTTGCCCAGCCGCATTCATGCTTTTAAATAATGGAAGAAATAAGAATAATTTCTTCATATCATATAAAGCTCTCTGGCCCACGGGCATTTACGTCATAGTTCACCTCCAAAGGCCAGAAAACCTCCAAAAATAGCTCCCACTAGGAGCACAGTGCCTGGGGCTTCCCAGGGGCCACCACCAGTGGGGAGACCCCCACCTTCCTCACCTGAGGGCCTCTCCTTCACTGGGGAACCCATTATTTCCCCCGAGGGCCCTCTTTCCCCTGGGGACCAGTCTCCTCCCAGGGTTCTCTCTCCTTCCTGGAGGGCCTTTCCACAGGGCAGAAGCATTGAAGCACATCATTCCCCCCATAACTCTTAAGCTGCCTTTCATAGGGCCGAAGTGTGAGCCCCCATCCCCCCGGCCGGCTGTGACACCTCCTCTCCCCCAAACTCAAAGTCAGTTTCAAATCCTTGGCTATCAAAAACCACATTGTTGCTGTGATATCTAATTCCTGGACACTCTCTCCTTTCTCCACGGCTGTGACACTCCAGGCACAGCCTATAGGACTATCTCAAGGTCACCTCCCCAAAAAGACCACTCCATTTCTCTCTCTCTCTCTCTTTTTTTTTTTGAGACAGAGTCCCTATCACCCAGGCTGGAGTGGAATGGCGTGATCTCAGCTCATTGCAACCTCTGCCTCCCAGGTTCAAGCGATTCTCCTGCCTCAGCCTCCCGAGTAGCTGGGACTACAGGCGTCTGCCACCACACCCAGCCATTTTTTGTATTTTTTTAATAGAGACAGGGAACGCCATGTTGCCCAGGCTGGTCTCGAACTCCTGACCTCAGGTGATCCACCTGCCTCAGCCTCCCAAAGTGTGGGATTACAGGCGTGAGTACCTGGCCGCCTCCATCTCTTTTAAATAATTATAATAAAGGCCAGGCACAGAGGCTCACGCCTGTAATCCCAGCACTTTGAGAGGCCGAGGCAGGCAGATCAGGAGGTCAGGATATCAAGACCATCCTGGCCAACGTGGTGAAATCCCGTCTCTACTAAAATACAAAAAATTAGCCGGGCGTGGTGGTGTGCGCCTGTAGTCCCAGCTACTTGGGAGGCTGAGGCAGGGGAATCACATGAACCTGGGAGGCAGAGGTTGCAGTGAGCTGAGATCGCACAGCCTGGTGACAGAGTGAGACTCCGTCAAAAAATAAATACATAAATAAATAAAAATTAAAGATAGGGAAGCTTGGGCCCTAAGGACAAATCACAAAGAGAAACCAAACAAACAAATGTTGCAATCTGGGCATGAAACCTAGGAGGAGTCTGTCTACCCAAGGCTGCCCCAGCAGCCGGATGGCAGCACCACCCCCTCCCCCACAACCGGGGAACAAGGGCCAGGGCCGGGTGGTGGGGAGCAGGCAAGGTCAGAAGACTGGATTCGGCCCCAAGTCCCTCAGAGATGGACTCTTGTCCCGCGTGATGCACCTAGCGGCCTCAGCAATCTCGCGCGGATGGAAAGGCAGAACAGAGGAGCTCTCTCCGGGCTCGTTGTTCCCGTCCGTACAATGGGGGCTCCAGCCGGGTTCCGAAGCGCCAGGCTGCTCGGGGCCCCTCCCCAATCCTCCCAGCCCGCTACGCGCCTCACCCTGGACAGCGCCTCCTGCTGCTGGGGGCTCAGGTCCCCGACTCGGCCGCTCATGGTGCCCGCGGGTGCAGAAGGGCGCGGGGCGCAGGTCCTCCGGGCCGCCGCCTGGCCCCGTGGCTGCCGCCGCCGGGTTGTGCCTGCAATGCCAGATGTTGGTCCCGCCCCGACGGGAGAGAGAGGCGCTGGGCCTGCCCCGCCCCGCCCCGTTCTCTCCTCCCCTCGAGGATTTTTGCTGCGGTCACCAAGGGCACCCTACCTGGGACAGGGAGGTGACCCGCCCAGAGAGGGGTCTGGAGCACAACCTCGAGTCTGGGGCAGCTGGAGGCACCCCACTTCCAAGTCTCCTCACTGCAGGGGCTTCTACCTGTTCGCAGGTGGAGGGAAAGGAAACTTGCCCCTTCCCAGCAAAATAGAAGAAATAACAAACAAACAAACAAAACAACTTTTCTTATTTTTAATAAAAGGGAGATGGGGTTTTGCTATGCTGACCAGGCTGGTCTGGAACTCCTGGCCTCAAGCAATCCTCCCCCCTCTGCCTGCCAAAGCCTGGGATTAGGGATGTCAACCACCACACCAGGCCAAGTGCTCAACCCTCTAGGATCCCCAGGGCTTTTGTCTAAGGACCTCTGAGCTCCTTCCACTGGCCTTGAGCACAGCCTGGGACCTGTCTGCTCACTGACGGATAGGACAGCTTTATGTGCAACATGGTGCCTGCCCTCAAGATGGTTGGAAGGATAAGAGGACACACCCTGGGTCAGCAGAATGCCTGCTGTTGCCTACTCAGTAAGTGCTGGCTGTTAGGAATCTATTTCATAATTTTGTTATTAATGAGGCCGTCACCAGAGCTGGGAGCTGTAAGGGTGGAGATCCTGAGATGACCCAGGTGTGGAGCTCCTGGGTGAGAGCCACAGTCTGAAGGCAGAGGAATGCGAGGTGGCAGCCGAGGACTGATAGAAGCCCTGGGAGGAATGACAGAGGGGATGGAGAGCCAAGAGGTCACTCTGGCTGACACAAGAGAGCCAGGTGGAGATCACCAGGAAAAGCGAGAAAAAAAGTTCAGCTGGGTGCAGTGGCTCATGCCTGTAATCCTGGCACCTGGCACTTTGGGAGGCCAAGGCAGGTGGATCACATGAGGTCAGGAGTTTGAGACCATCCTGGCCAATATAGTGAAACCCTGTCTCTACTAAAAATACAAAAATTAGCTGGGCATGGTGGTCTGTGCCTGTAGTCCCAGCTACTCGGGAGGCTGAGGCAGGAGAATCGCTTGAACCTGGGAGGCTGAGGCTTCAATGAGCCAAGACCATGCCACTGCACTCCAGTCTGGACAACAGAGCCAGATTCTGTCTCAAAAAAAGAAAACAGAAGTTGGCTGTGTATGAATTTTCAAGAGATGAGTAGAGGGGACATGACCTTGACCTCATGGGCTCAAGTGATCCTCCCACCTCAGCCTCTGGAGTAGCTAGGACTACAGTCTCACTCCACCACACCTGGCTAACTTTTTTTTTTTTTTTAAATAGACGTGGTGTTTCACCATGTTAGCCAGGCTGGTCTCAAACTCCTGAGCTCAAGCCATTCCATCCGCCTCAGCCTCCCAAATTGCTGGGATTGCAGGCGTGTGCCACTGCTCCTAGCCTCATTAATTAATTTTATGTAAATTACATATTGAAATGATATTTTGGAATATATTGGGATAATAAAATATGTTATTAAAAGTACTTTCACCTGTTTGTTTTGACCTTTTAATAATTTTTATTATTTTATTTTTTATTTTACTTTTGAGATGGAGTTTCACTCTTGTTGCCAGGCTGGAGCACAATGGTGCGATCTCAGCTCACCACAACCTCCTCCTCCCAGGTTCAAGCGATTCTCCTGCCTCAGCCTCCTGAGTAGCTGGGATTACAGACATGCGCCACCCCGCCTGGCTAGTTTTGTATTTTTAATAGAGACAGGGTTTCTCCATGTTGTTCAGGCTGGTCTTGAGCTCCTGACCTCAGGTGATCTGCCCGTCTCCACCTCCCAAAGGGCTGGGATTACAGTCATGAGCCACTGTGCCCGGCCTGGAAACAATTTTAAAGTAAGCTATGGTGCTTAATTAATGTGGTTGATAAAGGGTTTATAACAACATGGAAACAATAACTACCAAACAGTTTGGGAAAGATGGGCCCACACAAAGTATTCTTTATGCTTCTGGAACATAAAGCAAAAACTACTCAGTAAAAGAAAAACTGGATAAGAAAAGAAAATTGGGGCTGGGCCCGGTGGCTCATGCTTGTAAACCCAACACTTGGAAGGCTGAGGTGGGTGGATCACTTGAGCCCAGGAGTTCAAAACCAGCCTGGGCAACAAAGTGAGACCCCCATCTCTGCAAAAAATCAGAAAATTAGCTAGGTGTGGTGGCACATACCTGTGGTCCCAGCTACACCAGAGGCTGAGGCAGGAGGTTTGCCTGAGCCTGGGAGATTGAGGCTAAAGCGAGCCAGGTTTATGCCACTGCACTCCAGCTTTGGCAACAGAGAGAAACCTTGTCTCTAAAAAAAAATTTGTTTTAAATAAATTTGCTCCAACTTTTCCCAGTTTCTGAGGAGTGGAAAAAGTCGTAGCTTGAAATACCAGAGGTAACAAATTACCTCCCAAGAGAAATTTTTCTTTAACTAGCACTTACAGGTACTTTCTACTTACCAGGTTATCTCTAAGGGTTTGTAAATATTATTATAGCTCAGGGCTGACCAGTGGAAAAATAATACAAGCTACACAGACAACTTCAAATCCTCTAGAGCTGCGTAAAAATTCATTCTAAGCAGGCAGTGGTGACTTGCACTTGTAATCTCAGTTGCTTGGGAGGATCTGAGGTGGGAGGATCACTTGAGGCCAGGAGTTCAAGACCAGCCTAGACAACAAAGCAAGACCTTGTCTCTAAAAAAATTTTTTTTAAAATTAGCTAGAAAAAATTTACCAGATGTGGTGACTCGCACCTGTGGTCCCAGCTACCTGGGAGGCTGAGGTGGGAGGACTGCTTGAGCCCAAGAGTTTAAGGCTGCAGTGAGCTACGATCACATCACTGCACTCCAGCCTCAGAAACGGAGCGAGAATCCATCTCAAAACAAAAAATTGATTTTAATAATATATCATGCCTGGCATAGTGGCTCACGATGCTAATCCCAGCACTTTGGGAGGCCAAGGCAGGGGGGATCACCTGAAGTCAGGAGTTCAAGACCAGCCTGGCCAACAAGGTGAAACCCAGTCTCTACAAAAATACAAAAGTTAGCTGGGCATGATGGTGGGTGCCTGTAGTCTCACCTCCTTGGGAGACTGAGGCAGGAGAATTGCATGAACCCAGGATGCAGAGGTTCCAGTGAGCTGAGATCATGCCATTGCATTCCAGCCTGGGGAACAGAGAGAGACTCCGTCTCAAAAACAACAACAAAAAATATATCCAAAATATTACCATGTTAACAATATGTTAATCAATATGTTAATTATCTCATTAATAATTAATAGTATGTTACATTCTTTTCATGTACTAAGTCTGAAATCCTATGTGTATTTAATACAGCATATTTCAGTTGTAACTAGCCACATTTTGAGTGAGTGTTCAATAGGCCACATATGTCCCCCACTAAATTCGTGTTGAAGTCCTATTCCCTGGTACCTTAGAATGTGACCTTACTTGGAAACACGTTATTGCAGATGTAATTGTGATCATATGGGAATAGCATGGGCCCCTAGCCCAGTATGTCCTTATAAACGGTGGCATTTGGATGCAGATGGGGAGACACGCACATAGCAAGAACATCACGTGAAGACGAAAACCGAGATTGTGGAGTGATGCATCTATAATACAAGTCAGGGGCACAAACGATTGCTGGCCAAACATCAGAAGCTAGGGGAGAGATGTGGAACAGAACCTTCCTCACAGTCCTCAGCAGGTACCAACCTTGCTGACACCTTGATCTTGGACTTCCAGCTTCCAGAATTCTGAGAATAAAATTCTGTTGTTCAAGCCACTCAGCATGGTCCCTGTGCTACAGCAGTCCTAGTGCACTCATAGGATGAGTGGTTGCCATAGAGGACCGTGCGGCATTAGTGCATTCAATCATCCTGACTGTGCTGTGCAGTCAGTACTTTACCCCGATTTACGGGCTGGGAAACTGAAGCTCGAAGAGCCTCCTGAGGTCTCATATCCAGCAAGCAGCAAAGCCAGGACTGGAGCCCTAGTGCTCATCACTATGCCGTTGTCCTTCTGCCGGCTGAGCTCCCCTGATTGTAGGTCACTCTCATGTCCAACACAGGGCAGACATCCTCCCCTGAGCCTGCAGCACACAGATGCTTCCTTCAAACTTCAGCTGTTCCGGGCATGGGGAACTTTACTTCTAACCATCTGGGTGCCAGTGGCTTGAGGGGTGCCCTTCTCCTCTGGCCTTCCGGAATGTGGCTCACGCCCACAGTCCCTCCGGACCCATGAGCTGTTTGAGCTTTTAACCAGGAGGTCCGGGGAGACCCATGAGCTGAGAGGCTCGACTATGATGACGGCGCTGTCATGGCATGCAACCTGCATCCCGCATCTTAATGCCCACACACGGTGATGCCTCTCTCCCACCTTCCAGGTGTTTCTAAAGTTTCTGGCATTGTTCATCAGCCGCAGGCCCCCTGCCGGCAGCCCTTGTTAAAGCTGGTGACCTGCCAACTGGAGAGAACTCTGTAGGGTGAATGGCATGCATTGCGGGAAGTGAGATGGGGCTTAGCCCCTGCATCAAAGCTGCATCAGCCTCTCCCAGAGGACGTCTTGACCAGACAGATGCCACTGGACGCTCCTCCAAGTATGTAGGACTTGGCTCGAGTGACTCTGGGGAGAAGGCCGGGAAGAAGCTGCCTGCCCCAGGTGCCCGGGGCAGGGCAGCCTCACACCTGGGCCTGACTGGGAGGTGGAGATGAGGCCCTAGGGCCTAATCAAAGGAGTTTTCTTGGCTCCCCTCACCAATCCAGGGTGACTTCAGGGAAAGGAGGGGCCTGGTGTGGCCACGCCCTCCCTACCTCCCCAAGGAAGGGAGATGGCCACTAGGGCCTGGGAGAGAGAGGGAGGGGGAAGGGGAACCTCACCAGCTGCTCTAAGGTCCTGGGACCAGGGAAAAAGGTGGGTTAGGGTTCAGGGGCCCTAGGGCCACACTTAGACTTCTTTCTTTCCCTACGAAAGCCAGGAGGAGGCCGGGCGCGGTGGCTCATGCCAGTAATCACAGCACTTTGGGAGGCCGAGGTGGGTGGATCACCTGAGGTCAGGAGGTCAGGCAGAGGTTGCAGTGAGCTGAGATTGCACCACTGTACTCCAGCCTGGGCGATAAGCATGAAACTCCATCTAAAAACAAAAAAGCCAGGAGGAGGTGGGTGCAGTGGCTTATGCCTATAGACCCAGCACCTTGGGAGGCCAAGGTGGGAGGATTGCTTGAGGCCAGAAGTTTGAGACCACCTTGGGCAACACAGTGAGACTACATCTCCTCAAAAAGGAAAAAAAAAATTAGTCAATAGGGTAGCAAGCACCTATAGTCCCAGCTACTTGGGGGGTCTGAGGTGAGAGGCTCACTTGAGCCCAGGAGTTTGGAGGTTGCAGTGAGCTATGATTGTGCCACTTAACTCCAGCCTGGGCAACAGAGCAAGACCCTGTCTCAAAAAAAAAGGCTGGATATGGTGACTCACACCTGTAATCCCAGCACTTTGGAAGGCTGAGGCGGGTGGATCACCTGAGGTCAGGAGTTTGAGACCAGCCTGGCCAACATGTCGAAACCCTGTCTCTATTAAAAATACAAAAAATTAGCCGGGCATGGTGGTGGGTGCCTATAATCCCACCTACTTGGGAGGCAGAGGCAGGAGAATCGCTTGAACCCAGGAGGCGGAGGTTGCAGTGAGCTGAGACCACGCCATTGCACTCCAGCTTGGGCAACAAGAACAAAACTTCATCCCAAAAAAAGAAAAAGAAAAAGCCAGCAAGTCCCTGGCCTTTCCCAAGCCACAGGGCACCAGGTCAGGAGTATATGGGGCCATTCAATCTCCCCCTGATGCTTTCTCCTACCACAGGGCCTTTGGACATGCTGCTCCCTCCCCGCACACTGCCTAGTTAATGCCTCCTCATGTCCTCAGACCTCCTGGCTAAAAGCTCAAACAGAACCCTACTCTTCTTTTTCAGGGTATGATTTTCATTAGGCATTGCTTATGGTGACAGCTTGACTCACCTCCTTGACTCTCACCACATCTGCCACGCTCACCATGGTACCCATGGCCCTATTTTACAGGTGCAGAGACTGAGCTTCTGAGGCTGGTAACAGCCTGAGTCAGGATTTGAAACCTTATCCATCTGCACCCAAGGCCTCTTGCCCTTAACCACCACACCAACCTGGCTCCCTGAAGATAGTGTGTTCCAGGAGAGGGCTAAGCAACAGCACTGCACTGGGGGCTCCTGGAACGTCTCCTAGAGGAGATGGCATTTCGGCTGGGTCTCTAAGGTAGAAATGGGAGGAGGAAATTCTGGGTAGAGGTGACCACCCAAGGAAACTCACAGAGGTCAGAGAGAAGAGAAATGTCATGAAGGCAGCGTACTTAAAAAGATCGAGGGGAGGCCGGGCATAGTGGATCATGCCTGTAATCCCAGTACTTTGGGAGGCCAAGGGGGGCGGATCATGAGGTCAGGAGATCGAGACCATCCTGGCCAACATAGTGAAACCCCGTCTCTGCTAAAAATACAAAAATTAGCTGTGCGTGGTGGTGTGTGCCTCTAATCCTAGCTACTGGGGAGGCTGAGGCAGGAGAATTGCTTGAACCAGGAAGTTGGAGGTTGCAGTGAGCCAAGATCACACCACTGCACTCCAGCCTGGTGATAGAGCAAGACTCCGTCTCAAAAAAAAAAAATTGAGGGTAGGTCCCCAAGGAACTTCAGGCCATGCTGGGGACTTTGGGCCATCCCCTCTCAGTGGTGGGGAGCCATGGAAAGTTTGAAAGGAAGAGACCGATGTGATTCCTCCTGTGCCTGGAAGATAACCCTGGGCCTGATCTGAAGAATGACGTGGGAATAGCAGACATTCAGAGCAGGGAAACTGGTCTGATGGCTGTTGCAAAGATTCATGATGGGTGTGAGAGTGGACCTTGTAGAAGCAAGCCGTGGGCAGGGAGAGGTCAGTGCCTTACCTTTGCTCCACACCAGATCTCTGTCAGCAAGCTCACTCAGGGAGTATTAAGGGCTGGGTATTGCTTGGTGCCTGGTCTGTGGACATTATGTTTTACCTGTAAATTACAAAGTCATTACAGCTGATTGTTTTGAGAATTTCAAATAACTTTGATGCAGGGCAGGCAAGCTCTAAAGTGGGGCTTAGCCTTTGGGGGTTCTTGACTTTGCCCAGGAAATAATTCAAGGGTAAGCTGGAGGTAGAAGAAAACAGCTTTATTGAAGAGGCAGTGTTGCAGCTCTGTGCCTGCCCCTGCAGAGTGGGGCTACCCCGTAGGCAGGGAGTAGCAGCTCAGGGCAGTTTTGCAGTCACATTTATACCCACTTTTAATAACATGCAGATCAAGGGGTGGTTTATGCAGAAATTTCTAGGGAAGGGGTAGTAGCTTTTGGGTCATGGGGTCATTGCCATGGCAAGGGGCAGTAATTCCCAAGTGTTGTTATGGCAATGGTGAACTCACGTGGCATACTGGTGGTCACGTCTAATGGAAAGCTGCTTCCACCTCGGCCCTGTTTTAGCTTGTCCTCAATTTGGTCCAGTGTCCAAGCCCTGCCCCTGAAGCTGAATCCTGCCTCCTGCCTCACCTTGAACAGCAATAATGCAGAAATCCAGTTGTCCCCAAAATTAGTACTACACTTATATTTAAACCTATTCCTAAACATCCCACCTGAAATTAATCTGTGGATTGATTCTTTCTGTTCTTGCTTTTATATCTTCCTAGAGTGTAGTCACATGGTTACAGCATAGGGTTACAGCTGCACACTTTGACATCTTCTTTGAGTTTCAAAATTAGCACTTTACTATTTTGTTGGAGTTGTTATCTGAATAGGCCCAAATGAAACCATAAAATTGGCATTAGACATTTCTTGGTGTTACAACTCCAAGTTATTAACCAATTAACTCTACATTGCAGGGGACGTGGAGCCTGGAAGCAGATTGCTGAGACCACGTTACTGCACTCCAGCCTGGGTAACAGAGTTAGACTTCGTCTCAAAAAAAAAAGGCCAGGCATGATGACTCACACCTGTAATCCCAGCAAGTTGGGAGGCTGAGGTGGGCAGAACATGAGGTCAGGAGATCGAGACCATCCTGGCTAACACAGTAAAACCCCATCTCTACTAAACATACAAAAAATTAGCTGAGTATGGTGGCATGAGCATGTTGTCTCAGCTACTCAGGAGGCTGAGGCAGGAGAATAGTTTGAACCTGGTAGGCAGCGGTTGCAGTGAGTTGAGATTGTGCCACTGCAGCCTGGGCAACAGATTGAGACTCTGCCTCAAAAAAAAAAAAAAAAAGAAAGAAAGAAAGACAAAAGGAGCCTAGCACCCTGGAGTTCCTGTGTCTTCCCACCCCTGGTCACCCTGTTGGGATAGTATCAGGACCCAGACCCTAAGAGGCTCAGCCTGCTCCTTTTGACAGAATGCACTCAGTCAGAGGGTACAGAAAGATGGGAAGGAAGGGGCCCTCGGAGGGCAAGGTTAATCTCAGGAGTGAGGCAGAGGCGAGGCGGGATGAGGGCTGGATGGAAAACACTTGAGGAGGCAGGAGCTGTAGGGTGATCCTCCCAGTCCCAGGAGAGCCACACCAGTCTCCCCCTGTCCTTGGAAAGGGGATTAGGAGTTCCCTGAAGACTGAACTGTGGGAGGCTCAGCCACAAAGGTCTGCTATGGTGGTTAGCCTGGCCCAGGAAACTGCTGCCTGCTGAGTGCCAGCCATGGGACATGAGGGTCTGGCTCTCAGTGGCGTCCTTGGCACCCAGCCTGAGGCCAAGGCCCAAGTGGCTGTGGGTCAGACAGGAGGCCCTGGGGGGTGTGGTGCAGCAGACGAATTCCTTAGCAGAGTGTCCTGCAATTCATCAGAGCCTCATGCTCAGCTGAGCCACAGGAATTTGACATCACTCATTCATTCATTCACTCATTCATTAATTCATTCGTGATGCAATAGCTACTCCATGCTGTGCACCAGCCCAGAGCTTGAGGTTGTTAGTGGAGAACTCTAGGTGGTAAATGTCAGGAGGCCCTGTGTGAACCACCAAGGCTTCATCTGGCAAGAGGCTTTTCAGGCCAGCAGCCCACCTAGCTCCTGATCAAGGGCCTATCTGTTCTTCCAGAGCAGAGACCCAGGCCTCCCCTTCCCTTTAGCGGGGGCTGCCACTAAGCTGGAGTATGCACAAGGGGCTGCCTGCCTGGCTGCTAGAGCCATCATCACCATGGCCAAGGTCGCACCCACCCATGGAATGTGTATACTGAGAGCTGAACCTGATGTCCAGGGCCCACATGGGCGGCTGCTGTCTGTCACCACTCCACAGTGCTTATTGAACTTCGATGGATACTACGCCATGGATTCAGTATCATGCCAGTAATTCTCCTACATACACACACCATTCAAAGGGAAGAGTCTGGCTGGGCGTGGACTACTGTGGGAGACAGAGGCGGGAGCATCCTTTGAGGCCACGAGTTAGAAACCAGCCTGGGCAACAAACAGAGTGAGACCCTGTCTCTACAAAACATTACAAAATTTACTGGGGCTGGGAGCAGTGGCTCTTGTCTATAATCCCAGCACCTTGGGCGGCTGAGGCAGGTGGATCACGGGGTCAGGAGTTTGAGACCAGGCTGGCCCACATGGTGAAACCTCATCTCTACTAAAAATATAAAAATTAGCTGGATGTGGTGGCACATGCTTGCAGTCCGAGCTACTCAGGAGGCTGAGGCAGAAGAATCACTTGAAACCGGGAGACAGAGGGTGTAGTGAGCCAAGATGGCATCATTGCACTCCAGCCTGGGTGACAGACGGAGAAAGAAAAAAAAAAATAACTGTTGTGTGTGCCTGTAGTCCCAGCTAGTTGGTAAGCTGAGGCGGGAGGATCGCTTGAGCCCAGGAGTTTGAGGCTGCAGTGAGCTATGATCATGCTACTGCACTCCAGCCTGGGTGACAGAACAAGGCCCTGTTTCTAAAAAATTAAAATTAAAATTAAAAAAGGAAGAGTCTATGGAAAGTGATATAACTTCACAAGCTAATGGCAGCGGAAGCCAGTAGGTACGGAACCAGCAGAGGCTACACAAAGGCCACAGAGACACATGCCCTGAACCTGGAGCCCTGAGTCTGGACGAGGGGTCTCTGCAGGGTGAGTGAGGAGCCAGCCTCACATAGCCTGAAAGAGCAGGCACCCTTGGAACTATCCAGAAACAGGGCAGGTGGGAAGGTTGAATTCTGGGGCAGGCATAAGGGAGTCTCTGAGGCTACATGCAAGAGACCAGGGGCAGGGCTGGCCCACACTGCCGGTGGAGCTGGCAGCCAGACGGGAGGAGATCGGGGAGGGCATCGGGCCCAGAGTGCACCTTGAGGTCAGAACTGGGGGCACCTCACGGGGGCCTGTAGGACAGCCAGGGCAAGCACAGGAAGGTGAGAGCAAGATGCATGGAGGAAGATTGTGGGACAGGGCAGCGCGGCTCCCTGGTGGGCTCCAACACAGTTTTCAGCTCCCAATAGCAGCTGCCTTCCCCCGGAGGCTTGCTGGTGCCTGTGGAATCTCATTTATCCTTATAGCAACCACTGTATGAGGCAGTTACTCTCTCACCCATTTGCCAGGAGGAAACAGAGGCTCAGAGAGGTCTGATCTCCCGCCAAAACCACACGGTGAGTGCCAGAAACAGCGCTGGAACAACCGCCTGTCTCATCTCACACACCAGGCCCTTTTCTTCCCTTCCCTTCCCCTTCCCTTCCCCTTCCCTTCCCCTTCCCTTCCCTTTTCCTTCCCTGTCTCTTTCTCTTCCCTTTCTCTTTCTCTCTCTTTCTTTTACTTCCTTCTTTCCTTCCACCCTTCTTTCCTCCCTCCCTCCCTCCCTTCCTTCCTTCCTTTTCCCCCCTTCCCCTTCCCTTCCCTCCCCTTTCATTCTCATCCCTTCCCTCCCCTCCCCTTGCTTTCCCTCCCCTCGACTACCCTCCCCTCCCCTCCTCTCCTCTCATTTCCTTCTTTCTTTCTTTCCTTTCCTTCCTTTTTTCTTCCCTTCCCCCTCCCTTCCCTTCCGTTTCCTTTTTCTTTTCTTCTACAGAGACAGAGAACTCCTGGACCCCAGTGATTTTCCCGCCTCAGCCTCCCAAAGAACTGGAATTACAGGTGTGAGATTCACTACCCCCAGCTGACCATGCCTTTTTCGTGTTCATGAAAAGATGCTCAGCATCACTAGTCATTGAAGCAATGTAAATTAAAACCACATTAACCACAGACCTATTCAAATCGTTAATATCAAAATAACTGACAGCACCAGGCAAGGATGGGAAGCATCTGGAATGCTCACATGCTGCTTGTGGGAGAATGGTGCAACCTCTGTGCAAAACAGCTTGCCAGTTCCCATGACATTAAACGTACCCTTCCCATAGGTCCCAGAGGGACTCTACTCCTGGGTATTGATACCCTAGAGAAGTGATCACAAAAAACTTGTACATGAATGCTGATAAAAGGTTTATTCATCATCACTCCCACACTGGAAGCAACTCAAAAAGCCTTTAACAAGGGAAGGGATAAACATAGAGTGGTCCATCCATACAGTGGTATATTGCTCAGCAACTAAAAGCAACTAAATATTAACACATGCGACAAAGTGAATGAATCTCAGAGGCATTATGCCGATAAAAGAAAGCCAGAATCAAAGGGTAGATATTGCACAATTCCATTTATATGACATTATTGAAAAACTCAGAAGTGTAGGGACGAACAGATCAGTGGCTGCCAGGGGAGAGGCTGCGGGAGAGCAAGTCCTGCTGAATGGCCACGTTTCCATTTTTGGACAGGATTCCTGCAAAGTAGGCAATTAGGGAAGTATTTGGCTGTCACCTGGGGCTGCCACATTGAGAACAAGCTGGGACAACATATGAGCGACAGGATTCTTAGAAAGAATCTCAGCTGATGGCATAGCCAGATCAAAAGAGGCCTAATCGCAGGACAAGGTTCTTGTAGGACTGTGGGCTGACCTCGTGTGAGGCTCAGTCTGACATCTTTTTTTTTTTTTTTTTTTTTTTTGAGACAGGGTCTTGCTTTGTTGCCCAGGCTGGAGGGCAGTGGTGCAATCTCAACTCACTGCAACCCCTGCCTCCTGGGTCCTAGAGATTCTCCCACCTCAGCCTCCCGAGTAGCTGCAGGCACTTGCCACCACACCTGGCTAATTTTTGTATGTTTTTAGGGACAGGATTTTGCCATGTTGCCCAGGTTGGTCTCAAACTCCAGGCCTCAAGCAATCCACATGCCTCAGCCTCCCAAAGTGCTAAGATTACAGGTGTAAGCCACTGCTCCCCGCCAGTCTGAAATCTTAACCAGGAGATTGGATGAAAATCCAGAGCTCAAACAGATTCTCAGGTGTTGTAACAGTGGGAGGGAACAGGTATGTGGAGAGTTTAAAATTCTTTCTAGACGGGAAACGTGAGGTTGGAGTTCCATTCAGAGCAGCATTGCCAACTGCCTGCCAGGGAACTGTTTGAGTCATGTCTTTTATTTTCTGCATGCTTTAACATCTGAGGTTTTGCTGGCCCTGGAGGGCCTGGCTCTCCTAGAGATATAGCAACTTGCCCATAAATGCACTTTCGGAATGCAAACCAACTCATATAAACCATCTTCCAACCACCTCCTTTATCAGACCCTCACACTCCAGACCACTAGCCACCTGCTGTAATCACCCCAGGGCAAGATACCAGACAGCTAGTGACAGCCCCTATTCCACAGAGCCTGCTGAAATTATTCAAACTAGGAAATCTTAATTAAGCTTGCTTACCCTGCCTCACCAGTTCCTTCCTGCAGGAACCTTTATAAAAAGAAAGTTGCTTTGCCTGGAGTTTTTTCCTCTCATCTGGGTCGTGTTCGGCCCTGATGCCTTCCTGGGAACACCTCCTCCTCTCCCCATGGCACAGTGTCTCTTCCTCTTGGGAACTGTGGGTAATAAACTATCTTTTCATGGTAATTATTTCCTGATCTGTCAGCTATACTAGATTTCAAATTTTCTGTTAATGCCATTTTATTCTATTTTTTTGAGACAGTCTCACTCTGTTGCCCAGGCTGGAGTGCAGTGGAATGATCTTGGCTCACTGCAGCCTCCATCTCTCAAGTTCAAGCGATTCTCCTGCCTCAGCCTCCCGAGTAGCTGGGATTACAAGCATGCACCACCACGCCCAGCTAAAGGGGAAAAGAGGGAGGGAGGGGGAAGCCAAGAGCCTACAGGACCCCATATTCCCAGGCAGTCTCCCATCCAAGTCCTAACTAGGCCTGACCTGCTTAGCTTCCGAGATCAGACAAGATCCAGCGTGTTCAGGGTGGTACTGCCGTACACCAAGTGCTCTGTTTTAAGCCTTACAGCAAAGAGTAACCTGAAATCACCTGATGTTAACCAATCAGTTATCTTTCTATGGTTCTGTCTCCCTGTCCTTGACTTACCAGAAAAGTATTGTAGCTTTGAAATGATAGATCTGCTTTTTGTTTTGTTTCTGCTTTCTTCAGCCCCTTTTCTGTCCATAAAGCCAAACTACTCTGCTTGACTCATTGGAACACTTACTCTATCTCATAATATGAAATGTCTGATTCTAGAATTGCAATAGAGATCATTGAGACCTTTAATCCAAATTTGTTGTAATTTTGTCATTGACAGTTCCCTCCCACACTGAGCAGGGCTGAGCTGTGTACCTGATACATTGCTGTAGAAATGATGAAATTTGGCCGGGCGAGGTGGCTCATGCCTGTAATCCCAGCACTTTGGGAGGCCGAGATGGGTAGATCACCTGAGGTCAGGAGTTTGAGACCAGACTGGCCAACATGACAAAACCTCATCTCTACTAAAAATATAAACATTAGCTGGGTCTGGTGGCACATGAATCCCAGCCACTTCCAGCTACTTGGGAGGCTGAGGCAGGAGAATCACTTGAACCTTGGAGACGGAGGTTGCAGTGAGCTGAGATCACACCATTGCACTCCAGCCTGGGTGACAGAGTGGGACTCCATCTCAAAAAAAAAAAAAAAGCAATGATGGAATGTGACTCCGAAAGCTTCATTGTAAAGACATCACCACTTCCTCCCTGCTCACTGGGATACTCATGGTGGAAGCCAATTGGCATGTTGTGAGGATGCTCAAGCAGCCCCTGTGCAGAAGAGCTGAAGCCTACTGCAGCCTCCTGCCAACAGCCAGCACAGACTTGCTGGATACATTTGACACCTTGGAAGCAGATCCTCCTGCCCCAGCCAAACCTTCAGATGACTGCTTCCCTGATGGGTATCTTAACTGCAACCTCATGAGAGACCCTGAGTCAGAACCAAACCACGAAGCCTCTCCATGATTTCTGGCCATAGAAATCATGAGAGATAATAAATGTTTGCAGTTATTTTAAATGGCTATGTTTTGGAGTAATTTGTTACACTCACTAGGTACCTAATACATTCCTCTTTCATGCCACTGACCCTACCCTAGCCCACCTCTGTCCTTACCTCGGAGCCAGAGCAGGAGGAAGTAGTCATCAGGATTGGGCAGGGCAAATAGCACACCTTGGATGTTCTCCTGGAACTGAGGACACATAGGGAGAGACCTGGGTCAGAGGCCAACCACTCTCAGTCCTGCAGGCCTCAACTGTCCTTGAGGAAGGGGATGTTTGAGTGAAGAGGGCCCATCCAGGCTGGGAGGATCAGGGCCTGGGTCAAGCTTGACGGTTTGTTTTCTCTCTCTTAGAAATGGGATGAGATAAAGAATCAACTGCATTAAACATCAGAGACAATTAAACGTGGATTAAACGCAGAGAGGGTTTACGAGCCTGACTCAGGGATGTGGGGGCAAGGAGGAACCCTCTTTAGGGCCCTTATCTTCATCCTTAGGAAGGCTTCAGGCCTGCCTTTTGCCCAGCCAACAGTCCTGCCCACATTTATCACTGCCCAGAAATTCCACTCCTTCCTGTCGGCCTCAGGGAAACTGGTGGAGCTCATTCCTTACTAGGTGCCACAGGCACTGGGTCCTGGACTCAGCCTGCCCTGGATTCACAACATCACTTGCAAAATTAGGACAGTGATACTTCCTCGGAGTGTTGGTGTGGGTAGGTTGAAATTGACACCACCTGGTGTTACACACAGGTGTTTCACCCTGCCTCTCAGTCCCCTATCCTCTACTCCTGTGGTCCCATCAGATGCCTCCTTGAGCCAGGACAAGCCATCTCTCACCTGTAACAGAGACCCAGAAGTCACTGTCATCATGCCGTCACTCTTGTCCCAGGCTTCATCTACCACCTGACATGTCCAGAGCAACTGCCCATGATTCATCCCAGCTGTTTGGGCACATGGCTTCAGGGTTGAGGAAGAGACTTCTAGGCCGAGACCCAAACAGGTGGATGTACAATCCTGAGCTGGGCCACACCTGGCCTGGAGGCCGGGATGAGAGGTGAGGAAGGACTCATGGCTACATCTGCCTCCACCACCCACTGGACAAGCAGAAAGACAGAGCCCAGTAGGAGGACACATGAGAGCACGCAGTGTGCTCGGGGCCTGGAACACAGTAGGTGTTTGCAGAAGTCTGGGTTGCCCTGAGACAAGGAGTTCAGGGCAAGTTTATTAGGGAGATGTCCTGAGAAATACAAGTAGGGAAGTGTGGAAATGAGACAGAGAATGGAAGGCAGCTGTATAGGGCTGGTTATCAAGAAAACAGAAGAGCACAATCCCAGCAGGGATTCTGGGAGACAGCAGGGAACCTGCCCATCAGAGTTTCCTTGCCTGAGTGGGGAGGGAGCTGGGGTGTTTATACTGCAACTCAGGACAGTCTTTGGTCGAGAGCTGCTCCGGGGCTGTCAATTCTGCTGGACTTCTGGCCTGCTGTGCACAGAGTTCAGAAGGCTGGAGAGAGTCCTTAGATGGGGACACAGAGGTGCTGCAGTTGGGAAGTACTGAGGGTGGGGTGATACTGAGACCGGATTCTGGAACGTGGGGGAGGCTCAGCTCCTCTGCTAAGATGTGTTCTTCCAGGCCCTTGGTATCTCACTCACCCAAGCATGGGATGGAGGACCCTGCCAGGCATGGTGCACTTGTTTCAAGTAAATATCGAACCCCAAAGAGTTTTGCAGAAAGTGATTCATTTAGTCAGAGAGAGAAAAAAAGAAGAAAGAGAGAGAGAGCAGCTTCCACAATGTCATGGAAGGGGATCCAGAAATGGAGTCTGCCCGGATGTGGGAGAAGGGGACTTTTAACCTGGGAGATATTCCCGCTGTATTCAAGTTTTCTGTCCTATGAAAGGAGTTCCTTTAAACTTCCGCTGCAGTGATTGACCTTTGATTTCCAACCCCACCCCCGCCCCACCCCCGCACCTTTAAGCTCCCTGGTGGAGACCTGGGTGGAGGTATGGTGCTGGGAAGTTCTTGCCTTTGAAACTACACCCCCTTGTGGACCCAGGGAGAGACTACATTCCCTCAGTCCCCTGTCTGAACAGGAAAGTCCGACTGCTGTTGGGACACGGGCGTCGATCGCTCTGTAGCTAATTCCCGCTGGAATGGGGCATAGAAGGGGCCCTATAGTTGAGGTTTCCCTCAGAGGGGAGTCTTTCAGTGGTGCAGGATGATCCTGAGGTCCATGATAGCGCTCATGAGCCAGGGACATTGGGGTTCCAGTTGCAGGGTTATTTGTGGCCTTATGGTTCTAGAAGAAACGAATGTGACAAGAAGGTTGAAGATGAAAAGCCCGGAGGCCAACGTTCATAGAATGGTTATAAACAGGCCTAGGAGAGAATAGAGCCAGGACAGCCAGTTGTTAGACAAACTCCACGATACTATTTCTGGAAGGTCTTTAGTTCTGTCTTCCATTGATTCCTGAGTTCTTTAACTTTGCTTAAATCAACACTCAATTGATTTACAAAGTAGCAGCATTATTTTCCTAGAAAGAGACAGGTTCCTTCTTTCTCTGTTGTTAGCAGATTTAGGGCTCTTCCACTTTGGAGAGCCACAGCAGCTAAAGAGTTAAGGTGTTTCTGCAGAGGGAATTAGCAACTTTTTATGTTATTCATGAACCCCTGAGGTAGCTTATAGTAACCGAAGAGAGGTACTCATTTTTCTAATGCCAGCACCAAGTTTTCCGATTTCTTCCTCAACTTTCCCCCCACTCTGAAAGGGATAATTGGAGTTGGAGAGGTAGTAGTTAAGAGCGACAGTCCTGCTAAGGCCGGGATATAAATTAGACTCAGGAGTAGTTACTTTCCTGGGAATCTCGTCGGAAGAGCAGGTGTAGATCCTCTCACGGCTCGCAGGTGTATGAAGGGTGGTCTCCGGGAACTTCAGTCTGTGGAGTGGAGGGTTTATGACTTTCTTCAGGAGGTGTCCAGGGCTTCAGCTGAGTGTGATGAATCCATGAGTCAATTCCCACCACCTTAACTGCCATTGGGGCAGACAGAATAACGGAAAATGGTCCTTCCTAAGATGGGCCTAGAGAGGCAGTCTGAGGGGAGAGCCTTAATAAGCAGCAAGTCTCCAGGGCAGAACAGCTCTTTCCCTTTTTCCCTAGGGTGTCCTTCAGGTAAAGTTCTAAGAGGCCTGTTGGTACTTAGCCAAGGAGGTTATACCTTTTATTAGATCTGCTGTTTCCTTGTCTAATACCAGATCATTAGTAAGAAAGGCCCGTCCATAAAGCATCTCATAAGAGCTGAGTCCTATTTTCTGAGGAGAGTGTCGAACCCTTAAGCGTGCCATTGGTGATAGAGAAGGCCATGAGAGGTGGGCTTCCTGTGCCAGTTTCTTTAGGTGTCTCTTAAGAATTTCATTCATCTTTTCTATTTTGCCCGAGGACTGAGGCCTCCAAGCGCAGTGGAGATGATCCTGTATTGCTAACACCCTGGCACGTCCTTCGGTGACTGCAGCTTTAAAGGCAGGGCCATTATTGCTTTGAAGACAGCGAGGGAGTCTGACCCTAGGGATCAATTAGAACTTTTATTACCTCTTGGGCTTTCTCTGTTCTACAGGGGAAAGCCTCAACCCCGTTTGTATGCGTATCCACACATACTAGCAGATATTGATGTCCCCAAGACTTAGGCCTATGGACAAAGTCCATCTGCCGGTCCTCACCTGGGTAATGACTGGCTCGCTGTTCCCCAGGAGGAGATTTGCGATGTGCTGAAGGATGATTTTTCTGGCATACTTCACATCCTTTGACTATTTGTTGGACAGCCTTAAAGAGACCTTTTTCTGTAAATATAGATTTGGCCATCCGACGTGTATTCTCTAAACCCATATGGAAGGTTTGATGCAGAGTTTTAAGTACTTCCCACTGGCTGGCAGCACGTAGGAGCACTTTTCCTTCCTCAGTAGCTAGCCATCCTGAAGGAAGAAGATTGCGTCCCTGGGAGATTGCCCACTCTACCTCTTCTGAGGAGTATTGACGTCTAGTTCCCTGGAGCGGGTTTTCTCATATTAAAAGTCCTTCTAGGAATTCTCGTCTAGCTGCCCTCTTTGCCTCTAGGTGAGCTCGGTAATGGCCCTCGGCTGCTTTCTCATTTCCCTTCCGGCGACCCCCGCAGTGTAAGACTGCTACCTCTTTTGGTTCTTGGACAGCTTGTAGTAGTCTAAACTTTCCTTGTGATATTCAATGGGAGTTCCTGCCGACGTTAGGAGCTGCCTTTCCTTCCATATGGCAGCATGAGCACGCAGAACCAGGTAAGCATATTTGGAATCGGTGTATACGTTTAATCTCTTTGCTTTTCCTAATTTTAGAGCTTGAGTGAGGGCTACCAGTTCTGCCAGCTGGGCAGTGGTCCCAGGAGGAGGGAAGTGCTTTCAAGCACTGTTGGATCACTGACTACTGCATATCCGGCTTTGCGAACTCCATTTTCCATAAAGGAACTTCTGTCAGTGTGTAGGTTAAGGTCAGGATTGGCTAGAGGAGTATCTGATATCCTCTCGAGCCGCATAGTTCTGAGCTATAACCTGCTGACAGCCATGTTCTGTCTGCTCCTTCCTCAGAAGAAAAGTAGCTGGGTTGAGGGCTGCACATGCCTGGCTCACGGCAGAGGCATGCACATAGGCAGAGGCCTTGCTAAGTCCCAGGACGGTCCCCCTTAGCTGCATGGGCGTAATGAGCAGATCTGCCTCTTCTGCAGGGTGGGGCCTCCCCAGCACCCCACACAGCACAGGCTGGAGCTTGAGCCACAGGGGTAAAGTCAGGAACTCTCCCCTGCTCTCGCCCCTCCCACTGTGTCCCTGCTCCCAGCACCTCTGGCCCATCTTCTTTCTTTCTTTCGAGACAGAGTCTTGCTTTGTCGCTAGGCACCAGGCTGGAGTGCAGTGGCACGATTTCGGCTCACTGCAACCTCCGCCTCCCGGGTTCAAGCAATTCTCCTGCCTCAGCCTCCCAAGTAGCTGGGACTACAGGCACGCGCCACCACGCCCAGCTAATTTTTGTATTTGTTTAGTAGAGATGAGGTTTCAACATGTTGGCCAGGATGGTCTCGATCGTCTCGATCTCTTGATCTTGTGATCTGCCTGCCTCGGCCTTCCAAAGTGCTGGGATTACAGGTATGAGCTACCACGTCCAGCCTTTCCTTCCTTCCTCCCTCCCTCCCTCCCTCCCTCCTTCCTTCCTTCCTTCCTTCCTTCCTCCCTCCCTCCCTCCCTCCCTCCCTCCCTCCTTCCTTCCTTCCTTCCTCCCTCCCTCCCTCCCTCCCTCCCTCCTTCCTTCCTTCCTTCCTTCCTCTTTTTTTTTGAGATAGTCTTCTTGCTTTGTCACCCAGGCTGGAGTACAGTGGCGTGATCTCAGCTCACTGCAACTTCCTCCTCCCAGGTTCAAGCAATTCTCCTGTCTCAGCCCCCTGAGTAACTGGGATTACAGGTACACACCACCATACATGGCTAATTTTTGTATTTTTAGTAGAGACAGGGTTTCACTATGTTGGCCAGGCTGGTCTCAAACTCCTGACCTCAAGGGATCTGCTCACCTCAGCCTCCCAAAGTGCTGGAATTACACACATGAGCCATCGCACCCGGCTTTGGCCTCTCTTCTTCAAGCTGGCTTCTGAGTACATCCCTCCTCTGCTCCAAAGCCTCCCTGGGCACCTTGTTACCCTCAATAGAAACTGTAAATGCCTTCACCTGGACTCAAGGCCCTTTTGGGTCCCTCCTGAGCTGATTTCTCCCTCCCTTCTCCCTTGTCTCAGGTCCCTTGCCTCCTCTCCATTCTCCTTCCAGCTTTTTCTTCTGCTGTTCCCTCTCCCCAGAATGCCTTTCTTGCAACACCCTGCAAGTTACATCTATCTTTGATTAATAAAAATGAGGAAGGCCAAGCATGGTGGCTCATGCGTTTGCTTGATTGATTGATTAATCCCAACACTCTAGGATGGTGAGGCGGAAGGAGTTGGAGACCACTCATCCCTATGAGAAAACAAAGATGGGGGCAGTTATCTCATGAATTTGGGTCAGTAACAGCTTTTCCTATAAATAGTCTTAGCTACTGTCAGTGGGTTTTTTCCCTTATTTCCATATGAATTTCAGGCTTCAAGAGTGTGCTGTAAAGAACATTATTTCTTGCCACAGAGAACATTATGAAGGTGCAGGCAGTGGCTCTAAGGGATTGGTGGTGTCAAACCTCTCTCGGGTGACAGACTGTCCTGGTTGCCTGGGACTAAGGGGTTTCCTGAAAAATAGGAGTTTCAATTCTAAAACCAGGATAGGCCCAGAAAACTGGGACAGTTGGTCATCTTAACTCTTCCCCATACTGCTCAGGCCAGAAGCTCACTCCTAGGAAGCATTAACCCAAGCCCAGTGAGAGGTTAACAGCTGACTGGCATGGGTTTTAATTCTGACTCTGGCACTAATTTGCTGTGTAACTTTGGGTAGGCCACTTAACCTCTCTGAGTTTTGGTCTAAAAGCTGGCAGGTTGAATATATTTGGATAAGGTATGCAAGCACCTGGCCTGGAACCTGACACAAATAGGCCTCCAATGAAGAGTCACTTGAAGGTAGGCGTAGTGGCATGCTCCTCCACTATTGGGGGGAGGCTGAGGCAGGAGGATCGCTTGAGCCCAGGAGTTTGAGACCAGCCTGGACAACATAGTGAGATCCTGTCTCAAAAAAAAAAAAAAAAGTCACCTGACTGTGGTTTCTGCTATCCAGTCCTGGATGCTAGCTCCTAGCTAAAAGTCTGAAAGTCCAGTGCCCCAGGACTTTCCCTCCCACTGGGGATAATGAATCAGGCAGGTCGTTAGAGCTGGGCGTGTCCACACCCTAGTCTGTCACACCCAGCCTGCACTGGCTTCTCCTCGGCCATCTTCCCCTCTGGATATGAATCCCTAGGAGGGATTGGTCAACTTGTTTTTTGTTGGGGTGGGTTTTTGTTTTGTTTTGTAGAGACAGGATTTCCGCATCTAGCCCAGGCTGGGCTCACTCGATCCACCCACCCCAACCTCCCAAAGTGCTGGGATATTACAGGCAGGCACTAATAACAAGTTGGCTAGCTTGTGGACTGCCGGATGCTCAGAGCAGCTCAGGGCTGGGGGTGCACAACAGGGATTTGCTGGATATCAATTTTTTTGTTTTTGATTAATTGAATGGAATCTCATGGTGGAACAGGGAGACCCAGAGTTTGTCGGTGGGGCAGAGTACAGGCAGGTGTGGGAGGCAGCCTAGGGTGGGGGAGGTAGAAGTGGGAGGCACAGGTAGAGACGGACGTGAGGTAGGCTAGGAGCCAGGGACCAGCAGGGTTGGAGGGGGAGAGTGGAGGAGGGGAGAGGCAGGCGCTGGAGTTGGGAAGGGTTTGGGGTCCCTGGGAGATGGTTTGAGTCCCTGATCTGATACATCCTGTGACGTGACCTCCAGCAAATCCCTTCCCCTGTCTGAATGTCAGTTCCCAAATCTGTAAAATGGGATGGTAATTGTGACAACCTCAGTTACTGTGAGGATTAATGAAGTCTGTGCAAGAAGCCCTTAGCATGGGCCCAGGGCCTCTCTCTCTCTCTCTCTCTCTCTTATGATCTGGCCACACCCTCTACCCGCCCAGCCCCTTGCTCTAGTCCTACCTGTGTAATCTTGTGAAGTGATTGTCCCCTTTCTTGTCTCTAGCATGAGACAATAACAGTCCCTAAGTCGCTGAGTTTTGGTGAAGATGAGTTGAAATAATACCCTCAGCCTAGTGCTGGGCACACAGTCAGAGTGAGTGGCTGTTGTACTCCTTAGGATGATCACACACAGACATGCACACACGCACATGCATACACACATATGCACACACACGTGTGCCCACACACGTGAACACACACACATGCTTGCCCAAACACACGCATACATACACACGTGCACACACACATACACACATGCACACACGCACATGCGTGTTCACACACACATACACACATGCACACATGCTTTTCCAGGCTTTGGTAGCTCCTGGGAGTCCCTGAACGACACAGGACTATAGCACATAGCAAATACACATCAAATCCCTGTCAGCCCACTGGGCTTTTTGCCCACAGACTCACCCAGGCACCACCGTGCTCTCTTGGGAGCCCCCCACCCCAACCCCTACCCCAAGTCACCATCACTGAGACTGATTAACAAAAACACATCAAATTCCTTTACTTCTGAGGTCTCCCCTTTAAGGGGAGGCAGAAATAGAACATTCTTTTTCGGGGAGGGAAAGGGGTTTAATAAAAACCGGCATAATTAGTTAAATACTGATCTCGGTTAGGCCCTCTCTGCGTGTGGGCCCAGTCTTGGATGGCTGCATCCTCCAGGGAGCCCCCCTCACCTCGGGGTCCGAGGTGGCACCAGGAGGGGGCTGGAGGTGGCCAGCACCAGCGGCTTCCTGCTCAGCTCCCTGAGGCAGGCCGGCCGCTGGGCGGTGGGACGTCACCACCGCAGGAAATCGCGAATGAACTTCCAGAGCTTGGTGACCCACAGGTTGACGCCGAGGTCCATCAGGTACTGGATCTCGGGCGTGAGCATGCGCCGGCAGAGCTGCGCGTGGCGCTGCCCGATGCTCTTCTTGAGGTTGTAGCCCAGGATGGACTTGGTGCCCAGCGGCTGCCAGGGCTGCATGGCGTCGTCCTGGATGGCGGCGGCATCCACGGCGTGGCCCCCGTCGATGCAGATGGTCCGCATGCGCTCGTTGGCATGGCGCAGGGCGGCCACCTCGCGGGCCATGCGTTCCCGCCCGAAGGCCTCCACCTTGCGCCAGAAGCTGGCGTTGAAGTGGCGGTAGAGGTGGGCGTCCAGCATGTTCCAGGCGGTGGCGCGCCCATACAGCTCCCCGGAGAGCCGCGGCACCGGCGAGTCGCGGCGCGCGTTGAGCTTGAAGTAGAGCACGTCCTCCAGCTCCCAGCACAGCAGGTCCTTCAGCAGCACCAGCGACTCGTCGAAGTACTCCTGCAGCAGCACCAGGTGGAAGCGGCGCTCCACCTCCAGGATGTGCTCCTGCACCTGCGGGCTGCCGGGGTCCAGGCCGCTGTCGTAGCCCAGGTCGAAGAAGAGTAGGTTTCGGAGGTAGTGGGCATTGAAGCCGTTGGGGTCATAGTAGCGATCGGGGTCTTGCAGGAACTCGGCCAGCTTGTCAGCGCCCGAGAGCTTCCACGTGAGGGGCACCACCGGCCCGAAGTAGTGGAAGGAGGACTCGAACAGGCGGGCGGGGTCGCGGAGCACCGTGATGAAGGTGGCGTTGGGCGGCACCAGGCCGCGCACCTCGTCGTAGTGGAAGCGCATGTGGTTGCAGATGATGTTGAAGCAGGCCCCGGGCCGGTAGTCCTGCACCAGGCTGCGGGCGAAGAAGGTCGGGTAGTCGAAATCGTTGCGGCCGTTCGGGAAGGCGAACTTGAGCCTGTGCTTCTGGCCGAAGCGGAAGAGGATGTTGAGGAGGGTGCTGCTGGCCGTCTTGTGCGTCTTCAAGAACACGATGTTGCGCCGCGGCTGGCACTCTCCCGCCGAGCTGTTGGCTCGGGTCACTGCCTCTGGCTCAACCAGGGGTGGAGAGCAGGATGCTGCAGCCTCTGGGGTCCTGCTGGGGACAGAGAGGTGGGGAGAGCCTCAGGGGCGTGCTGGGGCCCTCAGGACTCTGGTAGCTAGAGAGGGGGATTGCTGGGGACAGACAAAGGAGCTAGGACAGTGGGACCTGTGGGGCCTGAGTCCAGGCTGGGTGCCTGGATGGGTGATTTGGCCTCTCTGGCCTCAGTTCCTCCTCTGTGAAATGGGGACAATAACAGGCTCTATTCACGGTGTTGTGAGATGACGCACACAGCTCTTGTCTCATTCATGGCCACTGTGTTGCGTGTGTCATTCAGTTTGGGCCACAGGAAATTACCGTATTTTTTTTCTTTTTCTTTTCTTTTTTTTTTTTTTGAGACAGAGTCTTACTCTGTCGCAAGGAGCCAGGCTGGATAGTGCGATTTCGGCTCACTGCAACCTCTGCCTCCCACGTTCAAGCAATTCTGCCTCAGTCTCCCGAGTAGCTGGGATTACAGACGCACACCACCACACCCAGCTAATTTTTGTATTTTAGTGGAGACAGGGTTTCACTATGTTGGCCAGGATGGTCTCGATCTCTTGACCTCATGAGCCACCCGCCTTGGCCTCCCAAAGTGCTGGGATTACAGGTGTGAGCCACCACCCCCGGCAAGAAATTGCCATTTTATAGGACAAAAATGGTCAGTTTTTGTAGAACTTTGCAGCTTTATTTCAACTTAATATCACCAACCACTGGTATTATACCAGCTACCGGCTGTGTAGGGTCTGTGCAGAGCAGCCCCATGAGGAAGCAGGAGAGTCTGGTTCTCAGGAGCTGGGCCTGGAGTCAGACAGACCCCAGTTTGAATCCATGCCCGTGGACAGGTCGCCCCACTGTGGCCCCACTGTAGTCTCAGATGATGCTACTCCAAGCCCTGTACACAGACAGTGCTACCTGATTCTCATGCCCCATGAGGAAGGCTCTGTTTTTTTGTTTGTTTGTCTTGTTTTGTTTTTTTGAACAGAGTCTCACTCTTGCCCAGGCTGGAGGGCAGTGGCGCAATCTTGGCTCACTGCAACCTCTGCCTCCCAGGTCCAAGCGATTTTCCTGCCCCAGCCTCCCGAGTAACTGGGATTACAGACACACACCACCACACCCAGCAAATTTTTGTATTTTTAGTAGAGACGTGGTTTCATCATGTTGGCTAGGCTGGTCTCGAACTCCTGACCTCAGGTGATCTGCCAACCGCGGCCTCCCAAAGTGCTAGGATTACAGGTGTGAGCCACCACATATAGCCGAAAGGCTCTGTTATTATTCCCACTTCACAGATGGGCACACCAAGGCTCAGGGTTACATGGTGAGTTCTGCCATCAGTGGAATTTCTGTTTGGCAAAGCATAGTGCAGGTTGCAGAGTGGCTGCCCAAGATCACAGGGGCAGGCCCTGTGGTCATTATGGGGTCCCATGGGTGGGGCGCCATCCCTCCCCCCCATACCCGTCATCTGCCCAGCTGGAGCACTCACGTGGAGGCCAGGCTGGCATGCAGTGGGGGCACCACATAGGAGTACAGCAGCAGCAGGAAACTGGTGAAGAGCGCCCCCAGCACCAGCCCCTTAGCCATGGACTCCCAGTGCTTCTTCTGCGGTGGCGGCATCTCAGGTACCTGCGGGGGCAGCAACAGTGGGCAACTGTCAGGAAGTTGGCCCCAGGGCTCACCCAAGACTGCCCACACCTGGCAGCCAAGACCTGCCTTTGCCTGCTCTATGGCCCCCCAGCAGGGTCCAGACAGGGACAGAGAGATGCTGAAGAGACTGAAAGGCAACCACCTGGAAAGAGACAGCCCCAGGGCTGCAGAGACAGTGGGCGAAGCACCTCAAACAGAGGTTGGGGAATGGGGCAGGGAGAAGCTTAACATTTAACAATTAAAAAGAACCAGGTAGCAGAACCAGGATCCCAAACTTTCCACTCCTTTTAATTTTTAAGCTGGCTGATAATAAAAGAAAAAGAAGAAAAATAAGATAACAAATATTTGTTACCTTATTTTTTAGTTATCTTGTCTTCGATTCTTTTTCTTTTCTTTTCTTTTTTTTTTTTTTTTTT
>NW_016107573.1:2137783-2140959 GCF_001604975.1 Cebus imitator | reverse complement strand
AGAGACAGGGTTTCACCGTGTTGACCAGGATGGTCTCGATCTCTTGACCTCGTGATCCACCCGCCTCGGCCTCCCAAAGTGCTGGGATTACAGGCGTGAGCCACCGCGCCCGGCCCCTTCTTTTCTTTTTTATAAAAATATGTATTTTTGAAAATTCTTCGATTTTACTTTAAATTCTCCCAGATCCTGAAATTATCTTATTGTTTATACTTTTTAGGTCATCATAATGAAATAATTCTCTTTTTTATATTTTAATTTTTTTTTTTGAGACAGAGTCTTGCTCTGTCACCATGCGCCAGGCTGGAGTGCAGTGGCGCGATCTTGGCTCACTGCAACCTCCGCTTCCCAGGTTCAAGTAATTCTCCTGCCTCAGCCTCCCGAGTAGCTGGGACTAAAGGTGCATGCCACCACAACCAAATTATTTTTTTGTATTTTTAGTAGAGACAGGGTTTCACCATGTTGGCCAGGATGGTCTCGATCTCTTGACCTCGTGATCCGCCCGCCTTGGCCTCCCAAAGTGCTGGGATTACAGTCATGAGCCACCATGCCTGGCTATTTTAATTTTTGAAAAAATAGAGACACAGTTTCGCCACATTGCCCAGGCTGTTCTTGAACTCCTAGGTTCAAGCAATCCACCTGCCTCGGCCTCCCAAAGTGCTGGGATGACAGACATGAGCCATCGCACTATACCATGAAACACTTTTCTAAGGAAAAAGGCTGGGCACAGTGGCTCATGCCTGTCATCCCAGCACTTTGAAAGGATGAGGCAGGTCGAGTGCTTGACCCAGGAGTTCAAGACCAGCCTACACATACGGCGAGACCCTCTCTACAAAAAAATTTATTACTATTTTTTTTAATTCACCAGGTGTGGTGGCACGTGCCTGTAGCCCTAGTTATTTGGAAGGCTGAAGCAGGAGGATTGCTTGACCTGAGTTCCAGTGAGCCATGATTGTGCCGCGGTACTCCAGGTCTGGATGACACAGTTAGACCCTGTCTCAAATAAATAAATAAGAAGGAAAAGAAGACTGTCTCCCAGTGCCCTGTGCTCCCCCAGGCCTGAGCCAGAGCTGTCTACAGGGAAGGCCAAGGGCTCTCCGGGCCTGAATCCTTCACTTTTCAGAAGCCTCAGCCAGCCGTACCTGTCCCATGCTCCACCAGCCCCACAGTGGTGAGGGTGACCTGCCCAGTAAGAGACCAGGGCTGTTCTCTCTTCACTGGCCCTTGTGCCCCCAGAGTCTGTAGGGGTGGCTGATCGAGAAACTGAGGCTCACAGCTGGGAAGAGGCAGGCCCAGGTTACACAGCTGGCCAGGCCTCTGCCTACATACCCACCCACTTTCCAATCACCAGCTGGTAGGGTTGCCCAGTTAAATTTGAATTTCAGATAAACAAGGAATACAATTCTTTACGGTATAAGTATATTCCAAATATTACATGGGACATAGTTATACTAAAAATTATTCAAGGCTGGGCACTGTGGCTCATGCTGGTAATCCCAGCACTTCAGGAGGCCGAGGCAGGTGGGTCACCTGAGGTCGGAAGTTAGAGACAAACCTGACCAACACGGTGAAACCCTATCTCTACTAAAGATACAAAAATTAGCTGGGCATGGTGGTGTGTGCCTATAGTCCCAGCTACGTGGGATGCTGAGACAGAAGAATTGCTTGAACCCAGGAGGTGGAGGTTACAGTGAGCCAAGATCATGCCACTGCACTCAAGCTTGGGTGAGTGAGACTACATCGCAAAACAAAAAAAAGTATTCAAACTTGAAGTTTAACCAGATGTCCTGGAGGTTGGATTATTGTTCTTTCTTTGTTTTATTTTTTATTTTAAAAATATTTATATTATTTTTGAGCTGCCCAGGCTGGTCTTGAACTTCTGGGCTCAAGCAATCCTCCCACCTTGGCCTCCCAAAGTGCTGGGATTACAGGCATGAGACACCGTGCCCGGCCTGTTGTTGTTATTTGACTGGGGGAGATGATCTAAGCATGGCAACCCTATCAGCAGGGGAGTGAGATGTGGGCTGTGACGGGGAGTTCAGGCTGAGGAGCTGGAGTCCTGGAGACAGCTGTAGCTTGGGGAGCCTTCCCGCCTCCCCTTAGTTGCAAAGCCAGGGCCCCAAACTTTCCACTCTTGGCCCGAACTTTCCACTCCTGTTCTGGCTCACACTGCACTGCGTCCTGGGCCCCCGAAGCCAGTAAAAGTCACATGGGCTAATGACTACATGCACGGCATTATCACCACTGTCCCTGGAGGCAGAAGCCAGTCAGCCCACCTGGGGGAGGGTCACACACGTATTCCCTGGAAAAGTTACGCTGAGGTGGGAGGATCGCTGGAGCCTGGGGGGCAGAGGTTGGCAGAGGTTACTGTGAGCCAAGGTCATGCCACTGCACTTCAGCCTGGGCAACTAGAGTCAGGCCCCATCTCAAAAAAAAAGGCAATAATTGTTAACACATAAACAAATGTGTTAACACATTTGTTATTTAACACATGAAGAAGCTTGCAAAGTGGGATAAACCCGCCAGCCATGGAGGGGCCCCAGCACCAACCATAGGCTCTGGGACCCTGAGCCTGTGTTTCAATCCAGCACTGTGGTTTCAGACAAGCCAAGAACCCTCATGGAGTCTCAGTTTCTCATCTGTAAAATGGGAAAGCTGGTCACGCCCCTAGCTGTACTCTGGAGCTAAGCAAAGCAACCAGCACATAGTAATCACTTAGTGGTACCCCTCCTGAGGCCCGGGGTTGGGGGTGGGGCACCCGCAAAGCACAAACCTACCACAGCCTCAAGCAGCCCTTCAGCCTCCCACTCCCCAGGGGCCCAGCAGAGAACAGGGCAGAGTTGTGGGCCAGATCACAGTCCAAACTCTGGGGCCCAGTTTCTCTGACTTTAAGATGAGGAGGGATTAGGATTACTGTGGCTGGCCCTCTGGAAATCTAAAGGACCCACCCTGCCCCGGCAGCCCCACTCACCAGGGTACCTTCCGGAATCTGGGAAGCAGCAATAGTGGAGACGCTGAGGTTCAGGCCCTGCAGCAGGGGGCAGACCAACCTCTCTGCCTGCCAATCAGGCTCCACCTGGCCCCACCCAGGACAGTTTCTCCACCCCCCACCCCATTATTGTTTCACTCATTCACTCCCTCATTTCATTCTCCCTTTTTTTTTTTTTTTTTTTTTTTTT
>NW_016107573.1:2124979-2137763 GCF_001604975.1 Cebus imitator | reverse complement strand
TTTTTTTTTTGAGACGGAGTCTCCCCTATGTTGCCCAGTCTGGAGTGTAGTGGTGCAATCTCTACTCACTGCTGCAAACTCTGCCTCCTGGGTTCAACTGATTCTCCTGCCTCAGCCTCCTGAATAACTGGGACTATAGGTGCCCACCACCACACCTGACTAACTTTTGTATTAGTAGAGACGGGGTTTCACCATGTTGGCCAGGCTGGTCTCAAACTCCTGACTTCAAGCGATCCACCTGCCTCAGCCTCCCAAAGTGTTGGGATTACAGGCGTGAGCCACTAAACCCAGCCCTCATTTGATGTTTCTCAAACCTTGCCAGGACCCCACCACATGTGCTGGGTGCTGCCAGCTGCTGAGGCTTGGGCTATCCTTCCTAGGTTTTCTTTTGAGCCCCTGTTAGAAGCCAGGCCCAGGGAAGGGGCCTGCCTCTCCAGATCATCTAACTGACCCTTCTCAGCTGCTACTTAGTGGATATCACTCCACCCCCCCACCCCGCTGTCACCCCCATTTTGGTAGATGGGAAAGGTGAGGTTCCAGGAGTTGACAAAGCTTGCCCAGGGTCATTCAGCAAGGCAGGGCAGGGCAGGAATTCGAGCCCAGGTCTATGGACCTCCAACGTGCAGCTCCCTGCATTGTCCAAGGCAGCCCCTGCCTGATGTGTCCCAAGCCCTGTCCCAAACCGAGGGGAAGGAAGGAAGGAAAACTGCATCGCAGAAAGTGGGGGATGTGGGGAGGGTGGACAGGAAGCTCTGTCCTGGGAGCACAGGAAGGTTCAGTCTCTGTGGGCTGAGCCAGCAGTCAGGATAAGGGGAGGGAAGCAGAGGAGACCCTGGTGTCTGGTCCCTCCTGTGCCAGCCACCTGAGGGGTCCAAGGCTGGTCGTGCCCTTCCTGTGTAGCCACTGTGAACTTGGGCGTGAGCTATGAACCTTACCCTCCCTGAGCCTCCATCTCCTCGTGTGTGCAGTGGACACACAACAGCAAGATCAGGGCACACAGGGCCCTCTGTGATCACAGGCAGAGCCCCTGGGCAGACTGAGGTCAGGGGAGGAGCTAGCTGGCAGCCAGGAGCCTGGCTTGAGGGAGGACAGTCACTAGGCTAAAATTTAAAAATAAAATTTAAAAAATGTTTAAACAATAAAAACAAGAAAGAAAAAAACTTAAATGAATTTAGTGTTTAGGCTTGGGTTCCATCTCCAAGATAGCTCATTACGTATATGCATATATTCCAAAATCTGAAAAATCTGAAATCTGAAACACTTCTGTTCCAAGCATTTGGGATAAGGGATACTCAACCCTGTACCAGCCATCCCTCCATCACAGGGTGCTGTGCGGATCCTCTGCAGTCCACAAGGAAAGCACCCAGCCCAGGGCCGGCACAGAGCAATTACTGAGCAGGACCTGCCATCATTGTTACCATCATCATCATCATCGTGTTCCCAGGGTTCCAGCCACAGCGCCATCAAAGTGTGTGCAAGCCGAAAGACCAAGAGGCAGGGAAGCTGAGCCTCTGACCAAGAGGGCAAGGACACTTTTAGGGTTACACAGCAACTAGAACCTAATGGGACTAGAACCTGGGTCTCCCACCTCCTCCGCTCATGGTGGTGACAACCGCAGGCACTCAGGACAGATGGTCCCCCGTCACCAGCCCACCCCATCTATTCCTGTCCTTCTAGATTACACCCGTCACACTGGCTTGCATCAGTGCAGACAGCTGGCAGCAGGCCAGGCCCAGCCATCCTCCTGTTCAGCTGAACCGACACCCTCCAAGGAATGAAGGAGAAACAGGACTTACTCCCCTAGTCATGCACACAGGGAAGCCTTCTGGCTTAGAGCGTCACCACCAGGCAGGCCTCGGGGTGTCCTACTTTCCCTGTGACCCCTGTGGTGGAGCAGAAGAGGCACACTCACCTCTGGCTATGGCTGGCTGCCCCTTTCCACCCGCTGCCTGAGCCACGTCCATCTCCCAGGCTGCCTCTGCGGTCACTGGGAGACAGGAATGCTCCAATGACACCCAGCAGCAAGCTGGCTGCCTCCCTCCCACTCTGGTGGTGTGAATATTCATGAGTTTCCTTCCTGGGGATAGCAGGTGGCACACCCCAGTGCCCTGCAGGTGTTGCCCTGGCCCTCTGCCCTCACTGGACAGCCCTGGCCGGTCCTCACCTCTCTCTGGACCCCAACAAGCAAGCAGCTCTTTCATGCAACGGCATGGAAAGATTCCAGGTATCCTTGAGCCAAGGACACAGCAACCACAGAACCCTGCAGAGAGCCCAGAACAGGCTCTAAGGCTGAGTGAGGGACAGGGAGGTAAATATGGCATGGGGTGCAAGAGGGCTAATTGCTCCACCTACTGCATTTCATGTAGGTTTCACGGTTTATGCATCAAGCACCTCTGTTAGTCTACTCTCCTGATGAAGAAACCAAAGCTCAGAGAGGTAATGTCACCGGCTCAAGGTCACACAGTTAGCAGAAAGCAGACAAAGCCAGAGTACATATACTCCAGGGCTTAAAGATGCTGAGACACAACCAAGGACCAAGGTTTATCCAAAATCTGTGAGAATCCAGAAGGATGAGTAACAAACAGCCTGGAAGGCTTCCTGGAGGCAGAGCATCTGACCAGGGCTCAGAAGATGAGTCTGGCAAGATAACACTTCCTGAGCTCTGAAGCATTCATCAAAGAGGGTGTCCTTCCTGGGCGTGGTGGCTCATGCCTGTAATCCCAGCACTTTGGGAGGCCAAGGTGTGCGGATCACGAGGTCAGGAGTTCAAGACCAGCATGACCAACATGGTAAAACCCTGTCTCTACTAAAAATACAAAGTGTGGTGGCATTTGCCTGTTGTCCCAGCTACTGGGGAGGCTGAGGCAGGAGAATCGCTTGAACGCAGGAGGCAGAGGTTGCAGTAAGCCAAGATCGTGCCACTGCACTCCAGCCTGCGCGACAGAGCAAGACTCTATCTCAAAAAAAAAAAGAGGTGTCCTACTTCTACCTCTATCCCTGGGTGAGGAATGGTGATACACAGACACTGTGGACCAGCTCTGCAGGATTTGGGCTGATTGGAGATGCAGATCCTCCCCAGGGCTTTGGCAGGAAGAGACAGTTCTAGGTGCCCTGGCCCTAAGCCCAGGAACCCTAGGACTCTGCTTAGGCACTTGAATCTTAGGTTCCGGTCAGTTGTCTCAACTTTGTCCATGGACAGAGCGTCTCCTTGTGCCCAGAAAGGCTCCTCCATCCTCCCGTCAGCACTGCTGCCTAGAGCTCCATCACGAACTAGGCAGATGTCACCATCTAGGGACCCAGGTGCCACCATCAATTAATGATCGTTATTGTAACAGTCATTCACCCCCCAAATAAGCACTTTCATAGGTTAAGCAGCTGCCAGCCTCTCCCACAGAACGGTGGGCATCCTCACTTGCTCTGAGTCGCCCTTTCCCCCAAAGCCTCGCCAGTCCAGGAGCAGCCCCCAAGCACCCACGAAATACCAGAGCTTCAGTTGCCACAAGGCAGGCCCAGAGTCCCCGTCTCTCTAGGTGCTGAATCTGGTTTGGGACATGGTATGGAGTTGTTTTATCCAGCCTAACATCCCACTGACCTGCTCTTTGAGCTGAGCTAGCTTGAAGACAGCTTTCCAAGGGTGAGTCAGGGCAGAGCTGGCATCAAACTGCAGGGGTTGTGGTTTATGAGTGTGGACTCTGAACCCACAGGGTCCACATCTGTGCTTGGGACATCTCATGCATCATGCAGCCTCATAATCCTCTCTGGAGAGCGCCTGTTATTATCTCCATTTTATAGAGTGAGATAAAATGAGAGTGAAGTGAGGGTAGGAGCGAGGGTAGGGGTGAGGAAGTGAGCAACTAGCCAAGGGAAGCAGAGATTTCCAAAGTAGGGAGTGCTGAAGGTAGACTGTGCTTCCAGCCCTGCCAGAGGGGTCTCTTCCCAGAGTATTGGTGACAACAGCTTTGGCTGGTTCTCCAACCCCACCCCAGAATTTTTTTTTTTTTTTTTGAGATGGAGGCTTGCTCTGTCGCCTAGGCTGGAATGCAGTGGCAAGATCTTGGCTCACTGCACCTCTGCCTCCTAGGTTCAAGCAATTCTCCTGCCTCAGCCTCCTGAGTAGCTGGGATTACAGGTGTATGCCACGGTGCACAGCAAAAACTTTTTAAATGATAAAAGCAGTATACTGAAAGCTGGGTGCAGTGGCTCATGCCTGTAATCCCAGCACTTTGGGAGGCCAAGGCAGGTGGATCACCTAAGGTCGGGAGTTCAAGACCAGCCTTACCAATATGGAGAAACCCCATCTCTAATAAAAATATAAAATTAGTCGGGCGTGGTGGCATGCGCAGAGGTTGCACTGAGCCGAGTTTGAGACCAGTAGCTGTAGTCTCCTGATCTCACGATCCGCCCGCCTCAGCCTCCCAAAGTGCTGGGATTACAGGCTTGAGCCACTGTGCCTGTCCCCTGTTCTCCAATTTTTAAAGGCAATTCTCTTTTCTCCTTGGCCACACGGCCAAGGAGACTACATTTCCCAGGCGCCCTTGCAGTTCAGTGTCCTCACGTACTGGGTTCTGGCCAATGAGATGTGAACCGAATACCCGCCGATGAGGTTAAGTGGGTGGACCTTTTCTATGGTCTCCTTTCCCATTTACTGGATGAATGGAGCAGTCTCCAAGGATCTGGGCACGGGAGGAACTGGGAGGAACCTAGGCCTTCTTTGCATCTCTACCCACCGATTGGATTTCAAGAAAATGAGAATTGAACTGACATTGTATTAAGCCTTTTAGAATTTAGTGTTTGTCTGCTACAGCAACTAGCATTAACTAATATGCCTGTTACCCTAGAATGAGCCACGCAGAGAGAAAAGCACATGCAAAGGCCCAGGGCAATTGAGAAACTAATGAACGTTCCACCTGGCTGGAGTGTCTGGCGTGTGTCCGTGTAAGAGGCTGGGTGGGCAGGGGAGAGACTACAGAGACAGCCAGAAAGTAGGGCAGGGTTAAGAGGAACATGCAGGGACTGGGCACGGTGGCTCACGCCTACAATCCCAACACTTTGGGAGGCCAAGGTGGGTGGATCACCTGAGGTCAGGAGTTCGAGACCATCCTGGCCAACATGGTGAAACCCCCATCTGTACTAAAAATACAAAAGTTAGCCAGGTGTGGTGGCATGCAGCTACCTGTTGGTCAGACCAGCCTGACCAACATGGTGAAACCCCGTTCTAATAAAAACACAAAATATTAGCTGGATGTGGTGGCATATGCCTGTAATCCCAGTTACTCAGGAGGCTGAGGCAGGAGAATCACTTGAACCCAGGAGGCAGAAGTTACAGTGAGCTGAAAAAACAATGCACCTGTAATCCCAGCTACTCAGGAGGCTGAGGCAGGAGAATCGGCTGAACCCAGAAGGCAGAGGTTGCAGTGAGCCAAGATCACACCACTGCACTTCAGCCTGGGCGACAGAGTGAGATCAGACTGTCTCAAAAAAAAAAAAAAAAAAAAAAAAAAAAAAAAAAAAAAAAAAAAAAAAAAAGGTACATCATGCAGGGCTTTCGGAAGCATGCTACTGAGTCTGGCCTGGATCCTGTAGGCTGTAGGGAGGGACCCTTGGGAGGTCTTCAGTAGAGGAGTGAGCAGATGGGATTCCCATAGGGCCACTGGATAAGAAATGAACTGTAGGGATGAGGAAGGAGTGGAGGGAGCAGGCCGACCTCCATGGTAGTTGTTACAGCTGTGCAGGTGTGACTTGGAGCAAGGAGAAGGCTAGGGGAGGACCGCAGCTGTCTGTAGACCATGCAAAGGCGGCATTCTGTTGGTGGCGGGGTGTGGAGGAAGGGAGGGAAGAGTTGCTGTTGGGTGACTGGCTGACTGGAGGTGGAGCTAGTTGGGGAGGCTGAAAGAAGGCCAGGTTGAATGCTGGGGTGAAGTGGGTGGTACCAGGTTCTGTTTAGAACATGCTGAGTCTGAGGGAGGTGTGGGATGATCATAGAATGCCTAAAGAGCAATAGGAGCAAAGAGGGGGTTCTTGGGGAGTGAGAGAGGTAGGTAGGGAGCTGGGCACAGAAGTGGGAACTGAGGCCATAGGAGTAGCTACAGTCACCGAGGGAAGGGTGAGGGAGGACAGGGAGCCTGTGCCTTCAGAGCAGGATGAAGAAGAGCCCCTAAGGTGATAAAAGAGGATAGTCAGGGCTGTATCAGAGTCTGCAGCACTGCTATTCCCCATAAACCATTCCCCGGCCAGGTGAGGTGGCATGCACTACCCAGCATTTTGGGGAGGCCAAGGCAGGCGGATTGCTTGAGCCCAGGAGGTCGAGACCAGCCTGGGCAACATAGTGAGACCCTGTCTGTACAAAAAATTTAAAAATTAGCCCACTGTGGTGGTGCATGCCTGTAGTCCCAGCTACTCAGGAGGCCTCAGCAAGAGGACCCTTTGAGCCCAGGAGTTTGAGGTTACAGTAAGCTGTGAATGTACCACTGCACTCCAAGCCTGGGCAACAGAGAAAGACCCATCTTAAAAAAACAAACCCAAAAAAACAAAAGCCATTCACCAACTGAGGCGCATCCATGCTGTTTGCTCATATGCACATACAGGAACAGGGCTCTGGCAGAGAAGGTGGTGGGCGAGGGTGTCCCAGGGTTGCTTTCTGTAGCTGGAGGGGAATCCCATGGGGATATGGAAGGACCTTTTAGGAGTGGAGCAGGCCAGGCGCGGTGGCTCATGCCTGTAATCCCAGCACTTTGGGAGGACAAGGTAGGTGGATCACGAGGTCAGGAGTTCCAGATCAGCCTGACCAACATGGTGAAACCTCGTTCTTCTAAAAATATAGAAAATTAGCTGGGTGTGATGGCATGTGCCTGTAATCCCAGCTCCTCAGGAGGCTAAGGCAGGAGAATCACTTGAACCCCGGAGGTAGAGGTTACAGTGAGCCGAGATTATGCCATTGCACTCCAACCTGGGCTACAGAGCAAGACTCAAAACAAAACAAAACGAAAAAGAGTGGAGCAAAAAAATTCTCCCTATGGTATTCGTACTGCAGATTTGACAGCAGCTCTTACAGTTCTGAGTGTGCCTGTTCTCTGACTCAGCAATCCACCTGCAGGAACATGGTTCAAAGATAATGTAACTATTAATCTGAGATGGGCACATCAAAGTGGCCACTGCACTATCATTACCTCCAGTGCTCACAGAGCCTTTACCCCCATTTAGAAGATAAGGAAATCGACGCTCGGAGAGGTTAAAAAAGAGTTGCCTGGCTGGGCACAGTGGCTCACGCCTGTAATCCCAGCACTTTGGGAGGCCGAGGTGGGCAGATCACCTGAGGCTGGGAGTTCAAGGCCAGCCTGTCCAACATGGTGAAACCCCGTCTCTTCTATCAATACAAAAATTAGCTGGGTGTGGTGGCACATGCCTGTAATCCCAACTACTAGGGAGGCAGGAGAATCGCTTGAACCCAGGAGGCGGAGGTTGTAGTGAGCTGAGATCTTGCCGTTGCACTCTAGCCTGGGCAACAAGAGCAAAACTCTGTCTTTAAAAAAAAAAAAAAAAAGAGTTGCCTAATATTAAACCTGGAATGCACTGTGTACGGAATAAACTTATTCATGTGGAGAAAATGTGTACATTCGTACATGTGTGTAAGGGGCTGAAAAGATACTCAATTATAAATTATAATTCCCTGGGGAGTAAGGCCATTTACTTTCTGGAACATATTTTGATTCTGTGATCACACACACACACACACACACACTTTACAAAAGAGCTTATATTACTTTGGAAAAATAAATAAAGATATTTCCACTTTGAAAATCTGCAGGCTGGCTGGAGGAAGAGGAAAAATCGGCTCATCTGAGCCCCACCTCTCCTCACTGTGTGGCCGAGACAGATACACTGCCCTCTCTGAACCTCAGTGCACCAAGTGGGGAAGGAGCAACAGGCGTCTGGGACTGAGAAGGAGCTGGGAATTGTGGGTGGCACAGCGGAAGGGGTAGATGAGATAGGTTAGCCCTCCATCCGAGGGTACTGGGGAAGTGACTTGCAAACATCCAGAAGCTCCCTCAATCTGAGCCCCTCTAGAATGGGGTGCTGGAGCAGAGAGGCGGAAGACCACTCACTGGGGCATTTCAGCTGGATCCCAACTCGCTGGCTCAGAGGGCCACTCCCAAAGTGTCAGCCCTGACATCTGGCCCCTGCTGCCCCCAGGCTGCCTGCATGGATACAGGTGGCAGCAGCTGAGAGAGAGTAATGTGTTTTGATGATTCAGAAAGCACTTTTTGATTGTGCAGGGTCATCTCTCTCTGCTGTTTCAAAGGGCAGCCACGCCCGTGACCTTGACAGACACCTTAACAGTCTCTCCTCCTAGCCCCAGGCAATGTGTGGGGAAATTCAGGCTCAGTCACTTGTAGAGCACCTACACCACAAAGCCAAAAGGAGGAGAAAGGCCACAGCTCTTCCTGCTCTACTGCCTTGTCTGGGTAAATCGCCCCGCTTCCTGATGGCAGATTTGAGAAGCCTGAAGGAAGCTCTAACTGGGGAGCTGCAAGTCACAGCTTCACCAAGAAGTCAGTCACTTTGTCATTAGCTCCAAAAATGCTGAGAACCCGAGTTGAGTATGTAGGAGTTGATAATATCAGTCTCTGTACCTTATAACATGCCTGAAATATTTTTTAAGGATTGTTATGCACTCGTTTGCATAAAACTATGTAACAATATAAGGGTTTGTGAAAAGGTACTGACACTTGCAATGCACAATGCTGGAGATACATACACCCCCCTCTCCACTCCTGGAAACTCTCCTGGTAACTCTGCCCCCTGACCAGTTGGGTGACCTTGGGCAAGTGACTTTCCCTCTCTGAGTCTCAGTTTCTGAAAATATGGCAGGTACTATGACACTGTCACAGGCCTGCTGTGAGGCACGCAGAACCCTGTACACACCCAGCCAGCATCAGCTCCTCTGATCGATCATGCTGTATCCTCCTACCTCCCACCTGGTAGAGGAAGCAGGCTCTGTCTGTGCAGACTTCTAGAAAGCCACCATCCCCATCCAAGGCCCCGGAACTCACAGGTGGGAAGGCAGGCATCCTCTGGGCCCCCACTTCCTCCAAGATTGTCCCTCACCTGGTGATTCCAGCAGTCCCCAGCCTGATGACTCCTATGGGCACCTGGGCTCCATCCTGCTCTGCCCTGTTTGGAGTCGTGTGGAGCCCCTAAAAGGGCTCATCCAGTCAAAGTGAAGCAAGGAGCCCTCCACAAGCCTGCAGTCGGGCCCAGAATTCCATTTCTGCATCATTCTCCCAGGTTAATCATTGCCTCTTTCACTGGGTGGCACACCTAGTCCCTCAGAACCCGGTGGGAGGGGCTGTGGGGGACCCACTCCTCCCTTGCTGGGTGACACGAGGGCATCAGACCCATTAAGGGAAGGGGATGCATGAGGAGCAGGCATTCTCTGTCTGCAGGGAGCTTCCTCCAGGAAGGGCTCTGCCTGAGCGAGCAGGGAATGAAGCAGGCCGAGGTGGCAGCTGGGAACAGGGCTTTGTTGTCTCTGCTCCCGGGGTAGCAGCCTGCCCACCCGCTGAAGTGTCAGGCGGAGCTGGGAGCCAGGGAGGCGAGGGGGAGGGGTCCGGAGCTGAGGGTTTGGGGCGGCCCAGGCAGATCCAAGAGGGCAGGACCCCAGAGGAGCAGAGAGAGGTCATGGGTTGGTCTGGGGTCCTGAGATGGGGGCCAGGGCAAGACTCCTATGATTTGGAGTCAGCTCAGCTACCTCTGAGCCATGTGACCTTGGACAAGTCACTGAATCTCCCTGAGCCTCAGTATCCCCCTCTGGATAATGGGGATAGGTAGCAATGCCTCCTTCACAAGACGAGGAACAGTGCGCACAGTGGCTGCTCTGGCCCAGGCCTGCCCTCCTGTGCCCGCTGTGTGACCCTGGACAAGCCTCATCCTTTCTGGGCCTCAGGTCATCCCGTCAGTAAAGGAAGAGGTTGGATTTTCCCAACTGAAATGGACAGTCCTCCACACCTCTCTTCCTTCTGGAGGATTCTCATGGCAACTTCCACCTGTCATCGAGGAAGCCCGGCTGGGGGATCAGGTGTCAGGCCTGCTGCCCTCTCTCCCCTTCCCTCCTCCTGGTGTGGGTTACAGCAGCCAGACGTGCTGTATTGTCACCTCTCTGGGTGGGGCAGTTCCCATTGGGAAGGGCTTGGTCTGTGGTGTGCTCTGTGCTGGTACCAAAATGCTGGCCTGGCACCGAGGGGGCAGACCAAGTTGGACTCCCTTCCTGGGCACTGGCCTAGGAAACGGGAACTGTGGGACTTCCTATGGGACTCGTCCTGGATGCCAGGGTTTGTCCCGCCCTCCCAAACCTCTCCTTGGTGGCTTTGCTTCCTCTGGGGTACAGGTCAGGGCCTTGCCCCAGCAGAGGGTATCCATCCCTTACTATGGTCTCCGGCTCCAGCACTGACCCCTTTCCTGGGGAGCGCCGATGGAGACAGAGGAGATATCAGCCCATCCTCCCCTAGGGCTCAGGTCACTGTGTCCAGGATTAATCATTAACCACTCCCAGCTCCAGCCCAGCCCCAGCAGCCTGCCTTCTGCCCCACCCATCCCACCTTCAGGGACTGGGAAGTCCTGGAAGGGCGACGGGGGGCTAGGAGAAAAACCAAGGGCAGGGAGAGCACCAATTTGCGCCCTCCCTGGCCCCCACTGGGCCACCCTCAGGAGTGGGCAGGGGCACCCAGTGCCCGGAGCAGCTATGCTGCACTCCTATTCCCCTCCTCTGGCACAGGTCCCAGTTTGAGGGTTCGGGTAATGTGGGCGGTATCCCTAGGGAGTAGACTGAGGCAGGGCTCAAGCTGGCAGTGCGTGCTGGAGCCCGGGACGTACCTTGTCCCCGTCCTCCTCCGCCTCAGCGTGGCTGGCTCGGCCCGGGCCGCGCCGCCCGGGCGCTCACTGGGCGGCGGGGCGCACCCGCCCGGGCCCCCCGCTCCACCAGGCCTGGTCCATGCCCCCGCCCCCGCTGCCGCTGCCGCCGCACCGCGCCCGCTCCCGGCCAGGTGCGGCAGCCAGCCTGGCCCGGCCTCCGGCGCCAGGGCCAATGGACGCCCCGGGCCCCGGCCCCCTCCCCGCCCCGGGCCGGCCCCCTCCCCGCCCGGTCCCGGCCCCTCTGCACCCGCCCAAGACGCACAGAAGCAGCATTCAGCGCTCTGGGGCGCATCGCTGCGCCCCCGCCGCCGGCCCAACAAGGCCCGTTTGTCTCGGATGCGCCAACGGGGCCATTGTCCCGCCGCCAGCCCTCTGGCTCAACGGAGCCCCCAGCCCAGGAGACTCGAGGATGCCCAGGCCTTGGTGATGGTGGGGAGGGGAGCCAGGGCCCTGGGAAAAAGGCGCGGCCGCACCATTGCTTAACTTTGGTTGGGGACCGTGGGACCCTTAGGATCCAGTGGATCCTATGGCTTCTTGCTCTAGGCAGTGCCAACTGGGGACAACGCATTTTTGGCATTCATGGAAGTGGGGGGAGCTCAACCAAGAGGGTGAGCTCCCACTGGTCCTGCCACCTGGAGGTCTCAGCTGTCACTCTCTAGGGTGCCAGAGGGCTGAGTAGGGTCATCAGGTGGCAGGTGTCCCATCTGGGCCGTCTCATTTTCCAAGCCTGGGCTTTCCTTCTTCACCCCAGAGGAGCAAGACCACGGATTAAGACCAATGCCTGCCAGGGGCCAGTAATCCTCAGCACCAGCTGTGGGCAGTAAGGAACCAGCTGGCCACAGTGGGGCCTGGGACGCGTCAGAGCCCCGCTGCCCCCGCCATTACTGGGCGATTCCGGAATGGGGAAAATTCCGTATCAGCACGGCTGCCAGGGATTTTTCCGTATCTGATGGGCCTGCACCCCAGCCTCGTAGCCCTGGATGCACAGGCCCCCAGACAGGACTGAGTTGTCCCCTGGGGCTGCAGGCTCTGGCTGCAGAGGTCCTGACCCTCTGTTCCTGCCTCTAGAGGCAACCCTATTCCCTCCCATCGTGGTGTGCATGACAGTGGGAATGGCACACGGCCCTCTCCTCCCACCCATAGCCAGACCCAGCTGAGGCGGGGGCCTGGGTTTTCTGCTACTCAGGCTGGAGTCTGCCCAAGCTCTTGCCTTCCCCCTGCACAGGTTCAACCTACAGCCACTGCCACAAAAACATTCTCTGCCCACAGTTAGCAAATAGTGAGAGACAGAGGGCAAGGTGCGTAGATTTAGAGAAGGTAAAGCCATTCCAAACCCACACTTCCTCAGCCTGGCCCCACCCCCCAGGGGTACCTTGGGGAGTCTGTCCTGGTAGGGGCTCAGAGTGACCACGAAGAGCCTCAGGTTGTGGTCCTGGTTCCATCATGATGCACTGGCAGTTCCAGGTTAGGGCATGTCCCCCTGGGCATCAGCAGGGGCACTGTCAAGGTCAGCGAGGAAGCTGTCAGGTAGGCCTCATACATCACAAGTGGAGCTGCTGGTGAAGCCTACGCTGGGAGGTAGCAGTTCTGCCAACGGGTCCACAAGGCAAGCTGAGGGCAGGACCTCAGCACAGGCCCACAGATCCCTCAGGCTCTGGCTTTTACCTCTGGGCCGACTCCAGCAGGAAGTGATGAAAATCAGTTGGTGTTTACCAAGTACTTACTACACACCTGACATTGCTGAGTCTATAAAGTCTGAGCCTATAAAGTTTTCACAGAGGCCGGGCGCGGTGGCTCAAGCCTGTAATCCCAGCACTTTGGGAGGCCGAGGCGGGTGGATCATGAGGTCAAGAGATCGAGACCATCCTGGTCAACA
>NW_016107573.1:2118247-2124707 GCF_001604975.1 Cebus imitator | reverse complement strand
ACCAGAATTTTTTTTTTTTTTTTTTTGAGTTGCTCTTGTTGCCCAGGCTGGAGTACAATTGCTCAGCTCAAGGCAATCTCCGCCTCCCGGGTTCAAGCAGTTCTGCCTCAGCCTCTCAAGTAGCTGGGATTACAGGCATGCACCACCACACCTGGCCAATTTTATTTTTAGTAGAGACGGGGTTTCACAATGTTGGCCAGGCTGGTATAGAACGCCAGACCTCAGGTGATCCACCCACCTCCGCCTCCCAAAGTGTTGAGATTACAGGTGTGAGCCACTGAGCCCGGCTCAAAGACCAGAATTTCTACCGGGAACTGACATGTGAGGATGCAGGTGCAGAGGAAAAGTGCCTGGGCTAGAATGTGAACCAAGGTCAGACAGGCTGCGGAGCCCAGGCCCAGAACCTCTGCGCCTACCTTTGGGATCCCCTGGACCTGGAGGGGTCCTTAGACATCCAGAGAGCTCTGAGCCGTGCCGAGGTCCATCTTGGTAAATACCCAGGTTGGCCCAGCATGCAGCACAGAGTGCTAGGAGGGCCTCCTCCAACCCCAGAAAGGCTCATGGACACAGAATACAATTGGCACAAACGTCCAGTCATTTAATAACAAATGCTCCCCCCGCCCTCACCCCATCACAGCACCCTGAGAATCATGGGTCCAACTGTGCGGGGGGGCGCTGTGGAAGGCCAGGATGAACAGGGGCAGCAGGTAAGGGGCTGGGTGGGCCCCTGCACCTCATGTCACTGGCTCCTGGGAGCACAGAATCAGGCTGGGCACAGAGGTCTCTTCTCTGCTCAGGCACCAGCAGGGCAGCTCCATCCAAGGGAGGGCCAGGGCTGCCCATTGGCCCAGCCAGAGAGCATGAGGGATCAGGGCTGGCTGGAGAAAGGAGAAGTGACTCTGGTCCATCACACTTCGGTCCTCTGGCCTGCCTCTGCCACGCTCAGCTGCCAGGAGCTGGCCTCAGCCCTGAGGGGCCTCCAGCGCTCACTCTGGCCTTGCCTTCTTGGCCTTCTTCTCAGACTTCACCGCCTCATCGTGGGCTTTCCGCTTCTCCGCTAGCTTGTTGGCCTGTGAGGGGGAAGGCGAAGGTCAGCCTGAGGTGTGTGGAGGGGAGGGTTGGGGGCACCGAACTCAAGGCTATCCCTTAAAAGCAGAGCTTCCAGAAAAGGTCACAGGCAAATTCCCATAGGAAAAAGATCTACTGGACCCACTTCACGGTGAGAAAACATGCCCTAGCCTTGCCTGGACATTATTTCATGGGCCCACGAATCTCAAGACAAGAGAATCCTAAACTCCCAGAGCTGAAAGGAGCCTTGGCAACTGTCCCATTTCCCTACTCCACCTGGGAAAGCCAGACGCCACTGGAACCTTCAGCAGGAGCTAGTGGAAAGGGGCACAACAGGAAGAACCTTCTTTCTGGGGTCATCTGACATCGTTTTAATTTTTTTAAAGAGACAGGGTCTTCCTCTGTTGCCCAGGCTGGAGCACAGAGGCACGATCATTAGCTCTCTGCAGCCTCAAACTACTGGGCTCAAACCCTCCTCCCACTTCAGCCTCTAGAGTAGTTGGGATTGACTACAGGTGCGCACCACCATGCCTAGCCTTTTTTTTTTTTTTTTTTTTTTGGTAGAGACATGGTCTCAATATGTTGCCAAGGCTAGTCTTGAAGTCCTGGCCTCAAGTGATCCTCCTGTCTTAGTATCCCAAAGTGCTGGGATTTCAGGCGTGAGCCACCATGCCCAGCCCCATTTGACAATAACTATTTCAAAACTGCAGCAATTATGCTTCTATGAATTTAGCCTGCAGAATCATTCAGAGGTGGGCAGGAATGTGCTCGGGATGTTATCTGAAAATGACTAAAACTGGAGAACAATCTAATCCCATCACAGGGGACAGGCTCGGTATTGGATGAGAAGTCCATATTACGGTTAAATGAAAACTACACCTCAGGCCCGGTATGGTGGCTCACGCCTCTAAGCCCAACACTTTAGAAGGCCGAGGTGGGTGGATCACTTGAGGTCAGGAGTCCGAGACCAGCCTGGCCAAGATGGTGAAAGCCCGTCTCTACTAAAAATACAGAAGTCAGCCAGGTGGGCGGCACACACCTGTAATCCCAGCTACTTGGGAGGCTAAGGCAGGAGAATTGCTTGAACCCGAGAGGCAGACGTTGCAGTGAGCAGAGACTGCAACACTGCACTGCAGCCTGGATGACAAAGGAAGACTCTTTCTCAAAAAACAAATTATATCTCAAAACAGTCTCCAGCACGACCTCCCAAACATGGGTCATTACGTGCACAAGAGAAACCTGGAGGCTGTAGCTAATTACAGGCGGCTGTAACTACAGGCTGCTCAACTCCAAGGGCAGGGTTGTGAGCCACTCTGCATCACTCCTCACAGGGTTCTGGGGTGCAGGAGTTTGTATTTTTAATTAGCATAAATGGCTTTATGAACAAGAAAAAACAAAAGAGAGAGAAGCTTAACAAAAGCCCCCCTCATAGTCCCTGAGTCCACCGGGAAGGCCCTGTTGGCAGAGCTCAGCAGACTCGCGAAGCAGGATGCTCGGTGGGACAGAGCCCTAAAGATAGCCTGCGCGGAGCTGGCAGTACCAGGACACCCGCGCTGGCCTGGGTCAGGGGCCCGAAGCGGGGCTGGGCCAGGCAGGCAACCTCAGGAAAAGGCTAGGAGAGCCCCAGGCTGCCTAAGTTCACCTGTGCAGCTGGGTCCGGTGGCCACACCTAGGCCTCAGGCAGGTGGCAGGAACTCACCTCTCGGATTTTTCGCCTCTTGCCAAACATGATCTTCTGGTACAGGTACTTCTCCCGCTTCTTCATCATCATGATGGCCAGGCGCTTGGCCTCGCTCTCTTCCTCCTGGGCCAGCCGCTGCTTATCCTCCAGCTTCAAGGTGCCTGCCATCACCCTGGGCTTCTGGGGACACAAGGAGGGTGCTTGGGAGGGCAGGTCCCCCTGACCTCAACAGTCCTCCGGCTCCTGCCCCTCTGGGCCAGGACAGACACCAAGTGGGCTGCTTTCCAGGCTGAGCCCCCCGGCAGCGCACCCTACCTTCCCCTCCAGCCTCTGCTCCTCCAGAGCTGCCAACCGGGCCTCCTCCTCCTTTTCTGAAGCAGCCTCTGCATCTTCCTCCTCTTCCTCATTTTCTCCCCCGTCATCGCCATCACCTTCGTTGTCACTGTCCTCTTCCTCGTCTTCTTCCGACTCATTCAGGTTTCCTAGGGACAGCCGATGACCTCTGAATGCCCTGGGAACCTGCAGTCTCCCTGGCAGGGTGACAACAGGCCCAGGCCCCATCCTCTCTGACCCTGCCATCTTCAGCCATGGGCAGTTCAGGGCTGTCCCAACTGCGGTCCTCTCTGGCACCTCCCCATAGCCTAGCTGCCATCAGAGGAAATTCCAAGGCCCCCAGTCTTGAGGTCTGTTGCATCCAATGTGAACTCTGATGACAACTCAGCATGTTCTTCTGCTGAGTTATCCTGAATGTCAAGTAACACCTGACTGCAGGAGGCAGGTGTCCCTTCTCCTAAGCCTTCCTCCACAGGTGGCTTCTAAGGGCTTTCAGCTCCTACTGCCTGCTTCCTGAAGCTTTCCACCTTGGTGGCCATGGCAAACAGCCAGCTTGGGCCCTGGGACCAAGGCCAGCCCAGTCCGGTCCTACTCACCTGGGTCCTCTCCCCGCTGCAGAGCCAGCAGCTTCAGCTTCTCAGGTGGGACGTAATCTCCTTCCTTCTCGGTCACAAAGGGTGAAAGGTGTGGGGGCAGCTGCACCCCAGGGAAGTACTCTGCCACAGGGAGGAGGAGCCTAGCGTTCACCGAGTCAAACACCCACTGGGGCTGCACGTAGCACCTGGTGCAGAGTGGCAGGCAAAAATGAGTCACGGAGAGCACCCAAGGTCCCACTGCATCGCGGAGCCCTTGAGACGGACACCCAGAAATCCAAACGAGGAGCTTGGGGGCCTACCTGCCTATGACAGAGGTCTGCTGCCCAGGCCGGTCGACAATCTGGTGGGTGATGCGGGAGTCCGTGACGTCGTAGGTGGCCCCGATGCACAAAGACTTGTCCCAGGACACTTCCCCCCCAAAGCTCCTGCAGGGACAGGGAAAGCCACGTGGATACGAAGACGTGAGCTGCCTGTCCTGGGACTCGGCTCTCTGGAACCTGCTGGCCACCCAGCACACGAACTCAGCCTCTTACGACACAGTTGCCTCTCCTCATCCCAGGACCCTCCAGTCCTCGCTCAGCAGAGATCTCTCACTGCCCATCCTTCTGTGCTAAGCTGGTGATAAAATGATGGCAGTCCCTCCCTCTGCTGAGTGCTTCCTACATGCTCAGTGCAGTGCCAAGCACTTTCCACACACTGTTTCATAAGAAGAAGCTGATGCCATTCCAATGTTACCAGTGGGCACCAGGGCAGGACCCAGACCAGAGCATGGCCGAACCAATGCTGTCAGGAGTCCCTTGAGCCTCCCTACCTGATGACAAAGGCCAGGGCCTCACGGGGCACCTCTCGGTTCAGGAAGAACTTCAGGCCCTCAAAAAGCTTCTTGTGCTTCTCCTGCACCTCCAGCTCCTTCCTGCGGTCTTCCTCTTGCGCCGACATCTCCTGTTGAGAAAGGCACCGGGCTTCGTACCACCAGGGCTGCCCCGCCCCGACAGCAGGGCCAGGGCTGGAGGTAACGCCCACTCCAGCTTCCTTCTAGATCCCGGATCCTGCCTTGAAAGGAAACCCCAAGGCCCCACTCCCGAGCTCTGCTGCCTCCTGTGTAAACTCTCATGACAATTCAGTCCATTCTGCTCAGTTGCTTTGAATGTCAAACACCTGATTATAGAATGCAAATGTCCCTAAGCTGGAAACCCCCAACGTATGACTCATCCCAGCTCCCCTACCAGAAGGCAGTGCAGTGCTCACCCCATCGGCAGGAAACTCATCCACCTCGGCCTCCTCTTCCATGGCAGGTACCACCACGCGAGCCAGGCTGGCACTGAGGGCCGCCAGTTTCTACAGGAGAGAAGGGGACTGCAGGGCAGCTGCTTGCTGTGGGGGACCTTGTGCGGGCATGTGGCCAGGTTGGGGAGGGGCAGCAGTGACAGTCCTGCACATCAGCGGGTGTGGGTTCCAAGGGCAGGCTGACGCTCCTGGAGCCTTTCTCACCTCCATAGAGCTCTCAGAGTCCAGCGCGTAGGTGTCCTCACTGGCCTTCACATCTGCTTGGGGCTGTCCCTCGAGCTAGCAGGCAAGGGGAAGGTCAGGGAGCAGAGGACAGCCACAGCCCCTCGCCTCCGTGTGGACAGAGAAGGGCTGTGGCCCTGCACTTCGAGCAGAAGGCACTGGGCTGGGGTCCTACCTTCGGCGGGTAGTGGAGGTTGAGCGACTGGTAGAGGCGAAAGTTGACAAAGCCCAGCAGGGTGGTGTAGAACTCAGTGAAGGTGGCCATGACCCTGTAGTCCACGTCTGTCGGGTGCTGGCGAACAGAGGTGCCTCAGCAGTGTGGGTGCAAGGATGGGGGCAAAGGAGGAACAGACAACCCACAGAGCAGAGGGCATCTGACCGACCCGAGGACCCCAAGCTCCTCAAGAATGCCCTGCCCTCAGGGTGCTGCCCTAGGGAAGGGGTGGCACGGATGTTCCCACCCAGGGGCGTTTCAGCCACAAGTGAGGCTCTGGATGGAGTCCCAAGGGTTACAGCCATCCTGGAAATCAGTGCCAGACCCCCACAGAAGAGTGAGAAAAGGGATCCTGGTCCCTGCTACTCCCAGGACTGGCTGGTCTTCCCCTCCCTGTGCCAGCTCTCCCACTTCCTTCAGGTCTAGCTCACTCGGAGAGGCCACTTTCCCTGGCCTGGCCCCTTTCCCTGACCTGTGGAAAGAGACTTTCTGTATCACCTAGCCCACAATCTTTGCTGCCTGTCTGTTCCTGGGCTAGCCTGTGAGTGCCAGGAGGGCAGCGCTCCCAGCACCATCCTTAGCCCAGGGGAGGGGCTGGCAAAACCTTGGGTGACTAAGGCGCCTTGGGAAGGCCTGGCCCAGTGCGGGCAATGGATGCACAGGGGTCAGGTCATCCACTGAGTCCTGCCTCTGAGCCTCAGGACAGACACTCAGAATTGAGTGAACCCACCTCGGGCATGACTCGAAGGTCCAGAGTAGGCTGGCAGCTGGCCTGGCTCGGCCCCCAGGAAGCTCTTGGGAAACGGCCGGCAGACAAACTACTTACTGCTCAGGGTGAAGGCACAGAGCTGCCCTCACCAGCTGGCAGCCCAGCTGCAGGGGACATGGGAGGGTCATCTTTGCCCTGGAGCAATTAATAGGGCAAAACAAGGCAAAGAACTGAGGCCCACACAGATGCACCGCAACTCCTGAGCAGTTCTGCCCCCAAAACCATGAGGCTGAGCCAGCCCAACTGGCCCCCAATAAAACCATGAGGCTGAGCCGGCCCAACTGGCCCCC
>NW_016107573.1:2108396-2118067 GCF_001604975.1 Cebus imitator | reverse complement strand
GCCCAACTGGCCCCCCAATAAAACCATGAGGCTGAGCCGGCCCAACTGGCCCCCCAATAAAACCATGAGGCTGAGCCGGCCCAACTGGCCCCCCACTAAAAGCATGAGGATGAGCCAGCCCAACTGGCCCCCCAATAAAACCATGAGGCTGAGCTGGCCCAACTGGCCCCCCACTAAAACCATGGAGGCTGGGCTGGCCCAACTGGCCCCCAGGATGTGGCAGGATGTTTTATTTAAGCAATGTGAAAATCAGTAGTGATCACCATGGGTGCTGGCTGTGTTCTTGACTCTCAGCTGTTCCACTATTCTGCCACCAGGCAGTGACCTGTGCTGTGGGAGCTCAGGGCCAAGAGAAGCCCTTCCTGTCCCCTCACTCACACCTCCAGCCTTCCATGAGTCTGTGAGGGCCTCTGATAGGTACATCTGGGAGTAACCCCATTTCCCACAGCCTAGCACTGGGCAGGGAGACCCCGCACCTATAAGCACATTGAGTTCCACAGCTATAAGCCCAACCCTGGCTGCTCACAGGAGGGGCACACTGGGCTCTGCTACGACCTAGTGCCAGTCCTCCCCCTCGCCGACAGGAAGCATCGGCGGTGAGCTGGCCAGAGAGGAAAGGGAATGGGTGGCCGGCTCCCTTCCCCCAGGGCCAGCTGTGTGGAGGCCGGCCCACCACAGGCCCCTATTCACCATCGGCGAGGACACACAAAGACCAGTCTGAGCAGCATGGGGGCAGGAGGACATCAGAGAGAAGGAAGGGCCAAGAGGAAGGCAGGAAGGAAGGAGGAGAGGAGGGCTGGGGAGGGGAAGAAGGAAGGGCTACCCACGCCTGTCCCAGGGGGAGTGGGAACAGGGACTGCTGAGGGCCAAGCCCGCCTCTCACCCGCAAACAGGCCACAGCCTCACCACCAGGCAGCCAGTCAGGGTAGGTTCCAGCCCTCGCAACCCCACCCACAAGGGATCGTGAGGAACCGCCCAGGGCGCTTAGAGCCCCAGGTCCCCCTGGAGCCCCTGATAATCTGGGCAGCAGAGCCACTGTGCCAGCCGGACCAGCTGCTCTCCATTGAAGCCGCCAGTTCCCACTCGATGATCAAGAAAGGTGGGCTAAACGCAGGCCACCAGCACAGGGAGGTGGGAGAGCCTGGCTCCACCAGCTGGAGGTACTAGAAGCCAATGATGCCTCCACCAGGGGGCAAAACCAGGGTTTCTCTTATCGGATCCCTGCCAACAATGCCCAGGATTTCAAATAGATAAGAAGGCGGGCTCTGTGGCCCACACCTATAACCCTAGCACTTTGGGAGGCTGAGATGGGAGGACAGCTTGAGCTCAGGAGTTTGAGACCAGTCTGGGCAATATAGTGAGACACTGTTTCTATTTTAAAAGAAAAATAAAACAAGAAATAGTGCTGCATACTAAGTGCTTCTTCTGTGCTCACCGTCCCCCTCTCCCCCAGTCCTCTAGTCCCGTGGGGCAGACAGGCGGGGAGTGGGAAGCAGAGGCAGAGGCAAGGCCACTTGGCCAAGGTCCGGCAGCTACCGGCAGCAACACAGAGATGAGGACACCAGTGGGTATGAGGGCAGGGCTCTGTCACTGTTCCCACGGTGGCACCACATGTGCTGGGTATGCAGGCTGGGTATGGCCCTGGCAGCTGCTCTCGCTGTTCACTGGGCCCCTAGAAGGCCAAGCCCCAGGCACTGTTAAGGGCATAGACACTTAACGAGGCACAAAGAGGTGAAAGGAACACATCCAAGCACACACAGCTGGCAGGTGCTGCCACAGAGCTGGCTCTGGCTCCCACTCTCAAGGAGGAAGCCGTCCGTGGCACATTCCCTGCCCTGTTCTGCCCACCTCCATCAGCAGTTGGGAACCCAGTACTTGCTAGACTCTGCAGACACCAAAATCCCCCTTCCTCCACACCTGTATCTGTGTAGGAGGCAACGTGAGCCCCTCCCCTCCCCATGGGCACACTCACGTCACGGGAGAAGGCATAGGGAGTGATCCACACGATGGGCTGCCCCAGTACCTCGGCCTGGTAGTAAATGCCTTTGATGGACAAGAAGACCTGGGGGAGGGGAGGAGACAGCCGGGTGAGGACCACAGGTGGCAGGAGAAGGGGCAGGGTGGGGTGCCCGCCGGGTGGTCCCAGGCTCACCTTGCGCAGGGCACGCGAGGCAATGACATAGTGCATGAACTCCACGGTGAGCCGGCGGCACAGCTGAATGGTCTGCACGTGACACTTGCCAGTCCGTGGGAAGGTGGAAAAGAGGAAGCACATGGAGAGGGCGTCGTCCAGGTCCCGCAGGGCATCAATGAACGTGGGGTACCTGTGTGGCCAGTGGGGCAGCATATGGGGGTCGTTCAGCTTGGGTGCCAAGGGGGCCCCTGACCTTCTCCCACCCCAGACACCCCATTTTTCAAGCCAGGCCTTGCCATGGCCACCTCCTGACCTGGCAGGAGCAGCTTCCCCACAGCTGACCACAGCACCTGCGAGGAGCCACTTAACCAGGACGTGGCCACTCGGCTCTGAGGACCAGAGAAGTCCTGATGGGGTCCTCAAGACACCCACTGCTCACAAAAGACCCAGGCTTGACCCACGTACGTATTTTGTGGTGCATGAAGGGAGATGGAGTCAGGGGCTCTCTGACTCTTCAGAGGTGGAACCTTGCCAGGTGCGGTGGCTCACACCTGTAATCCCAGTTCATAGGGAGGCAGAGGTAGAAGGATAGCTTGAGCCCAGGAGTTCGAGACCTGCCTGGGCAATATAGCAAGACCCGGTTCTCCACAAAAAGGGGGAAAAAAGAAAGACAACAACAAAAATAAGTGTAACTCCCCTCGAAGGTGGAAACTTTAGTGCACAGAAAGTCTATCAGGAGGTCCAAGATGGGAAATGGGAAACTGGGAAGCTGCCCTAGCGGAACAGGGTGGGGTGGAGGCTGCTTCCCCTCAGCAGCACTTGTGTGGTCTGGCCCCAGGTCGCCAGAGTGGGTTATGTCTTCCACGTCTCTCATCCCTTGGACCTCTGTCTAGGTGGCAGAACCAATGAGACCCAGGGAATTGGGTCCAGGAAGAGCCAGAGCAGAAGGTGTTTTGAGGAATCCTATGGTAAATGATGAGGCCAACAAGGAGGAGCCACCCTGGGCAGGACCCACCACTGTGTTGCTGCCCTGCTGCGGGACAGAGGCATGGGTCACAGAGAAGACACAGAACCACAAGTAACGACACCCAGATTCCAGTCCTGTTCTGAGCAGTGAACCAGACTGCTCATTTACAATGGGGCTCTTGCAGCTCCCTAGAAAGGCCTTGGGCACAAGTGGACAACAGAGCTTCAAGCCTCTCCCCCGAAGCTAGAGCAGCTGCCAGAGATACTGGCATCCAAACTGCCTTCCAGGAAGCTACCTTTTTAAAAATCATTTTTATTACTTTTTCCATTTTCTTTTTTCCAAATGTCCAGTCTTCAAGGAGAAACAGCTTCCTTTTGAAGAATAGGTTCTGGGTGGGTTCGGGGAGGCAGCGGGGGTAAAAAATAAAGGGTTCTGCTATTTCAAAAAGGACTCCAAAATTCATGAGACCAGACACTGCCAAGGTCCCTCCAGCCTCAGATGGCCTCACTCACTGCTACAAGTCAAGAGAAGTCTGCCAGGTCTTCAAATCCATGCCAAGATGGAAGAGAGGCCTGCAGGGACCTCTCATGAGGCAGCAGGGTGGCTGCAGCCACCTCTGGCCTCCTCTGGTGCCTTGTAGTTTCCTAACTCCACGTCACAGACAAAATCAAGAACCCAGGCTTCCTGTAGAAACAGCACCGGCATTTCTGGGCCAACTGTTTTTCTTTCTTAAGCTCTGGCCCTAGCTAAGGAGCTGGGGATGGTGTGCAATGAGAACACCACAACCACACCACCACACTTGGGGTGTGTATAAATCCAGGCACCTGCTTTTTGTGTGTGGCTTGTTTTCATTTATTTCACCTAACACTGTGTGTCACAGGCAGGACAGCAACTACCATCATCTCGGATGGAGATGGGGACCTGCGTGAGGTAGAAAATATCCTCTGGCCGCTCAGCTCATGTGCCACACAGCTGCAGTGGGAACACAAGCTGTCTAGCGCCTAGGCCAGGGTGACAGCCCACACCCAGGCTAAATGAAGCCAACCCCAGCCATTCTAGATCTCAGTGTTCCCGGGCCATCAGCCCCCAAAGATACAGCCATTCACCAGCCCAGGGCTTCTGAACTTTACCACTGCTGACATTTGGGGTCAGACTGTTCGACGTCATGGGAGACTGCTGGAGGGTATTTAGCACCAATAGCACGTCCATCCATGTCTTGAGAACCAACAGTCTCCAGGCATTGCCAAATGTCCACTGGAGAAGCAAGATCACCGCTGATTAAAAACTGCTGATTTTGCCTGTAATCCCAGCTACTCAGGAGGCTGAGGCAGGAGAATTGCCTGAACCCAGGAGGCGGAGGTTGCGGTGAGCCGAGATCGCGCCATTGCACTCCAGCCTGGGTAACAAGAGTGAAACTCCGTCTCAAAAAAAAAACAAAACACAACAAAAAAAAAAACTGCTGATTTACGCCGGGCTTGGTGGCTCACACCTGTAATCCCAGCACTTTGGGAGGCCCAGGTGGGCGGATCACCTGAGGTTGAGAGTTTGAGACCAGCCTGACCAACACGGAGAAACTCCTTCTCTACTAAGGAAAAAAAAAAAAAAAAAGAAAGAAAAGAATTGCTGATTTAGGCCGGGTGCGGTGGCTCATACCTATAATCCACGCATTTTGGGAGGCCGAAGTGGGTGGACCACGTGAGGCCAGCCTAGCCAACACAGTGAAACCCTGTCTCTACTAAAAATACAAAAATTAGCTAGGTGTGGTGGTGGTTAATTCCAGCTACTCAGGAGGCTGAGGCAGGAGAATTGTTTGAACCTGGGAGGTGGAAGTTGCAGTGAGCCAAGATCCCATCACTGAACTCCAAGCTGGGCAACAGAGCAAGACGCTTTCTCAAAAAAAAAAAAAAAGAAAAAAATTGCTGATTTATCCAGTGAATGAGGGGGACGTCTGAGAAGACTGGGCAAGAGACAGTTCAGGCCAGAGGTGTGTTGCCATGTCTCCCGAGTCTTACCAGGTACCCAATGTGCAGCCATGGGGCCCCAGGACTCTCCCACCACAGGGCCTTTGCACTTGCCACGGCCTCTGCCTGGATTGTGCTTCCACTGGCTCAGAAGTCTCCCCTCAGAGACCCCTGTGACAAGCCTGTAACTACAGACCTTATAATCATTCTAGTAATTGGTTAGCTTTGTTTTTGGTCTGTGTCCTTCAAAAAGATGCGAGCTCTTTGAGCAGGGTATTGGTCCTGTTCCCTACTGTACTGCTAGTGCTAGGGCAGAGACCAGCATTTAGTGAAGGCACAGCGGCGTTCTGAGGACAGCCCGCTCACCGTTCCTTGATGATGTGGTCAAGTTTGTAGTTGGGCTTATTGTCCTTTAGACGCTCTACGGTGTTCCACTCGCTCTTCCCATAGGCCTTCCGGAGCTTCCGGACGAACACCTGGAAGGAAATAAAAGACCGCCGACACTGAAGCTCAGGGCTCCTGGACAACTTCCAGGGAAGACAGAAACGCAGGGCAGGACTCTCACGCCGCCTGAAGCTGGCCATGGCTATGTGCCTGTGTCACCAACCCCTCTGCCCGGGATGTACAAAAGAGCCAACTCCAAGGAGCACCAGCAGAGCCAGACCACGCTCGCCTCTTGACGATGCACAGGTGTCCCAACTCCACACATTTACATGGGAGGATGGCACAGCAAAGTAGCTCTTTTTCAACTGAGAACAGATGCCAAGGGACCTACCACGGACAGGATGAGAAGGGCTGGTCCCCGTTCTCAGCATCATTCTGTGTTGACATAAAACAAGCTACGGGACTGTGTGTGGCACTGAGCCACCCAGAAAAATGCAGCTGAGGCCTGTTTTGGGGCCAGGTCCTCCAAACTAACTGGCCTCTTCCCTCCAAGTACTTCTTTTGAGGCTCAGCCTGCAGTGCCCGAGGCTCAAAGCCTGTCTCTGCTGGGATTATGAGCAGCAGCTCTGCCATAGCCATCTCCTACTACAGGTCCACGTTCAACCCCGGGAGCTTATGAGATGCAAAACTCAGCAGCAAACCAGGTCCAGCCTCAGCTGCTGCCCAGTCCTCTCCACTTCTCCCAGCCAAAGGTCTGCAGTCAAAGGCTTCAGTAGCAGCAGTCTACTTTCAATTCCTTGCATTTGGTATAAATAGGTTTCTGGCCGGGCACAGTGGCTCACACTTGTAATCCTGGCACTTTGGGAGGATCACCTGAGGTCATGAGTTCGAGACCAGCCAGGCCAACATGGTGAAACCCCGTCCTTACTAAAAAATAAAAAAATTTGCTGAGTGTGGTGGTAGGTGCCCATAATCCCAGCTACTCGGGAGGCTGAGACAGGATAATCTCATGAACTTGGGAGGCGGAGGCTACAGTCAACTAAGCGTGGGTTCGGCCCAGGCTCACCACTGCACTCCAGCCTGGGCGACAAGAGTGAAACTGTCTCAAAAATAAATAAATAAATAGGTTTCTGCTCTCCCCATGGTAACTGAGTAATTAGTGATTTCCATTTGTGGAATGAAAAGCTTGTTGTGCAGCCATAAAAACAAACCGAGATTATGTCCTTTGCAGGGACATGGATGGAGCTGGAGGCCATCATCCTTAGCAAACGCACACAGGGACAGAAAACCAAATATCGCATGTTTTCACTTATAAGTGGGAGCTAAATGATGAGAACACATAGACACAAAGAGGAGAACAAACACTGGGGCCTATTGGAGGATGGAGGATGGAGGGTGGAGGGTGGAGGGTGGAGGGTGGAGGATGGAGGGTGGAGGGAGAGGATCAGGAAAAATAACTAATAGATACTGGGCTTAATACTGGGTGATGAAATAATCCGTGCAACGAACCCCTAAGACACAAGTTTACCTATGTACCGAACCGATACATGTACCACTGAACTTAAAAGTTAAAAAGGCCAGGCATGGTGGCTCACGCCTATAATCTAAGCATTTTGGGAAGCTGAGGTAAGTGGATCACGAGGTCAGGAGTTCAAGACCAGCCGGGCCAAAATGGTGAAACCCTGTCTCTGCCGAAAATACAAAAAATTAGCCAGGAGGGACACCTGTAACCCCAGCTACTCAGGAGGCAGAGGCAGAGAACTGCTTGAACCCAGGAGGTGGAGGCTGCGGTGAGCTGAGATCTCACCACTGCACTCCAGCCTGGGCAACAGAGTGAGACTGTGTCTCAAAAACAAACAACAACAAAAAAACTCTACCTCAAGAAAAGTCAAAATTATTCCTTAATCTTTGGGCTGCAGAATGGGTGCTGTAGTGCAGGCCCGTAAACAACATTAATCTCCTTGTACATCACAGCTCTTGGGTGACCAGATACATTTTCAATGAGCTGTAATGTTTTGCAAGTAATCTTTATCTCTGAGCAGCAGGTCTCAACAGTAGGCTTAAAATATTCAGTAAACCACAGGTTCACACCTGTGGTTCATACCTGTAATCCCAGCACTTTGGGAGGTGGACACAGGTGGATCACCTGAGGTCAGAATTTCGAGACCAGCCTGACCAACATGGAGAAACCCTGTCTCTACTAAAGATACAAAATTAGCTGGGTGTGGTGGCGCATGCTTGTAATCCTAGCTACTTGGGAGGTTGAGGCAGGAGAAACGCCTGCACCCAGGAGGTGGAGGTTGCAGTGAGCTGAGATTGTGCCATTGTGCTCCAGCCTGGCCAAGAAGAGCTAGACTCTGTCTCAAAAAAAAAAAAAAAAATGCAGTAAACCATGATGTTAACAGATGTGCTGAAATCTAGGCTTCGCTGTTCCATTTACAGAACAGAGACAGAGCAGATTTAGCATCGTTCTTAAGGGCCCTAGGATTTTTGCCATAATTGAGTATTGGCTTCAACTTAAAGTTACCAGCTACATTAACCCCTAACAAGAGAGTCAGCCTGTTCTCTGAAGCTTTGAAGCCAGGCATTGACTTCTCCTCTCTAGTTATGAAAGTCCTAGATGGTATCTTCTTCCAACAGAAGACTATTTATCCATACTAAAATCTTTTTGGTTAGTGTAGCCACTTCATCAATGATCTTAGCTGGATCTTCTGGATAACCTGCTGCATCACCTTGCACTTTGATGTAATGGACACAGTTTCTTTCCTTAAACCTCATGAACCAACCTCTGCCAACTTTCAACTTTTCTTCTACAGCTTCCGCATCCCTCTCAGCCTCCCAAGAAACGAAGAGAGTTAGGGGCTTGCTCTGGATCAGGCTTTCGCTTAAGGGAACGCTGTGGCCGGTTTGATCTTCCATCCAGATCTCCAAAACTTTCACCATATGAGCAATAAGGCTGATTAGCTTTCTTATGACTCGTGTCTTCACTGGAGTAGCACTTTTAATTTCCTTGAAGAACTTTTCATTTGCTTTCACAACTTGGCTACATTTTTGGTGCAAGAGGCCTGGCTTTTGGCCTATCTTGGCTTTTGACATGCTTTGCTCATAAAGCTTAATGATTTCTAGCTTTTGATTTAAAAAGAGACAGGTGCAACTCTTCCTTTCACCTGAAAACTTCAATTTGCAAAAAACAAAATATCTGCAAAACTCACAGAGCAAAGCACAATAAAACGGAGTTTGCCTGTTTGTAATCTCGGGTAATCCTCATGACATCCCTTTAAGGTAGAATGACTTCCTCCTCTGTATAGGCTTACTCAGAGAGGATAGGCAATCTGCCCAAGGTCACAGTTAATTAGTGGGTTACAGAGCTGCGATGAGGACCTGTCAGACCCTAGAGCCCAGGCCTCACCTTGTATTCCCGGAACTTGTTGACGATGGGTTCATGGAGGAGAAACCTGATGTCTTTGATAAGGTAAAAAGTTCGGGCCGCTGTAGAACCCTTGTTAACCTTCTTCTTGTGTTTGGGTTCATGGGGATAAATGCCCTTCAGAATGCACAGCCGCCTGCAAGACAGAAGCCATATGTTAGTTATGTCAGTAAGGGTGGGGGACACTGGCCTCAGCTGGGCCTGGAAAACAACAGTAAATGGGAACATGGGGTCTCTGTCCTTAGAGACCTCACATACTAGTCTGACAATCACAAATTCCCCAACCAAAACAAAAGGATGACTTGAGAGTCAAACACCAGAAAAGAAACAAATAGGATATTGACAGGGATCAACAGGAAGGTACTGCTGGGGGAGTTGAAAAAGGCCTTGCTGAGATAACAACATTTCACCATAAAGAAGAGGGAAGCATTCTAAGAAGAGAGATAAATTCCAGAAGGCTGCAAAGAGCTGGGTGTGTTTGAAGGAATAAAAGTGGGCCAGGTGGCCAGGCACAGTAGCTCACGCCTGTAATCCCAGCACTTTGGAAGGCTGAGGCGGGCGGATCACCTGAGGTCAGGAGTACAAGACCAGCCTGGCCAACGTGGTGAAACCCCATCTCTACTGAAAAAAAAAATACAAAAAATTAGCCAGGCATGGTAGTCAGCGCCTGTAATCCCAGCTACTTGGGAGGCTGAGGCAGGAGAATTGGTTGAACCTGGGAGGTGGAGGTTGCAGTAAGCTGAGATAACCCTATTGCACTCCAGCCTGGGTAACAAAGTAAGACTCCGCCTTAAAAAA
>NW_016107573.1:2102346-2107306 GCF_001604975.1 Cebus imitator | reverse complement strand
AAGTGGGCCAGGTGAGCTGTGGAGGCCAGGGCAGATGCCAGGGCCCACAGGCCACAGTGAAGTCTGATTTTGACTCTATAAGAAATGAGAAGCCCTAGCTGCAGGATCGGGGTCTCTTCTGCCAGAAGGGAGGGATGGATGGCATACAGCCAGCCCAGCCCGGCTGGCTCATCCTGACGATCCAGTTCAGTTCTCCTCCATTTCCCGTTGGACCACACCTGGCAAACACAACTCACTAAAGCAAGGGCAGGTGAGAAAGAGAAGGAATACCAGAATTCCAGAATGGGAATGGCAACTCAGGTGAGACAGGGATACAGCTGAGTTTTTTCTGTACAATTGCACTGCCCGGGCTTCCCGAGGTCCCTCTATATTCCCTTTCTCTCCAAGCTCACCTAAAGTCAGCCAGGCTCAGCTGGAGCTTCTTTCGGGCTTTGTTCCGGGTGATGTAGTTGGTGGCTGAGCCTCGTTCATACTTGGAGAGGAAAAAAACAATTCTCCATTAGCAATGATTGCAGTGACTAACATCAAACTCTGGGCATGCCTAGTTCCAGAGGCAACTATCACTCTGGATAAGTGGCTGAGATGAATCTGGGAGAGGAAATGCTGCAGGGAAGGAGCTGACCTGACTGGATGAGCTCTCCTGTGTCACACTTGCAGCTGTCAGAATAGGGAACACATACATTTGCATGATGTTGAGGACTGTGAGGCTGCTATGGATGGGGACTGTGCCAAGTGCTTAGCACTAGCTTTGAATGTTGGCCATTACAACCAGTGATTTTCACACATTTCATTTAATGCCTACAACCGTGTGATGTAGGTGCTGTCAGAACCCCCATTTCATATAGGAGAAAACAGACTCATAAAATAAACCTGTGTAACTCTTAAAAAGCACAGAGCTTATTTTGTTTGTTTCCTTGGGTTTTTTTTTTTTTTTTTTTTTTTTTTTTTTTTTTTGTGGTTTTTTTTTTTTTTTTTTTTGGAGACGGAGTTTCACTCTTGTTGCCCAGGCTGGAGTGTAATGGTGCAAACTGGGCTCACCAAAACCTCAGTGTCCCAGGTTCAAGTGATTCTCCTGCCTCAGCCTCCTGAGTAGCTGGGATTACAGGAATGCACCACCACACCCGGCTAACTTCATATTTTTAGTACAGCTGGCGTTTCTCCATGTTGTTCAGGCTGGTCTTGAACTCCCGACCTCAGGTGATCTGCCCACCTTGGACTCCCGAAGTGCTGGGATTACAGGCGTGAGCACCTGGCCAAGCACACAGCTTTTTAAGAGTTGGGGCTGGGGCCGGCCATGGTGGCTCATGCCTGTAATCCAAGCACTTTGGAGGCCAAGGCGGGTGGATCACCTGAGGTCGGGAGTTCAAGACCAGCCTAACCAACATGGTGAAACCCCATCTTAAAAAAAAAAAAAAAAAAAGAGTTGGGGCTGGTATTCAAACTCAGGTTTGAGTCCAGTGCCTGAGTGCCTAATAGCTAAGCCGGTGTTCCTAATCTTTTACTCTACTTTTCTTCATTATAACCTTTTCACCACCACCAGGAGACTTATTAGACACCCCCTTCCTCCCTCACCCATAACCCTTTCTTCCCCACAGCTGCAGAAAATGTTAATACCAGAGATATACTGCAGGTCTGTCTATGTAATGTGGTCCTCAGGGGGCCCACAACCATTGTAATATCTAAGATACTGCCCCTCAACCAATTTTGCTCCTTTGAAGGTGATATTACCCTGGCTGAAAAAGCATGTTCTAAGCCATACAGCTTCTCCCCTTCCTCATTCATTCATTCATTTAACAGGAAATAAAAGGTCCTCTATCATGTTCAAAGCACTAAGCTAGATGCTATGAAGGCAATAAAGACAAAACGCCTGGTCTCTACTTGCCCCCAAGCAGCATATTGTCTTGTGTAACCATCTGGATGCCTGTGGTGCTAAGATGCTGCCTCATACCCACATCTCCGTATCCCTCACACCTCTGTATCCCTAGACAGAGACGAGTAGTGTACTGCAACAGATACCCTGCCAGCTAACAAGCTTGTCCTTTCCAAACAAGATCTCTGGGCTAAGACAGCAGGGGCCTCTTTGGCTAGGTTCAGCTCTAAAGAGACAAACCTGTTAGTCTCCTGGGGTTACGTTTACTAATGACATCATAGTCACGAAACATACCCTTCATTCATTCTTTCCTTTAGACATTCGTTCATTATCTATTGGGTATCAGGCCCATGCCAAGTCCTGGAGATATAAAGACGAGTTTCAGGCTGCCTTAAGAAGTTGAGTTTTCATTTATAGTGTTTTCAATTGCCCTATGCTACACTTACCTCTGTCACCATGCTTACCCTTTTGAATGTTAAAGAAATAAATAGTTCTCAATGAGGTTACTTTACACCCTGGGTATGTGCTGGGAGGAGGAGAATTCAGCAATGTTTGGAGACATTTTTGGTTGCTGGGTGCTACTGGCATCCAGTAGGTAGAGGATCAGGGATGGTGCCAAATATCCAACTACACACAGGGCAATCCTTCCCACAACAAAGAATCATCTTTGTTGATTCTGGCTCTGAAACCCGGCTTTTAAAAATTGTAGGCCGGGTGCGGTGGCTCAGGCCTGTAATCCCAGCACTTTGGGAGGCTGAGGCAGGCATATCACAAGGTCAACAGATCGAGACCAGCCTGACCAACATGGTGAAACACCATCTCTACTAAAAATACAAAAATTAGCTGGGCCTGTTAGTCCCAGCTACTGGGGAGGCTGAGCCAGGAGAATTGCTTGAACACAGGAGGTGGAGGCTGCAGTGTACTCCAGCCTGGTGATAGAGTGAGATTCCATCTCAAAAAAGAAAAAAAAATTGTAACGATTTTGTTACCTATCTACATCTGCAATTCAAGGGTAGGTTTTCTGTCTTAGCACTGGATACTCAATAGTTTGTTGGGTTAAAAACACTGGCAATCGAAACTTTCACTCTGAAAGAAGCACTTAAGCCAACTATATCTTCCTCATTTCCATTCCCTTCCCAGTCTTTCATCTCACTGAGCCGATTCTCCATACAGCCATAAAAACTCCCTGAAAAACTGTGATCGTGTTACTCTTCCTTTAGTTGATTCTTACTGCACTTAGAATAAAATCCAAGCTTATAGACCTTGCACGATACAATACTTATCCTACCCCAATCTTACCAGATGCCATTCTTTTCTTGGTTTACATCCGAATCATCCTGATGTACTTCCAACTCCTTACACACGGCATGCCTTTCCTGCCTACAGGTCTTGGCACTTGGTTTCCCTGTCAGGCTCCCTTGCTAAGCACTCCCATGCCCCAGAACCCATCCAAGACGTTCTGATCTTTCCCATTTCAGCTGAAAAAGAGAACTTCCAAGACAACACTAACCAAATAATGTGACAGTGCAACAACGGTGAACGCTACGTAATGTTTATCAGCCTTTTGGTAAATAGTCATGCCACAGCTCGGCTACTTAACAAGCTTGTTAAGTTCAACTCTTTTTCACAGTCCTCTCCACAGAAAGAACTCTACAGTTCGTTCTCGGATTTCACTAAACGAGGACTGCCATCCTTGCCCATCCTCTGACCCCTTCTCGCAGCTGACTGCCGTCGCATTGATCCTGTCTTTCCAGTCTCCACGAGAGGCGGAGCCCGGGAAAAGGGCCGACCCCCATGGTCCGCCGCCCCCGCACCCCACCCCTCAGGAATCCACCGTCTTTCCCACTCACCTTCTTCTTCTCAAGGCCTCCCATCGCTCCACGTTGACCAGCAGACTAGGGCCGCGCGGACAGATAGCGCCACTTCCTCCCGTACGTGCCCTGCCAAGGACCGCCCCCCCCCCAACAATGTCGGTTTGCGCGAGCTGCCCAATGAGATGCCTGTAAAAGTCCAGGGAAAGATGGGGATTTTCTCCTCGAAACTTAAAACTATACACTGAAAAAAAAAACATTGAGACTATTCTTTCCAGATCTTTTCCTATTCTAATAAACTACAACCGATTTAAATGTTAAAACAAACACGGATATACAGGCATTTATGTAATCTTCCTGATGACCGTCCTTGACTGTGAGCCTCGTTGCATGATGGGACAGAGAGAGGCGGAAGGCTTACTGACAGCGCAGTGCCTTCTGGGATGCAGAGGGGCAACACACTCCGTGGTGCGTGATGGGATTGCGTTGTCAAGGTAACGGTTGCTAAGCGTTGTCAGAACTTGGCTGGCGCGGCTGGGAAGCGGCTCCCGCGGCGCGAGGTGAGGCTGCGCTTGGTTCCGCACCGCCTTCGGGTTCTCTTTAGTTCATTTGCTGTGAAGCGGATAAAATAGAGAAAAGGAAGACATTTTTCCTCGCGGAGGTATAGACACCCAAGAGGCCACTTATATTTTCTGAGCCTTAGTAGTGGACTCGTGGCATATTTAAAACACATTCAAGGCCGGGAGCAGTGGCTCATGCCTGTAATCCTAGAACTTTGGGAGGTCGAAGTGGGCGCATCACCTGAAGTCAGGAGTTCGAGACCAGCCTGGCCAACGTGGCGAAACCCTGTCTCTACTAAAAATACAAAAATTAGTCAGGCGTGGTGGCACCCGCCCGTAAACTCAGCTACTCGAGAAGCTGAGGCAGGGGAACCGCTTGAACCCAGGAGGCGGAGGTTGCAGTGAGTCGAGATCTTGCCACGGCACTCCACCCTGGGCGACAGAGCTAGACTTCATCTCAAAAACAAATAAATAAATAAAATGTACATTCAACATATTCAAGTTTTTAATTTGTACATGTAAATTCTGTAAGTGTTCCTCAAAGAGTACTTCCAAGATTTATACAAATAGTCACACCACCTTGAGGTGGTACGGTCTGGCACTAGATGCAATTAAAAAAATTTTTTAAAAATCTTTTCTTCCGCCGGGCGCGGTGGCTCAAGCCTGTAATCCCAGCACTTTGGGAGGCCGAGGCGGGTGGATCACGAGGTCAAGAGATC
>NW_016107573.1:2091725-2101503 GCF_001604975.1 Cebus imitator | reverse complement strand
AAAAAAAAAAAAAAAGATCTTGGAGAGGCTTTATTTCTTCCCAGCTGGTTCCCTCCATTGGTGGACCCCGGAGGGGACCTTCCCTGTCAGCCCTGCATTGGCAGGGGCCTGCCCAGTCCTTCCTAGCTCCTTCCCAGTGCCTGGTTCCAGTTCGTTGTATCCAGACCCTGGAAGGAATGTCTTTGTGAGCCCTGAGTTTAAAGGGGGCCTTCGTGATTTCTTCCATTCAGACCATGGAGGGAATTTTGTGGACCCTGGGCTTAAGGGTGGTGCTGGAGGGGTAATCAGCTCAGACTCAGCTGGTCCATAAGGTTTTGTGAGGGTGCTTATGCTGAGAGTACCCTCACCTGGGTGAGGGAAGTGCAATTATCGGGCAGGGCTTAGTTCTTTTTTTTTTTTTTTTTTTTGAGATAGAGTTTTGCTCTTGTTGCCCAGGCTGGAGTGCGATGGCCCAATCTTGGCGCACGGCAACCTCTGCCTCCTGTGTTCAAGTGACTCTCCTGCCTCAACCTCCCAAGTAGCTGGGACTACAGGCATGTGCCACCATGCCTGGCTAATTTTTTGTATTTAGTAGAGATGGGGTTTTACCATGTTGGTCAGGCTGGCCTCAAACTCCTGACCTCAGGTGATTCAACCACCTCGGCCTCCCAAAGTGCTGGGATTACAGGCGTGAGCCCTGGACATTAGAGGGGCTTAGTTCTAACGAGACAGTCTCTAGCCAACTACCTCCAAGAACCCTGGCAGCTTACATGTTTAAAAACTACAAGGTAAGTTCAAAGGCATGCTAGCTTTTTTTTTTTTTTTTTTTTTTTACTGTAGCTGACTACATATTATGGCCCCGCTTTGGGCACATTTTTAAACTGATGGGCAAATTACATCAAGGAAAATTCAGAGCTCAAATGGTTAACCTGCAATTATAGAGTTAACATATAGAGTCTTCTAAGTTCTTTATTCCCTTTTCTACCTGCTTTAAATCTGTTGACTTTTCTACTAGTGTTGAGATAAAACTCTTTGCAATGTTACTAATCCAAGGCTACCTGGAGATTTTATTTTTCTGTATAGTTCAGCCAGGTTCTAGCTAAAATGTAAGCATTAAAAATGTAACCCTGCAAGGTGGGGTGGCTAACGCCTATAATTCCAGCCTTTTGGGAGGCTGAGGCAGGTGGATCACCCCAAGTTGGGAGTTTGGGACTAGCCTGACCAACATGGAGAAAACCTGTCTCTACTAAAAATATGAAATTAGCTGGATGTGCCGGGCGTGGTGGCTCACGCCTGTAATCCCAGCACTCCGGGAGGCCGAGGTGGGCGGATCACCTGAGGTCGGGAGTTCAAGACCAGCCTGACCAACATGGTGAAACCCCGTCTTGAAAAAAAAAAAAAAAAAAGAAATTAGCTGGACATGGTGGTGCATGCCTGTAATCCCAGTTGCTCTGGAGACCAAGGCAGGAGAATCACTTGAACCCCGGAGGCAGAGGTTGTGGTGAGCCAAGATCGCGCCATTGCACTCCAGCCTGGACAACAAGAGTGGAACACCGTCTCAAAAAATAGTAATAATAATAATAACCCTAAGCTTATTGTTTTTTCAAGTGTATGGTGTGTGTGTGTGTGTGTCTGTGTCTGTGTCTGTGTATGGTGTGTGTATGTGTCTGTGTATGGGGTCTTGCTATGTTGCCCAGACTGGTTTCGAACTTCTGGGCTCAAGCAGTTCTCCTGTCTGAGCCTCCCAAAGTGCTGGGATTGCAAGCATAAGCCACAATGCTTGGCCCCATTTAAAACTTAAAAAAAAAAAAAAAAACAACGAAGATAGGTCTTAAAAATCAAACTGCCATGGAAACTACCCAAAATTTTGGTTCACAGCCGCCATTAGATTACCTATTGGGACAAATAAAGTTTAGCCTTGTAAACAAGTCCCAGTTTTTTCAAAAATAATTTGGACCCAACCATCTTTTGTAAACTGGTGAGTTTGTGGTACTATCCCATGACTAGAGTTTCAAGGTAAAAGTTACAAGATTTTTTTTTTTTTTTTGCGACAGAGTCTTGCTATGTTGCCAAGCTAGAGTGCCAGGGGGCAATCTCAGCTCACTACAACCTCCGCCTCCTGGGTTTGAGCGATTCTCCTGCCTTAGCCTCCCAAGTAGCTGGGACTACAGGTGGGCGCCACCACGTTCGGCTAATTTTTGTATTTTTAGTAGAGATGGGGTTTCACCATATTGGCCAAGATGGTCTTGATCCCTTGACCTCATGATCTGCCCGCCTCAGCCTCCCAAAGCGCTGGGATTATAGGCATGAACCACCGTGCCTGGCCCCCCTTCTCTGTTTTTTGTTTTTAGACAGAATCTTGCTCTGTCTACCAGGCTGGAGTGCAGTGGTACAATCTCAGCTCACTGCAACTTCCACCTCCTGGGTTCAAGTGATTCTTGTGCCTTAGCTTCCTGAGTACTGGGATTAAAGGTGTTCGCTACCACACCTGGCTCAGTTTTGTATTTTTAGCAGAGGTGGGGTTTTGCCATGTTGGCCAGGCTAGTCTCGAACTCCTGACCTCAAGTGATCCTCCCAAATCGGCCTCCCAAAGTGCTAGGATTGAAGACATGAGCCACCATGACCAGCCTAAACCTGTAAGATTAAAAAAAAATTTTGTGTATGTGTATATATGTGTTTAGATGTGTTTACATATGTCATATATTATGTCTAAATGGTACCAAACTGACTTATAAATAAATGCCCATAAATTAAGCCGAAATATTTTTCAAGTTCATGTGACTTAGGCAAATCTTTTTTTTTTAGTCGAATCACACTCTGTCATCCAGACTGGCATGCATTGGTACGATCTCGGCTCACTGCAGCCTCCATTTGCTGCGTTCAAGTGATTCTCCTGTCTCAGCCTCCCGAGTAGCTGGGATTATAAGCATGTTCCACCAAACCTGGCTAATTTTTGTATTTTTATAGAGACACAATTTCACCATGTTGGCTAGGCTGGTCTCAAACTCCTGACCTGAAGTGATCTACCCACCTCAGCCTCCCAAAGTGCTTGGATTACAGACATGAGCCACCGAGCCTGGGCTTCCTTTTTCTTTAACAGCTGAAGAACCACTGGTTATGAGATAAATCACAGGTCACCAACCACTAGACACTGATTAACTGAGCCTCCCTGTTCCAGAAGCCATAACTACAGATTTAGACGAGACACTGATTTCTGTAACTTTCTCCTGATGAGAGACCACTGACCATGGGCTGGTTCTGGCCAGTTCTACGGAGGCTGCACACTTGAGTGTCTTTGTGTCCTTACTTCATCTTGTAACATATAGGGTCTAATAACAATACATTTTAATGTTAAGTCTCCACCCCACAGTCAGCGCAGAATGCATATAACATACATGGTTATTCAGTACGCACACATTGGAACCCCTTCATGAATATTCATCACTCCTCCTATAACCTGTTAAGTATATATACTTGGCCAGCCTGTTCAGCATAGTTCTTCTTTAAATGTTTGGTAGAATTCACCAATGAAGTCATTTGGTGGACTTTTTGTGGGGAGAGGTTTTTGATTACCTATTCAGTCTTTTTCTTGTTATAGATATGTTCAGAGTTTCTATTTCTTTTTTTTTTTCTTTGAGACAGTTTTGCTCCTGTTGCCCAAGCTGGAGTACAATGGTGGGATCTTGGCTCACTGCAACCACCACCACCCAGGTTCAAGCAGTTCTCCTGCCTCAGCCTACTGAGTAGCTGGGATTACAGGTGCGTGCCACCATGCTCGGCTAATTTTTTGTATTTTTAGTAGGAATGGGATTTCACCATGTTAGTTATCTGGTCTCAAAGTCCTGACCTCAGATGATCCACCCACTTGAGACACCATCTCAAAAAAGAAAAATTATAAATCCTTCTATTGATTTGTTCTATCTTGATGGAGTTACTGTTTGGGCTAAATGAAATAACATTACATACATATAATGCTTAGTATAGTGCCCAGCCCATGATCAGTGCTTAATATATGGTACAGTGTATCTGGTATTTTTTTTCTTCTTATGAGTATGGCAATGCCAAAGTGGACGTTTATCAGGGTATGGTGGACCAGATTACTATATAGAGAATTGGAAGGAGCTTTAGAATTAAACAGTGCTCAGTGTGTGTCTCTGAGCAGGCTGTCACCCTCTTTGTGCCTGATTTCTCCATCTGTGAAAAGGTGAACACAATGAGAACCATTCACCTTCACTGTCTTTCAACTCTGAGATTCTTTTTTGGTTTTTGAAACGGAATCTCCCTCTGTTGCCCAGGCTGAGTGCAGTGGCCCAATCTCAGCTCACTGCAACCTCTGCCTCCTGGGTTCAAGCAATTCTCCCTGCCTCAGCCTCCCTAGTAGCTGGGAATACAGGTGCCTGCCACCACACCCAGTTAATTTTTGTATTGTTTTAATAGAGACAGGGTTTCACCACATTGGCCAGACTGGTCTCGAACTCCCAACCTCAGGTGATCCCCCCCTCCCCTCGGCCTCCCAAAGTGCTGGGATTACCGCACCCAGCCAACTCTGAGATTCTTTTATTTTTAAAAGAATGTTGACTTTGGACAAGGTCTGATTCCTTTTGTATGTGAAATGGATAAAATTACACCCAAAGAATCAAAAATACCTGTCGTGTTTTTTAGATACCTAGCACAGTGCTGGGCACAAAGTAAGAACTCAAGAAAGACTGTTGGAGTAGATCTTGAGTAGAAAGTTCTTTTAAGGGGGAGTATGTCTAGAACCATTGTGCTTGGGTTCTTAGTGCATTGCAAATCAAAAAATATTGCTTTTGTTCACATAATCAAATTGCACTGTGGAATCAAGTGAAGAGTGGGAAGGCCAAGATAGAGGCAAGATCTGAGCTTCAAGGGATGTGAGAACAGAAATGTCATTCTTCCTGGAATGTACTCTTCTTACTAGGAAGCACTCACTACTCCCGACATTCCAAGAGAGGTTTCTGCGAGGGGGAAGGAAGAGGGCATCAGAGGTGCATCAGGTGTGAACATTTACTTGAATGAGTTTAGAGGCATGTGACATGATGTGCCCAGGCTGTGCAATGCAGAGAGGTGACCAGGTACCAAGGCCAGCTTCCACCCAGGCGACGCTGAAGAAATTAAGAAGCAGACACAAAGATAGAGAGTAAAGTGGGACTATCTGGGGGGCTAACAGACTTTTAAGCTGAGAGCCTCAGGAGGCTGACAGCATTCTGGGCTGAGAGCCTCAAGCAGACTCTGACTCAGGTAGTCTTTCTGAACAAGTGATTGTTATTAACAAGCAGCTGTTCTGTGTTTTCTCATAGAACAAAAATAAACGAAGCTGGCAGCTGGTGCTTGCTTACCACTGATCAAAGATTAACTAGAAAGCATTCTCCACGCCGGGTGGGGTGGCTCACACCTGTAATCCCAGCACTTTGGGAGGCCGAGGTGGGCAGATCATGGGGGTCAGGAGATCAAGATCATCCTGGCTAACAGGGTGAAACCCCGTCTCTAAAAAAAATAAAAAAATAAATTAAAAAAAAGAAAGCATTCTCCACGAGGGAGCCACAGGGGCAGGGTCACATATCCTGTGCTTAAAGAACTAGTTTAACTGGTGTATGATATACATATACTGTTTACTACTTTAGAACAGCCTGAGCAGTTTTCTGCTTGGGGGACTGGCTTGGTTTTCCCTGCCGCTTTCAGCAAAAAATATAGTCCATCATACACTCAGCAACCAAGAGCTGGGAAGGCAGGTGCAAGGCCTTGCAGCTGTGAAGCTTTGAGCAAGTCACTTCACTTTTCTGAGCTTACATTTTTCCATAGGGTTATTATGAGGATCACGGGACAGAAGTGGAGTAAAATACTTTGGAAACCATAAAGTACTGGAAAAATCAAGGTGTCCAGATTGTCAGTAGGGTTTTAATAATAAAGGATGCAGCCTCTAGACCTGCATAATCCAATACGGTCACCACCAGCCGCTTGTAACTATTTACCTATTTATTTATTTTGAGACAGGGAGTCTCCCTCTGTTGCCGAGGCTGGAGTGCAGTGGTACAATCTTGGCTCATTGCGACCTCCGCCTCCCAGGTTCAAGCAATCTTCCTGCCTCAGCCTCCCAAGTAGCTGGGATTACCCGCGTGTGCTTCCAAGCCCCGCTAATTTTTGTATTTTTAGTAGAGATGGGATTTCACTGTGTTGGCCAAGCAGGTCTCAAACTCCTGACCTCAAGTGATCTGCTGCCTCAGTCTCCCAAAGTGCAGGGATTGCAGACATAAGCCACCACACCCAGCCAATTTGTGACTTTTTTAAAAACTGTAAGTTCTGGGATATATGTGCAAAATGTGCAGGTCTGCTACACAGGTACACAAGTGCCATGGTGGTTTGCCGTACCCATTAACCTGTCACCTAGGTTTTAAGCCCCGCATGCGTTAGGTATTTGTCCTAATGCTCTCCCTCTTCTTGTCCCCGACAACCCCGACAGGCCCCAGTGTGTGATGTTCCCCTCCCTGTGTCCATGTGTTCTCACTGTTCAACTCCCACTTATAAGTGAGAACATGTGGTGTTTGGTTTTCTGTTCCTGTGTTAGTTTGCTGAGAATGATGGCTTCCAGCTTCATCCATGTCCCTGCAAAGAATATGAACTCATTTTTTTTGATGGTTTCAGACTATTTAAATTTAAAATAATGTCAAGCCAGGAGCAGTGGCTCCTGCCTGTAATCTTAGCACTTTGGGAGGCTAAGGTGGGAGGATTGCTTGAGCTCAGGAGTTTGAGACCAGCCTAGGCAACATAGGGAAACCTCATCTCTTTATTTTTTAAATTAATTTCAAATAAAAGTTAAGTTCCTCAGTCACAGAAGCCACATTTCAGTGGAAGACTAAAGCTCACATAAAGCACCCGATACCTAGTGAGTACTCAAGATTCCTTGAATGCAGAGTTCTACTGACTTCTAGAAGTTCCATGCTTGTTAATTGTTTATTCAAATATATGTGTACATATGTGTGTATATATATAAATTTTTTTTTTTGAGATGGAGTCTCACTCTGTTGCACAGGCTGGAGTGCAGTGGTGCAATCTCAGCTCACTGCAACTCTGTCACCTAGGTTCAAGTGATTCTCCTGCTTCAGCCTCCGGAGTAGCTGGGACTATAGGCACACACCACCATACCTGGCTAATTTTTTTTTATCTTTAGTAGAGACAGGGTTTGGCCATGTTGGCCAGGCTGATCTCGAACTCCTGACCTCAGGTAATCCACCCACCTTGGCCTCCCAAAGTGCTGGGATTACAGGCATGAGCCACCGTGCCCTGCCAATTGTTTATTCAAATATTTTTTATCCTTACTGATGAGAGACCAGCTCACTCACTGCTTCGCAAGCAAAGAGGGTGCCAGCCTAATAGATAAGTGGGGCAGAGTCTGACCACAAGGTGGCGACTCAACCACTAGAGATTTCACCAATGGTGTGGCTGCGTGGGGTGGCCCACGCCTGTAATCCCAGCACGGTGGGAGGCTGAAGTGGGAGGATTGCTTGAGTCCAGGAGGTGGAAATCAGCCTGGACAACATCATGAGACCCCTGTCTCTACAAAAAATTTTAAATTAGCAAATTAAAAAATTAGCCAGGTATGGTGGAACACGCTTGTCGTCCCATCTCTGTAGGAGGCTAAAGTGGGAAGATGGCTTGAGCCGAGGAGGTTGAGGCTACAGTTAGCTGTGATCACGCCACTGAACTCCAGCCTGGGTAACAGAGTAAGACTTTAAAAACAAATTCACCAATGGTGACTAAGGAAGACATCCTAGTGGAGGGAAGTGCTGTGGCAGGTGCACCAACTGAGGTATCTGGAAGATTTGGGGCAGAGTGTGAACAATGCTTACAAAGACAGGAGAGTTGGTTGGTTATTGCCAAGTTGTATGAATGCCCTACAGAGGATAATGAGAGACCAGGGATTGGTTGCAATTCATGCTAATTGTGAAAGCTGGAGGGCCTCTGTGTCATCTTACAAAGTAGACTTTGATGTCCTGCAGTGGAAGAGCAGACATAGCTGAGAAGTAGACTGAAGGTTAACTATTAGAAGAGCAGAGATCCTGAGGTCAGGAGTTCAAGACCAGCCTGACCAACACGGACAAACCCCTTTGCTACTAAAAATACAAAATTAGCCAGGCTTGATGGCGCATGCCTGTAATCCCAGCTGTTCAGGCGGCTGAGGCAGGAGAATCGCTTGAACCCAGGAGGCAGTGGTTGCGGTGAGCCAAGATCATGCCAAAGAAAAGAAAAGAGCAGAGATCCAATGATCTTTGAATGCTCAGCCAAGGCAAGTTTTTATGCTGAGGTCAGGCTACACGAAGAAGCATAGATAACCCCAATCAAGATGCTTATCTAACTTAGGTGGTTATGAGTTGTGAGACATTGACCAGCTGCTCATGTTTACCAAAAATAACTTGCTATATATATTTTCTGAAGGGGAGGGGGGTGCAGAGATCCATCAGCCCATGGCTGTCTGAGAAATGTCTTCTATTTGTAAGTCCCTATGAAATGTTTCCTTCTGAGAAACTAGATTTGTCAGCTTTTTTTTCTTCAGGCTCTCAGCTCCTTCAGCCTTCAGGGGTAGGTTTGCATATAGCTGCTCACTGCAGAACAGTCTTATATAACAAATAGATAAAGAACTCTTGGCCCGATGCAGTGGCTCACACCTGCAATCCCAACACTTTGGGAAGCTGAGGCGTGAGCATCACTTGAGCCCAGGAGTTCAAGACCAGCCTGGGCAAAAAAGCGAGGTCCTGTCTCTATTTAAAATAAAAACAAGGCCAGGTGCAGTGGCTCACGCCTGTAATCCCAGCACTTTGGGAGGCTGAGGCGGGCAGATTACCTGAGGTCAGGAATTTGAGACCAGTCTGGCCAACATGGAGAAACCCTGTCTCTACTAAAAATGCAAAAATTAGTTGGGCATGGTGGCGGGCATCTGTAATCCCAGCTACTTGGGAGGCTGAGGCAGGAGAATCACTTCAACCCGGGAGGCGGAGGTTTCAGTGAGCTGAGATTTCACCACTGCACTCCAGCCTGGGCAACAGAATGAGACGCTATCTAGAAAATAAATAAATAAATAAAAATAACAACCCAAATGAGCATCAGCAGGCGATGGGCAAACATTGTGGTCTGTACATACAGTGGAGTATTAGTCAGCAATAAAATGGACCAAACTATTGATACATAGGACAATACGGATGAACCTCAAAACGGTTATGAATAAACAAGCCAGACAATGTCAGTACGTACTGAACAATCACATTTATATAAAACTAGAAAATGCAGGACCGGGTGCTGTGGCTCACACCTGTAATCCCAGCACTTTGGGAGGCTGAGGCGGGCAGATCACCTGAGGTCGGGGGTTCAAGACCAGCCTGATCAACATGGAGAAACCCTGTCTCCACTAAAAACACAAAATTAGCCAAATGTGGTGGTGCATGCCTGTAGTTACTCGGCAGTCTGAGGCAGGAGAATCGCTTGAACCCGTAGAGGCGGAGTTTGCAGTGAGCTGAGATCATGCCATTGTACTCCAGCCTGGGCAACAAGAGTGAAACTCTGTCTCAAAAAATAAAAAAAAATGTGGCCGGGCGCGGTGGCTCAAGCCTGTAATCCCAGCACTTTGGGAGGCCGAGGCGGGTGGATCACAAGGTCAAGAGATCGAGACCATCCTGGTCAACACGGCGAAACCCCGTCTCTACTAAAAATACAAAAAATTAGCTGGGCATGGTGGCGCGTGCCTGTAATCCCAGCTACTCAGGAGGCTGAGGCAGGAGAATTGCCTGAA
>NW_016107573.1:2089943-2091625 GCF_001604975.1 Cebus imitator | reverse complement strand
AAAAATAAAAAATAAAAAAAAATGTAAGCTAGTCTACAGTGACAGGAAGCAGATCAATGGTTGCCTAGCAATGGGAATGATCTGGGGTGAGAGGAAGTTCTTATTAAAGAAGCAGGAGGAAGCTTTTCAGGGTGGTGGAATGTTTATAATCTTGTTGTAATGTTTTGTGTACAGTTGCCAAGACTCGTTAAATTTTGCACTTAGATATGTATAGCTTATTGTACTTTCATTTTAAAAGGCTTTTAAAAATCAATGTTACATCTAGGAACAGGAAAGATGGAAGAATGACAGACATTCATGCTACTGCTAAAGTGCTAAAGGGCACAGAGGTGGTGACCTCCGTACCTCTGTTTAATTCATCAGTCTGGTCTCTGCAGAAGCTGAACTGATTCTGGAGAATGTCTGTAGACTGCTATGGACTGAACCGTAATAGTAGCCCTGAACACAGTTACTTTCCCAGAAATGGTATCATTGGTACAGTGGATTTGTAAGGCCTCGGGTATATGGTATGCTGTCATTGATTTAGTGAGTGCCTTCTTTTCCATTCCAATCAGAAAAGAGGATCAGAAACAGTTTTATTCTCATGGTATTAACAACAATATTTTATTTCATTTTGTTTTTTGAGATGAAGTCTCACTCTGTCGCCCAGACTGGAGTGCAATGGTGTGGTCTTGGCTCACTGCAACCTCCTCCTCCCTGGTTCAAGTGATTCTCCCACTTCAGCCTCCCGAGTAGCTGGGATTACAGGCACCCACCAACATGCGTGGCTAAATTTTTTTGTATTTTTGTAGAGATGGGGTGTCATCATGTTGGCCAGGCTGGTCTCGAACCCCTGACTTCAGGTGATCTGCTTACCTCGGCCTCCCAAAGTGCTGAGATTACAGGCGTAAGACACCTCGCCCGCTGGACGGCAATATTCATTTAGAGTTTTATGTCAGTATTGTGTTAACGCTCTTGCCCTCTCGTAGTTTGAAGAGATCTGGGTCACTTGGACAACCCATAGAACATCACACTGATCTGTTACATCAATATCATACTGATCAGACAGGACAAGTAAAGAAATGGCTGTGCAGCAGGTCCTGGCTGCCGAACAATCAGCACGCCACTTGGACCATAAGATCCGGCAGACCCTACGGTGTTGAAGGAATGGGTGGTGGGAGAGATGCAGTATGGTGCTTATGGCAAGACCCATGGGAGAATCACAACGAAAGCCCTGGGAATTCTGGGATAATATCATGTTATCCACTGCAGAGAATTATGTACCTTTTGAAACATAATCCCTGGCTTTGTTACTGGGCCCTGGTAGGGACAGAAAACTTGGCCATTGGGCACCAAGGTAGCTGGTAGCTTGGATGCCTCCTCCTACTCCATTGCCCACTGCAACTACAGGTGTATGCCACCACACCCAGCTAATTTTTTGTATTTTTTGTAGAGACAGGTTTCGCCATGTTGCCTAGGCTGGTCTTGAACTCCTGGGTTCAAGCAGTCCACTCACCTTGGCCTCCCAAAGTGCTGGGATTGCAGGCATGAGCCACCACACCCAGCCAGGGGCGCTTTTACACAGTAAGGACAGAGGCGGTATGTGTAGGACCCAACTTATCTACTTGGATGCCTCCTGCTTGATGCCACCACGTTCAGAACTGCCAATTACAAGTTGGATTCTTTCTTTTTTTTTTTTTTTT
>NW_016107573.1:2072233-2088443 GCF_001604975.1 Cebus imitator | reverse complement strand
TCACTGTGTTGCCCAGGCTGCAGTGCAGTGGTGTGATTACAGCTCACAGCAGCCTCAACCTTTGGGGCTCAGGCAAGCCTCTCACCTCAGCCTCTGAGGGAGCTGGGACTATAAGCATGTACCACACCCAGCTAATTTTTAAAACTTTTTGTAGAAATAAGGTTTCACCATGTTGCCTGAGCTGGTCTTGAACTCTTGGGCTCAAGCGATCCTCCCAACTTAGCCTCCCAGAGTGCTGGGATTAGATTATAGGTGTGAGCCACTCCGCCCAGCCAGGGATGCTTTTACAAAATAAGCAACAGAGGAAATATGCATATAACCCAAGTGATCTGCTTGGATGCATCCTCCTACTCCATTGGCCATTACAACTGTGAATGAACACATGAAATACTCCAGACAGAAAAAAGCATTGGAATATCAAGAGTGCAGGACCCTTGGGAATGAGGCTTGGATTCTACCATCAGGTAAGCCATCAAGGCCTGCTGAGGTGACAGCTGAGGGTCAGGTAAAATTAGAATGGATAGTGGAAAAGGGAGAGGAGGAGTACTGGTGATAGCTCCAAGATCAATTGCAGCCATGGGCGTTGTAGTTTCTGCCACTCACCTCCCTTTTCTAAGGTTCCACTCAGGATGAGAGGCCCATGGAGCTGCTCCCTGAGCCTACATGGAGAAGTATGTGCAGTGCATGGGGTGGACTGTGGAGACCCCATGTAAGCCTCTCAGGTCTCCTACTGTGGGGAGCACAGTTGCCCAGTGGCCCCAGGGAAAGGATACAAATTCAAATCAGCCACGGGAAGAGACGAATCAGGCAGAGTTCTGAAATCTATAATCATATTAATGCCAAGACTACGTATCCCTTGGGCTGTTCCCAGCCAATGACAGAGCACAGCAGAGATTACTGAGGCAGGCCTGTTCCTTGGAGATAGAGGACCCTGTAGTGGGTGACTTTGGCTCAACACTGGCCTTGCTGAAACTTTCTGAGAGCTGCACAGCAGCCTAAGACCTTCCTTATTTCCTTCCCTCCTTCCTTCGCAGGAGTCAGACCTGCACCGTAGTCTGATGAATGTCCTAGTCTCCTCTACTTTCATCCCCATTTACACTCACAGGATTCCCACCAATCAGTCCTTTGCACATCTAATCCCATTTTAACATCCGCTTCTTGGAGGACCTAGACAAACACAACCAGTCATAGAAAAACAGTTCAATGTTTTTCCCAAATTGAGCACACTCATGTAACCAGCACCCAGATCAGGAAATAGAACATGGACTGCACCCCAAAATGCCCCTGCAATTATGCTGCCTTCCAGTTTCTTCCCATCGTAGAGAATCGTTAATCTGACTTCCCACATCACACATCAGGTTTCCCTGTTTCTGAACTTTTGATCTCTTGGCATGTTTTGTCAAGAACTGTGAAGGGTCTGAGATGGTGCCCCACTCATGCAAATATGTAATTGTTATATACAAACACTACAGAGACTTGAGAACTCAAGGTCAAGGAAAAGAGTTCTTTTTTTTTTTAGATGGAGTCTCACTCTGTTGCCGAGGCTGGAGTGCAGTGACACAATCTTGACTCACTGCAACCTCTGCTTCCTGGGTTAGAGCAATTCTACTACCTCAACCTCCCCAGTAGCTGGGATTGCAGGTGTGTGCCACCACTCCTGGCTAATTTTCATATTTTTAGTAGAGATGGGGTTTCACCATGTTGGCCAAGCTGGTCTTGAACTCCTACCTCAGGTGATCCACCCATCTTGGCCTCCCAAAGTGCTGGGATTACAGGTGTGAGCCACGGCACCCAGCCGGAAGAGAGTTCTTTGTTGATACTCACCACCAAATCGGCAGCCAGAGTAACCTTGCTTCCCCATATCTAGGCTAACAGGCAACGCAATGAGAGCTGACGGAAACGTTCTATGTGAGTACCACGTTACAACTTGTAAGTGAGGGATGGAGAACAATGGATTTCCTCCTTTATTTTGTCTTATTATTTTATTTTATTTTTTACTTTTTGAGACAGAGTCTTGCTCTGTCACCCAGGCTGGAGTGCAGTGGCACAATCATGGCTCATTTCAAGTGAGCCTCTCACCTCAGCCTCCAAGCAGTTGGGACCACAAGAGTGTACCACCACACCTGGCTAATTTTGTATTTTTTGTAGAGACAGGGTTTTGCCATGTTGCCCAGGCTGGTCTTGAACTCCTGGGCTCAAGTGATCCTCTCACCTCAGCCTCCCAAAGTGCCAGGATTACAGACGTGAACCACCCTGCCCCAGACCACAGTTCCTCCATTTGTATATACAGAAGAGAAGTTGCTGCAGTCTTGTCCTTTCTCAAAAGGGGAGAGAAAACCTCTGCTTCTTCGAGAGAATGGAAAACATCCTGTTTATCACTCTAACCTATTGGAATGTAAATACATCACTCCAAAAGCTGGATAAGCCCCAGGGTCTTTGACTTTTATGACCTAGAAATGTTTCCAAACTCTGGACTTCATCTCTTCTGACAGGTAAACACCTAGGGAGACAGCTGCTTAGTCTTCCCGGAACCTTGAGAGCTTAACCCAGGGGTTTAGTCTAGGCTGTAAGCATTTGGTTTCCTTTAGAAGATAAGTTTTATTATCCTTTCCGATAAGACCAATGAACTACACAAATGGCTACAGATTAAAGTCTCGTGATGTGTAAAAACTAAACTGCTTCTAGGGGAAGTGAGAGCAAACATCCCCATCTTTTTACGGCATGCATTTCCACATCTCAGGAGGCTCAGGCTTTTTCCAGGAGCACTTGTGAGGAAGTTTTATTTCCACCACACAGTATATTTTCTTTTGTGTCTGGCTTCTTTCACTCAACATTATGTTCATGAAATTCATCCACGTTGTTGTGTGAATGTCCATTCATTCTCATTGATGTGCATAATTTATCATCATCTATCCATCGTCTTTTTGTTAGGGATTGTGTCACGCACAGTTCACCAACTGCTAAGACAGGGAACCATCCACAATACTGCCCTCACTTCTGACTCTGGTTGCAAGTTTAGGGGTTCCAAAGACTGCCCTCAGGTTTGGTAACTCACTAGAAGGATTGACAGAAGTCATTGAAAACTTTTATACTCACTATTACAGTTATTACAGGGAAAGGATACAAATTAAAATCAGCCAAGGGAATAGGCACATCGGGCAGAGTTCAGGAAAGTACAGTGTTTCCAATCTTTTTTTTTTTTTTTGAGATTGAGTCTCACTCTGTTGCCCAGGCTGGAGTGCAGCGGCACAATCTCGGCTTGCCACAACCTCCACCTCCTGAGTTCAAGTGATTCTCCTGCTTCAGCCTCCTGAGTAGCTGGGACTACAGGCGTGCACCACCATGCCCAGTTAAGTGGTTCTGTCTTGATGTCTTTTATGCGACAACAGCTGGAATAGTAAGGGCGTGGAAAAGCTGGGAACTGGCTGGATTTCTCTCTCTCTCTCTCTCTCTCTCTCTCTCTCTCTCTCTCTCTCTGTCTCTAGGTAATCTCAAGGTTTATACGTGTGGATTACCTTTGTGGACCAGTTTGGTCTTCCTCACAGTGTAGCTGCCTCAAGGCAGTTGGATTGCTTACATGACAGCTCGGAACTCCAGCTCAAGTGTTCAAGTGAGCAAGGTGGAAGTTGCATTTTCATTTCTGACCTGGAGTTATGTATCATCACTTCTGCATTCTGCTACTGACAAGCATGTCACAAACCTGCCTAGATTCAAAGGGAGGGGAATTAGACTCATTTCTTTATGGATGAGTGACAAAATTATGGAAGACCATGAGGAATAACTGTTATTGTTGCAGATATCTTTGAAAATACAATTGAACACACCTCTTTATCTCTCTTAATGCTTTTTGCCTACGATTATTTGGTCTAATTTTTTTTTTTTTTTGAGATGGAGTCTCACTCTGTTGCCCAGGCTGGAGTGCAGTGGCACGATCTCAGCTGACTGCAGCCTTTGCCTCCCGGATTCCAACAATTTTCCTGCGTCAGCTCCCTGTGTAGCTGGGATTACAGACGTGCACAACTGTGCCTGGCTAATTTTTGTATTTTTAGTAGAGACGGGGTTTCGCCATGTTGGCCAGGCTGGTCTCAAACTCCTGACTTCAAGTGATCTGCCTTCCAAAGTGCTGGGATTACAGGCATGAGCCACCGCGCCTGGCTTTAAAATATGATTTGGATATATATACATTTTTAATCACTACCTTTCTCTTTTGGGTTAATTCTTAGGCTATGTCCTAGCCAAATCAACCTAAAACCACCAGAAACAAACCCACTTGTTCACCTATTCCAATAAGGGAAACTACCCAGCAGAGGAACTGCAGTGGTCTGATTGAACAAAGGGAAAGGTTATTAAAGAATTTGAGAGGGCCGGGCACGGTGGCTCACACCTGTAATCCCAGCACTTTGGGAGGCCGAGGCAGACGGACTGCCTGAGCAACACAGTGAAACCCCCTCTCTAACGGGAAGGGTGGAGTAGCAGTATTTTGAGGCAAGCAGGCTCAAAGTACCACAGGGCTGTGTATGAAGGGTCAGCTTCAGGTCTAGACAGCAAAGTGGACCTAGAGTCTTGTTTCCCCGGAAACTATAAAGTTAAGAGAAATGTGGAATGCTGCTTCTCTGTGTCAAAATGGCATAGCTCTTCCAGGCAACAGTGGGATGTTCTGTTCCTACCAATATAATCTCAAACAGCAAATTTCTGATCGTTTGTGATTTTAGGGGGAAAATAGAAATATCAGTAAAAAAGTAGTAGTCACTCAAAGAACGTGGGTATTAGGACACTTTACAGCTGTAGCATGTACAGCCTTGATAGAAATGTTTCCTGTTGGCTGGGCGCCGTGGCTCATGCCTGTAATCCCAGCACTTTGGGAGGCTGAGGCAGAAGGATCACCTGAGGTCAGGAGTTTGAGACCAGCCTGGCCAACATGGCAAAACCCCATCTCTACTAAAAATACAAAAATTAGCCAGGAGTGGTGGTGCCTGCCTGTGATCCCAGCTACTCGGGAGGTTGAAGCGGGAGGATCACTTGAACCTGGGTGGCAGAGGTTGCAGTGAGTCGAGGTCACACCACTGCACTCCAGCCTGGGCGACAGAGCAGACTCAAAAAAAAAAATGTTTCCTGTTGAAGCTGCAGCTGGCTTTAGAGGTCCCTGTTGTCCCTGTCTAGAGGGAACACAGGCAGACTTGACTTTCTCATTCCAAGCTAGTTTTCACCACAAATAGAAATCTTGATCTCATCGGGTGCAGTGGCTCATTGTAATCCCAGCTCTTTGGGAGGCTGAGACAGGGGGATCGCTTGAGCCCAGGAGTTCAAAAATAAAAAAAATAGAAATCCTGATCTAAATGAGTTAATCATTTTAGTTTTTCACATTCCCCGACCACATGACCTAAAATAGTTCTACCCCTGACCAGTCACTCTATTTCCTTATTTTATTTTACTTTATTTTTAGGACCAGATCTCCTTCTGTCACCCAGACTGGAGTGCAGTCGTCTGATCTCAGCTCACTACAACCTCAAACTCCTGGGCTCAGGTGATCCTCCCACCTGTACCCTCTGGAGTAGCTGAGACTACACCACACACCACCATCCCTGGAGTTTTTTTTTGTTTTTGTTTTTGTTTGTAGAGTCAGAGTCTCACCATCTTGCCTAGACTGGTCTCAAACTCGTAGGCTCATGCAGTCCTCCTGCCGTGGCTTCCCAAAGTGCTGGGATTACATTTCTAATGTGTATGGGAAATATGATGTCCTCCTCTCCTTACTCCCCAATCCTCTGGCACTGAGTCCACGCAGGTTGGCAGGGGGGCGTCTCTCTCCTTTACTTCAACACCCTCACAACCTTGGGGATCAGAAGTGACTCTCTGGAAGGACGCTGGGCTTCTCACCAGAGGCCGATGATATGAAGGCTATTCTCCATGGCCACCTCCTCCAGGCTGCCCTCCTGGAAATAGCAGGAATCATAATCGGTGTTACTGGAAACAGGCAGAGGGTTGGGGGAGCCAAGGCAGTCTCACCCAGGACCAAGGGGGCTCCATTGCATACAATTCACTGTGGCTCCCCGAAGGTCCAAATGTGCAGTTCTGCAGAAGCTGGGCTCCCCACTAGCCTCCCTCCTTCCTCAGAACCTCCAAAGGTGCTCCTCCTAGTGGCCACATTCTGCCTTTCTGACCGGACAACCTATCATTTAAAATTTTCGAGTACTTCCGTAAACAGACGCACGTTGCTGGATGTATATATGTCAAGAGCTTGGCTGGTGATGTCAGGCTCAAAACAGATATCTTAAAGGAGCGAACCTTGGCAATTTGCCATAAAATATGCAATGCAGATTGCACATGGAAATGATTAGAGTGTTTTAAAGTCATAATGTCTTCACAAATTATGCTGAACGGGAGCTGTTAGAATGATCTTGCCTAACCCTTGCATCTCAGACGGGAAGAACTATTTAATCTCAGAGAGGTTAAGTGACCTGGCTAAGGTCACACAGCTGCCACTAGTTAACTCATATACATTGATTTTCCTGTGGGGCTTGGCAGGTGAGGAATCTTTTGTTCTCTTTCCTGTTTGCAGAGATTTTTTTTTGAGGTTGCTTTCTTAGTTCTGGCAAGTAGCCCTGCTTTCCGTAGCTTTGTGTCTCAATTGATTCAGTCCCATTATTTTATTTTTTTGAGATAGGGTCTCACTTTGTCACTCAAGCTGGAGTGCAGTGGTGTGATCTCGGCTCACTGCAGCCTCCACCACGGGGTTCAAGCAATCCTTCTGCCTCAGCCCCCCAAGTAGCTGGGGCTACTGGCACACGCCACCACGCCCAGCTAATTTTTTATTTTTTATTTTATTTTTTGGGAGAGACGGGGTTTTCCAGACTGATCTGAACTCCTGGGCCCAAGTGATCTGCCTGCCTCAGCCTCCCAAAGTGCTAGGATTGTAGTCGTGAACCACCGCGCCCGCCCTTAATCCCATTGTTTAATTTGTTTTGTCCTCTCCAGGAGGCTCCTAGCTCTCTCGGATTGGTTGAGAAAAGCGGCCCGCTGGTTGGGGACCAGGGGCTCCCCAACCGGGGCAGGAGGCGGTGCTGAAGAACAGCTGACGCCAGCAATGCTGCTCACGTGACCGCCACAGCTGCACCTCCCCGTTCTACTCCTAGTCCCGGGCTAGGCGGGCACTTACCAGGGGCTCCTTCTGTAAGGAGTATCAGGTGGGCACCCGGTCCTGTCGTTCCACCACTGGAACAGCGAAGGGGAGAGCAGCCAGGCAAGGTCGGACAGGCTTGGGTAGACGTCAGTCTCCAGACGTCAGCCCCTCTGCGCTGGTCCGGGGCTCTTTAAGCAGGAACGTGGATGGCCTCAGTATGTCTCACATGGTCCCACGGGTCCTCCTCCTCCCTTTGTCGCCTGCCTCCAGGAAGGCTGCTCTGCCCTTCCTTCCTCTGTTCTTTGGCCTTCTCTTCGTTGCCACAACAGACCTTTTCCCCTTTCTCTCTGCTGACTGAGCAGCGCATTGTGAGAGTGGAGGATTAATCAGTGACAGGAACCTACCTCTCTAGGAGAGTGACCGGCTGTGGTCAGGAGAGACTCACCCACCTGCAGCTGCCATGAGGCACCTTGGGGCCTTCCTCTTCCTTCTGGGGGTCCTGGGGGCCCTCACTGACATCTGTGGTGAGTAACTCGCCTCTCTCCTGTGCTCTTTCCTCCTGGGTCCTCAGGAGGGTGGCTCGGGCATAGGATGGGGGAACTTATCTTCCCCTCTAGGCTCCCATAGCAGTTTGGGCTTAGCTGGACCTGAGCATTTAACACATCGTATTACGATTGAGTCTATGACTCCTCACCAGACAGGAGCTCAGGAGCTCCTCCGTTAATTCAGTCATTCGTTCACACATTCATTCAGCACATAGTTACTGAGCCTTTTCTGAGTCGGGCCCAGTGTTAGCCTTTGCGGAATGTGCAAAGCGTGAGACAGGTCTAATCCCTGCCATTCTAGAGCTTGTGTTCTAGGGAAAGGAGGCAGGCAAAAGAAATCAATGGCTAGGTGCTCCCGCCTGAAATCCCAGTGTTTTGGAAGGCTGAGGCAGGAGGATCGCTTGAGCTCAACAGTTCGAGATCAGCCTGGGCAACATAGGGAGACTCCGCATCTCTACAAAAATTTAAAAAATAGCTGGGCACGGGGAAGGCTTTCTGAGGACCAGGAGTGCATATGGGAGCTGAGACTCGAAGGAAGAAAAGGAGCTGGCAGGAAAGGAGTGGGGGGGCACGCATTCTAGGCAGCAGGAAATGAACATTTGGAGACCCTGCCTGCTCCAACTCTGTGCTCCAAGGGGTCTCTTGGAGCACCTGCCACCTGGGACCTGTCTGTGAGTCTGAGCTTGAAGGTTCACCTACCTCCTGGGACCTGTCTGTGAGTCTGAGCTTGGAGGTTCAGGGCAGCTCATGCACTGGGTGGGGTCAGACAGGAGGCAGAAGAAAGGCTTCCGGACTCGGGGCTGCCCACGTCTCTTTCCCCCTCCTCTGCACCTAGGATTATGCTCAGCAATACACTTTCACCACCGTGGTCTCTTGTGACCCTGGGGAAATTTTGAGAGGCAGGTGCAGTCGTGTCCAGGTGTCAAGTGAAGAAGTCAGGAGTCGGAGGGGCTGAGTGACCCGCTCGGGGTGCGTCAGCGTTACCAGAGCTTTGCTGAACTTAGTTTTTAGAATATTAAGTCTCATTTTCTTTTTTTTTTTGTTTTGTTTTGTTTTTTTTGGAGACAGGGTGTCACTCTGTTGCCCAGGCTAGAGTGCAGTGGCACAATCTTGGCTCACTGCAACCTCCCCGGCCCCGGGTTCAAGTGATCCTCCCCACCTCAGCCTCCTGAGTAGCTGGGGGCTACATGTGCACGCCACCGTGCCCGGCTGATTTTTGTATTTTTTGTAGAGACAGGGTTTTGCCATGTTGCCTGGGCTGGTCTCAAACTCCTGGGCTCAAGTGATACTCTTGCCTCAGCCTCCCAAAATGCTGGGATTAAGGTGTGAGCCACCACGCCCAACCAGAACTCCAAGCCTCTCATCTGTGTTCCATAAATGCAGTCAGACTCCTCAGGTCTAGGCCCGGGAACCCCAGCTCTTGGTTCTTGTTTGGACAGTCCCCAGGGGAGATCTGGGTTCAGAGATCTTTCCCTCCCGCAGACCTGGCTGACCTGGTCCTCAGCCTTGGACAGTTAGTCCATTAGCCTGACCCCACAGGAGCCCCTGTCCCTTGGGGTCTGGGGAAGCTCGAACTGGGGTTGGGGGTGCAAATATCTGTGCTGAGTCATTTAATCATACCCAGCTTCATTCCTTTATCTGTAAAATGGGCTAAGAGTGCTCCCCTGCCTTCCTCCTTGGTGTAGTACAAGGGAGGATCCCGTGACACCTGCTTTCCCAGCTTAAAGCTCTGTATGTATGTTGTGAAATTGACAGGGATTGCTGCACAAATGCTGATGCAAAGTGGGCTCCTGTGCTTCTTTTTCTTCTTCTCTCTCCTCCCCCTCCTACTCCCCCTCCTCCTCCCCCTCCTTCTCCTCCTCCTCTTCTTCTTCCTCTTCTTCCTTCTCCTCCTCCTCTTCCTCCTTCTTCCTCTTCTTTTTATATTCTTATAGAGGCGAGGTCTCACTATATTGCCCGGGGTTGGTCTTAAACTTCTAGGATCAAGCGATCCTCCCACCTTGGCCTCCCAAAGTGCTGGGATTATAGGTGTGAATCACTCCACCCAGCCCCTGTGCTTGTGAATGTCAACAGCAATCAGCCTTTAGTTGGCAGGGCTGAGCTGGTAGGGGGAGAGCTCACCCAAGGCTGCTTTTATCACCCTGGGTGAATCTGCCTGGCCCCCTCCTTCTAAGGAGGCTGCTCTGTCGTTGTCGATCTCCCTTTACAGCCAGGTCCTGGACTTTCAGTTTCTAACCCTGTGCTGACTCATCGTGCTGGAGGTGAGAGCCCAGGGTGAGGTCAGGGAACTCCCAAGTTTCAGGAAAAGGGAGGAGGACTGAGACAGACCCAGAGAGCCTTAGAGAGATTGAGGGAGAGAGACAGAGACATGGAGACAGATACCAAAAATGGCCCTGAGTGAGGGAAAGGGAAAAAAGCAACCCCCTAGTCTCTGTCCATTCACAGCTGGTGAGAAACCAGCCATGTGCTCTGGCCTGGGCACACACAGCAGAGGATTATGCAGGATTTCATGCTAGTGGATGAAACAGCAGCAGATATCTGGGACTGTCAGGAAAACCGATACAAGGTGGTGGGACCCAAACCCACAGAGATGGAGCTATGTTCTAGGAGCTCTGGTCCTCGCACCAGGAGGCTCAGGAGGTGTCTTGTAGCAGCTCCTTTTCTTAGTCCCCTGGGATATGGCACAGTGGAGGCCACCATCAGGCAGCTGGATCCCACCAGCAACTGGGAGGCAGTAAACGGGGACAGAAAGTTCAAGGTGCCTCCAAGGCAAACTACTCTAAGCTGCCATCTGCTGAGTTCAGGTCCCTTGGAACTATCCCTAAGGCTTCTACTTCCAGGGTATTGGAGTATTTTGGTTTCACAGCTTCAAATAAATCCCACAGCAACAGGTAAATGGCTGCAAGCTGTGACTGTTTTCTAAGAGCTCATCTCATAGTCTCAGGTCTTCTTCGCTTAAACGGAGATGGCAGGAAAAGCATTATTTTGAGATCTGCGTAGAGGAAGTTTACCAGGCAACCTCAACCCACCAGCTGGCAGTCTGCAGTGTTTAAAAATTCAGGGTGGAGCCGGGCACGGTGGCTCACGCCTGTAATCCCAGCACTTTGGGAGGCTGAGGCAGGCAGATCACCTGAGGTCAGGAGTTCGAGACCAGCCTGACCAATATGGTGAAACCCTGTCTTTAAAAAAAATAATAATAAAATAAATAAATAAATAAAAGTAAAAATTCCGTGTGTAACATGTTCTGCCTGTGGGCTGATGTTTTTGTAAACGGGCGGCACACACATTCAGCCGGGCACCAGAGAGCAGGGGCTTTGCACTTCTGTCCATCTTTGCATCCTTGGCTCTGCAGCCTCGTGTAAGACATGACACAACTTTGAACTTCTGTTTCCTCTTTTGTGCAAAGCCATGATGACAGTATCTATGTCACAGGACTGGTATGAGGACCAAGTGAGATTGGGCATGGTGCCTGGCACACCCCGAAGCTTGGCATCCACTCTCACTGTCGCCCCTGATGGGCAGAGTGGTGGCCTGGCAATAGCATCCTCTACCTTCAGCCCAACACCTCTCTCGCTGGCGCGCTCCAACTGCTCTTTTGGAATACCTGCTTCCCTGCTTTCCCCCTCCCACTGCCTTTCAGTGTGTGCATTTCTCCCTGGAAGTTGGTGTGTGCTGGGTAGAGGTGGGAGTGAGCACATGTATTCCCTGGGGAAGGCCCTGGTACTATCAAAGCACTTCATTTTTTTTTTTTTTTTTTTGAGACGGAGTTTGGCTCTTGTTGCCCAGGCTGGAGTGCAATGACGCAATCTCTGCTCACCGCAACCTCCGCCTCTCAGGTTCAAGCGATTCTCCTGCCTTAGTCTCCTGAGTAGCTGGGATTACAGGCATGTACCACCATGCCCAGCTAATTTTATATTTTTAGTAGAAACAGGGTTTCTCCATGTTGGTCAGGCTGGTCTTGAACTCCTGACCTCAGGTGATCCACCCACCTTGGCCTCCCAAAGTGCTGGGATTATAGGCGTGAGACACCACGCGACCTCACTTGCACCATTTTATTTCCTAAGAAATACCAGAAGTGGACATCCAGCTGGTAGAGAAGTTGGGCCAGCGCCTCTTGCCTTGGATGGACCGGCTTTCCCGGGAGCACCTGAATCCCAGCGTCTATGTGGGGCTGCGCCTCTCCAGCGTGCAGGGTGGGACCAAGGAGAAGCTCTACCTGCGCAGCCTCAAGCTTGATTACCAGCAGTGCCTCCCAGGGTATTGCCACACTCTCCTTTTTCCATGTCTTGCTCCACATGCTAAGAGACAGGAAACCTAGGTTCTAGTCTGGGCCTATCACCGCATTGTTGGCAGACCTTAGGCAAAATTTTCTCCATCTATAGAATGGAGGCCCTAAGCCGGCACGGTGGTTCGCACCTGTAATCCCAGCACTTTGGGAAGCCAGGGCGGGTGGATCACCTGAGATTAGGTGTTCTAGACCAGCCTGGCCAACATGGTGAAACCCTGTCTCTACTAAAAATAAAAAAAATTAGCTGAGAATAGGGGCATGTGCCTGCAGTCCCAGCTACTTGGGAGGCTGAGGCAGGAGAATCGCTTGAACCCAGGAGGTGGAGGTTGCAGTGAGCTGAGATTGCACCACTGAACTCCAGCCTGGGCAACAAGAGTGAAACTCAGTCTCAAAGAAAATAAACAATATAAAAATAAGTAAAATAAAAAGAAAGGAGGGGGACTGTGGGTGAAGTATGGCAAAATAGTGGGGGGGGCACAGATGATTTGGATGCAGGTGTCCTCGGAGTTTATCCGTGAGTCTCATCGTTCATCTTTATTAGATATTTGTGGCATATGCCTCACAACATAGCCAACACACCTACTTCCATTGATTCTCTCAGAGCTTCCCACTGTTAAGACTTTTTCCACTTTGTGATGCTGGTACGGGGGGTGCTCCAAGCCAGGCTTACCGGGGTGGCACTTTCTCACAAAGGCATTAACTGGCCTTGTCCTAGGTCTGCCTTCAGCGAGAATGACGGCGACTGCCAGGCTAAGCCTTCCATGGGTCGGCTGTCCCTCTACTTGCTTGCTCTCAGAGCCAACTGTGAGTTTGCCAGGGGCCGCAAGGGGGACAGGTTGATCTCACAGCTCAAGCGTTTCCTGGAGGATGAGAACAGGGCCATTGGTGAGTGGACACCATCGGCGGGGTTGGGGAGCAGCCTGGAGGGCTCATGAGATGCCATTCTTTAGCGAGAATCAGAACTCTGGGTTTTCTCCCCAGGCCTCTTCGGCGCCCTCCATTCTGCCTATCTCACTGTCCACGTAGAGGCTCGAACCTGTCCCCAGAGCCATCCTTGATCCTCCAGCCTTTCCTGCTCTGCACACACTCTACGGACAAGTCTTTTCTTTCTTTCTTTCTTTTTTTGAGACGGAGTTTCACTCTTGTTGCCCAGGCCAGAGTACAATGGTGCAATCTCGGCTCACCACAACCTCTGCCCCCTGGGTTCAAGAGATTCTCCTGCTTCAGCCTCCTGAGTAGCTAGGACTACAGGCATGTGCTGCCATGCCTGGCTCATTTTATATTTTTAGTAGAGATGGGGTTTCTCCATGTTGGTCAGGCTGGTCTCGAACACCTGACCTCAGGTGATTCACCTGCCTCAGCTTCCCAAAGTGCTGGGATTACAGGCATGAGCCACCATGCCTAGCCTATTGGCAAGTCTTGTATTGGAAAGCCACCAAGATTGACTTGATTATCCACCTTCAGGACAACTGGACAGTCTGCTTATGACTTATGCCTTAGTCTGTCTCTACTAGCTCTCCCGTCCTGACTTGACCCAGCACACAAGAGCCAGAGCCAGCTTTTTCAGTATAAACCTGATCTTGCTGGCACTGCTTAAACCCTGCAGGGGCCCCCTCACTGCTCCAGGGCCCAGCCTGTCTGCCCTTACCTCCTCCCCGGGCTGTGCCCACCCATTCTCTGCCTCCCACACGTACCTGCCCTCTGTGGGCTCCAGCCACACTGGCTCCTTCATCTCTCAATTCATGAGCCAGTTTCTTCATACAGGTTCCCTCCATCTGGACTGGCTCCCCCTCATGCAGTTCACTCCTGCTGTACCCTTGGTTCTGCCTCTACCCATACCCAGCCGTCTCCAGCACTCACCTCCTTGGAGAATCTTGCCCTGACTTCCCAGCCACCCAAATACCATTGCTATGTGGGTGGTATTTGGGTGGCTGGGTCCATGGGCCTTGGTCCGCATTCCCGTTACAATTGCAGTCTCATGAGCAATTGCTGTGGTCGAGGCCCAAACTGCACAGCTTCCGTTTGCCATGGGTCTACTGCTTCCTCCAAGCACAGTGCCTCCAAGCACAGTGGGACCTCAGCAAGTATGGGCTGAGGCCATGAAGGAATGAAGGATCCAGTGACCCAGAGGAGTGTGTTGGAAAATGTGGACCAGGGGTCCCATGTGCTGGTGGGGCTGGCTCCTGGGTGGGGGCAGAGAGGCAACCCCTCGGTTTTTTTCCTTCCCAGGTCACAATCACAAGGGCCACCCCCACACTAGCTACTACCAGTACGGCCTTGGCATTCTGGCCCTGTGTGTCCACCGGAAGCGGGTCCATGACAACCTGGTGGGCAAACTCCTGTATGCTGTGGAACACGACCACCCTCTCCACCAGAGCCACTTCTCTGTGGGTGAGTAGGTTAGACCCTGCCGAGGCCAGGCTGGCACTCCCTCAGTCCCTAGGCCTGCACTGATGACCTCCATACCCTGGACACCCTCACCTTTCCTTGGAATTCCTTCTTCCCAAGTCCTTTAGGGGTGAATTGGCGAGGGCTCACGGGTGATGCTCCAGCTGTGAGCCAGCTTTGGAGCTGGTAGGTGATCTCTTGAGGCCAGGGGTTCAAGACAAACCTGGACAACATGGTGAAACCCCATGTCTACTAAAAATATAAAGGTTAGCTGGGCATGGTGGCGCGTGCCTGTAGTCCCAGCTACTTAGGAGGCTGAGGCAGGAGAATCACTTGAACCTGGGAGGCGGAGGCTGCAGTGAGCCGAGATCGCACCACTGCCCTCCAGCCTGGGCAGTAGAGTAAGACTCTGTATCAAAAATAAAAATAATAAATCTCCCTTAGTGATTCCAATGTGCAGCCAAATTTGGAAACAAATGGTATAGAGTCTAGTCCTCTTGGCCTCCTCCTCCAGCCCTTCTCCCTAACTTCTCGCCCTCAAATTGCAGAGTGATCAACCAAACCAGTTTGCCCAGAAACGAGCAGTTTCCTAAGACATAGGATTTTCAGAGTCCAGACAAAGAATGTCTTGGGCGGACCAGGTTGGACTGGTGCCCTTGGCTGATCTGACCATGTTGCCCCTCTTCTCCAAGCCCTCCTGTGGCTGCCCATAGCTACGAGGGCCTGACCCTCAAGCCCCTGCCTGTCCTGGCTCCTCTTGGCTCTCCAGCTTATCACATGTTCTGTTCCCCTCCAAAGACACAGCAGCCATGGCAGGCTTGGCATTCGCCTGTCTGAAGCGCTCAAACTTCAACCCTGATCAGAGGCAACGGATCACCATGGCCATCAGGACAGTACAAGAGAAGATCTTGAAGGCCCAGACCCCCGAGGGCTACTTTGGGAATGTCTACAGTACCCCATTGGCATTACAGGTGGGAAGGAGACCCTGGAGCCATGGTCACCCTGGGGAACAGTGAGGGGTGGAGTGGTCAAGGGCTAGACCACCTAGCCCCTCCCCACTGGCTGATCCTCCTCCCTCTCTTCCCTACTCCATCACCAGTTACTCATGACCTCCCCCACGTCCGGCGCAAAGCTGGGAACAGCATGTCTCCAGGCGAAGGTTGCATTGTTGGCCAGTCTGCAGGATGGAGCCTTCCAGAATGCTCTCATGATTTCCCAGCTGCTGCCCGTGCTGAACCACAAGACCTACGTTGATCTGATCTCCCCAGACTGCCTGGCACCACGAGGTAGCCCAGCCTTCTGTGGAAAAACAGCCCTTTACAATCTGCTGTGCACCCATTGATGTCCCAGTGAGGGGAAGTTGCTCGGTCCTGATTTGCTGGGTCAACACAAGTTTGTGGGTGTGTGTGGGACACAGCAGCTAAAACGTGACCACAACTTCTAGAAGCTCACAGTATGGGGAGGGAAACACCAAATGGAGAGTCCTGGGAGTACCGCTTGTGTGATACCCAGTACAGAAATGTTTGAGTGAATGGATGAATGAATGAATGAATGAATGAATGAATGAATGGGGAGAGACACATTTTGGTTAACTCTAATACAACATGATAAGCCCCAGTAGCAGCATGATCCAGGCTTCCTCTGAGAGAGGGGCTGAGGAGGTGATTGGGATTTGCCAATTAAGAATAGAGAAGGAGGCCGGGCATAGTGGCTCATGCCTGTAATCTCAGCACTTTGGGAGGCTGAGGTGGGTGGATCACTTGAGGTCAGGAGTTCAAGACCAGCCTGGCCAACGTGGCGAAACCCCATCTCTATTAATAATACAGAAAATTAGCTGGGCATGGTGGCAGGTGCCTGTAATTCCAGCTACTT
>NW_016107573.1:2070591-2072083 GCF_001604975.1 Cebus imitator | reverse complement strand
TCAGGCAAGGTGGCTCACGCCTGTGGTCCCAGTACTTTGGGAGGCCGAGGCGGGCGGATCACAAGGTCAGGAGATTGAGACCATCCTGGCTGACATGGTGAAACCCTGTCTCTTTAAAAAATAAATAAATAAATAAATAAATAAAGAATGGAGAAGGAGGCTGGAACGGTGGCATGCGCTTGTGAATCTAGCACTCTGGGAGGCTGAGGCAGATGGATTGCCTGAGCTCAGGAGTTTGAGACCAGCCTGGGCAACATGGTGAAACCCTGTCTGTATTAAAATACAAAAAATTAGCCAGGTGTGGTATCAGATGCCTGTAATTGCAGCTACTAGGGAGGCTGAGGCACGAGAATCACGTGAACCTGGGAAGCAGAGGTTGCAGTGAGCCGAGGTCACACTGCTACTGCACTCAAGTCTGGGTAACAATGTGAGACTCTGTATTCCCCTGCAAAAAAAAAAAAAAAAAAACGAGAATGGATAGAGTAGAGCTGAGAAGAGACGGCAAGAACAAAGGCACAGAAGTACGCAGAGTTTGGGGGAATTCTGAGGAACGGTCTTGCAAAAGAGTGGGATCTGGGAGAATGAGCGGGAGCTGAAGGCAGATGAATGAAGAGGAGGTGAGCCCATCAGGGTAACAGGGACGCGTTGTGAACAAATATATGTTCTAGAAAGAGCCCTCTGGAGTGCTACGTGCCAGATTGGTGGGAGGAGGGATACTGGAAGCAGAGAAACCAGTGAGGGGCCTGATCTTGGGTGGTGGCGGATGTGGGGAACGAGGGTTAGGGGAGGCCAGGATGGAAACCAGGTTTCAGCTCAGCAGGTGGTGGTGGCATTGATGGAGATGAGGACTTGGGAAGGACAAGGTCTAGGTGTCTTTGGGGAAAGACAGGAAGACAAACATCCAGGTCCCTGTCCTCACACCAGCTGCCTCTTCCTTTCTCCCTGGCACAGCCATGTTGGAACCAGCCACTACGACCCTGCCTCAGATCCAAGTCCCAGAGACCATCAGTGTCACACTGCAGGTGCTCAGCCTCTTGCGGCCGTACAGACAAGCCATCCCTGTCCTTGCCGGCTCCTCCCTGGAAGATGTCTTGAAGAAGGCCCATGAGTTAGGAGGATTCACGTGAGACTCCCATCTCCCAGCGCTCACCCCACCCAACCCCACATGCAAGATACAGGGTCACGGAAGAGATGGGACAGAGGAGAGGGTTCCCTCGGGAGAGACACTCACCCTGCTTCCACTTCCACCTGCTCCGCTCCTTTCTTGCTCACCATGTTATGGAAACAGAAAGCCATAGGCCAGCATTATCATTGAGGGAGCAGGCTCTGGAGGCAGCTCTAACCAGCTGGGTTCCAGGTAGGCACCCACAGTTCACCAAGGAGAACAGTTGTGCCCCATCCCTGCAGGTCCAGTGTGAGGAGTTGAGGAGTTAGTACACATAGAAATGGTGGCACGTGCTTTTTATATGTGCAAGGTCAGCACATAGCAAGC
>NW_016107573.1:2055246-2069911 GCF_001604975.1 Cebus imitator | reverse complement strand
AGACTTGAACTGTCACCTGGTCTGGAGTGCTATGGCATGATCTCGGCTCACTGCAACCTCCCCCTCCCAGGTTCAAGCGATTCTCCTGCCTCAGCCTCCCAAGTAGCTGGGATTACAGGCGTGCGTCACCAAGGCTAATTTTGTATTTTTAGTAGAGACGGGGTTTCTCCATGTTGGCCAGGCTGGTCTTGAACTCCCGACCTCAGTTGATCCGCCCACCTCAGCCTCCCAAAGTGCTGGTATTACAGGCTTGAGCCACTGCGCAGAGGAGGCAGAGGTTGTAGTGAGTCAAGATCGAGCCATTGCACTCCAGCCTGGGCAACATGAGCAAGACTCCAACTCAAAAAAAAAAAAAGGGTCCTTTCTCTTTCTAGCTCGAGACAGCTATAAATCCCCAACAACTTTGTAAATTAGTAAAAACCAGTACCATTTAAATAAGGACTCTCTGCGGAGGTGCCGGCCTGCGCTTTAGCACCTCCCTGTATTTGAGCTGCAGTGAAACCTGAGCAGTGAAGCCTGGGCACCCCTGCCCTGCCCAGCCACTTCATTCACTGTGAGGACCACCTCCGTCCCCTTCCTGGTGGCCTGTGGCACATAGTGCAGTGCATAGTCACTGACGGCCACACAGGCTGAGTGTCCTGGGGAGGGCTCAGACCCACAGACTAAGATTACCCAGAACCTGCTGGTATTTGTGTTTCAATATTAGCATCAAAATGAAAGACAAATAGAATTTAACGTTTTTATTCAGAGCTTGGGGATCTCTGGGAAGACATCATCGACACCATTCTGAGACATAGTTCCCTTGTTAGTGTTCCTGGATGCCTGAATGAGGTTCGGGCATGAAGACTACGTTTGAGGCCCCTGAATGTACAGCAGAGAAAGCTCAACTGCAGACACACGGTCAGATGTAGAGAGTGGTGGCCCCGAACAGCCACGTGGCCCTGTAGAATTAAGGAATGGGAAAAGAAGCTGCTCTGTGACATTCCTTAGAACAGCACTTTCCCTTCGCCTAAATCACCCCAAATAGGTTTGTGGGTTTTTTGTTGTTTAGTTTGTTTGTCTGTTTGTTTTTGAGACAGAGTTTCATTCTCTTGCCAAGGCTGAAGCGCAGTGGTGTGATCTAGGTTCACTGCAGCCTCCACTCCCAGGCTCAAGTGATTCTCCTGCCTCAGCCTCTGGAGTAGCTGGGATTATAGACACCCACCACCATGCCCAGCTAATTTTTGTATTTTTAGTAGAGATGGGGTTTCACCATGTTGTCCAGGCTGGTCTTGAACTCCTGACCTCAGGTGATTCACCCACCTCAGCCTCCCAAAGTGCTGAGATTATAAACATAAGCCACCACGCCTGGCCGGACCCCACTCTTCTGAAAAACCATTCCCCCAAATTCTGTGCACCTGTGTGCTTTTGCTCTCTCTGCCTCCTCAGCTCTGCCCCGCTATCCTCCCTTCTCCACTGGCAAATCCCACTCATCTCTTCAAGCCCCTCTTCCAGAGGAAGCTCCGATCATGCTGCTTCCTCCTGTGGCAGGGAGAAAGGACCTGGCCCACGGAGTTTTAAGGGGCTCCCTGTGGCAGTGGCATCCAGATAGACTGCAGGAACTCATCAGAGTTGGAAGCCAGAAGCTCAGGGAAGGGGGAGCGTGAGTAAGGAGTCTCTTGGTTGCCAGGGCCAAAATTCGAAATTCAGGCCAGGCACAGTTGCTCACACCTGTAATCTCAGCACTTTGGGAGGCTGAGGTGGGCAGATCATGAGGTCAGGAGTTCAAGAGCAGCCTGGCCAACATGGTGAAACCCTGTCTCTACTAAAAATACAAAAATTAGCAGGGCGTGGTGGTGCACGCCTGTAATCCCAGCTACTTGGGAGGCTGAGGCAGAATTTCTTGAACCCAGGAAGCGGAGATTGCGGTGAGCTGAGATCATGCCACTACACTCTAGCCTGGGCAACAGAACAAGACTCCATTCCCCCCACAAAAAAAAAAAAAAAAAAAAAATAGAACTCCAGCCCTCTCTGCAACAGTAGGTGTACGGTACGTAGAATCAGAGAGGAGGCTGGGCCATGCAGCCCCAGGAAGAGGGGAGGGGAGTGCCCCTGGGCCACAGAGACCCAGTGCCACTGCTGGGTGTCTCTGCCTCCACCTCCTATGACGCTGCCTCTCTCTGCATGCAGGCTTCACCCTCTCTCATTGTACACATTCTAGGTGATGCCTGCAGCTTCTAATTCTCATCCCCCATAGCATCAGCCCCTTAGAGAGGGGACAGCTGCTGAGCTGATAACATAATAGTTGCCCCTTTCTTGGGGGCCATGGTCATGGTCAGCGTGGAGAGGATGAAGCCTGAGCAGGCAGGATCGGCGGCGGGGGGTGGTCTGGAGGGGAAGGAGGTGGAGGTTGGGACACAGACCTGTGGCCATGTGGCCCAGGAAGGGTTTGACTAGTGCCAGCCCAGAGTTTTAAGAAGTGACGAAAGGAATTTGCTGCTGTGGGTGAGCTCTGCCTCTCCCGCTAGGGACAACAGTCGCCTCTTCTCTCTCTCTCTCTTCGCCTTTGCCTTTTGTAGATACGAAACACAGGCCTCCTTGTCAGGCCCCTACCTGATCTCTGTGATGGGGAAAGCGGCTGGGAAAAGGGAGTTCTGGCAGCTCCTCCAAGCCCCCAACACTCCCCTGCAGCAAGGTGAGTCGTGGCCTGCCACCCTGGGTGTGGCTCCTAGCCCAGGCTTACCCAGACATGAGGCTTCATCAGCTCACCCCAGCTCTCCCTAGCACCCTCCACAGCATCACAAAATCACTGATGCTCAAGGTTGGATATCATATATTGAACTGAAGTCTTAGAATGTTTATGTAAGTTATTGTGGAAATTCTAGGAAACCAGGTAGGTTCAAACAAAACAAAACAAAACAAAAAAAAACCTAGAAGAAAATTAGAATCACCTAGAATACACTACCTAGAAATAATGTCTCTTTTTTTTTTTTTTTTTTTTCTCAGACCGAGTTTTCCTCTTGTTGCCCAGGCTGGAGTGCAGTGGTGCGATCTTGGCTCACTGCAACCTCTGCCTCCCAGGTTCATGTGATTCCCCTGCCTCAGCCTCCCAAGTAGCTGGGATTACAGGCGCCCACCACCATGTCCAGCTAATTTTTTTATATTATTAGTAGAGACAGGGTTTCACCATGTTGGCCAGGCTGTTCTCGAACTCCTGACCTCAGGTGATCTGACAGCCTCTGCCTCCCAAAGTGCTGGACATTATAGGCATGAGCCACCACGCCCAGCCGAAATGTCTTTTATTTTTTAATTTTTTAATGTTATTTATTTATTTAAGATGGGGTTTCACCATGATGGCCAGGCTGGTCTTGAACTCCTGACCCCTTGGCTTCCCAAAGTGCTAGGATTACAGGCGTGAGCCACTGTGCCCAGCCTAGATTTTTTAATGTTTTGAGACAGGGTCTTGCTCTGTCACCCAGGCTGGAGAGCAGTGGCACAATCTCGGCTCACTGTAGCCTCAACCTTCTGGGCTCAAGTGATCCTCCCACCTCAGCTTCCTGAGTAGCTGGGGCTGCAGGAACACAGCACCATGCCAGACTAATTTTTCTATTTGTGGTAGAGACAGGGTTTCACCATGTTGGCCAGGCTGGTCTTGAACTCCTGACCCCAAGTGGTCTGCCTGCTTCTGCCTCCCAAAGTGCTGGGATTACAGGCATGAGCCACTTGCCTGCCAAAATTACTTAACTTTTCTTCTAGATACTTTAAAAAATATGCCAGTAAGTTTTTCATAAAAAATGAAGCCACACTCTATATTAATGCTATCCAGTGGAAAGAAAATGTTGCCCACATGTATAATTCAAAATTTTCTAGTTGGCAAAACTAATATTAATATCTTTTTTTTTTTGAGATGGAGTCTCGCTGTGTCGCCCAGGCTGGAGTACAGTGGAATGATCCTGGCTCACCAAAACCTCTACCTCCTGGGTTTAAGCGATCCTCCTGCCTCAGCCTCCCAAGTAGCCGGGATTACAGGTCTGCACCACCATGCCCGGCTAATTTTTGTATTTTTTAGTAGAGATGGGGTTTCACCGTGTTGGGCCAGGCTGGTCTTGAACTCTTGACCTCAGATGATCCACCCACCTCAGCTCCCAAAGTGCTGGGATTACAGATGTAAGCCACCACGCCCAGCTTAAATTGCTTTTATATTCCAACTGCAAAGAACTTTTATGGGGCATTTACCATGTGTCAAGCATTGTGGCGAGTGCTTTATAGAAGGTGGGACTTTCTGGCCGGACGCGGTGGCTCACACCTGTAATCCCACCACTTTGGGAGGCCAAGGTGGGCAGATCACGAGGTCAGGAGATTGAAACCATCCTGGCCAACATGGTGAAACCCCATCTCTACTAAAATACAAAAAAATTAGCTGGGTGTGGTAGCGTGTACCTGTGGGTCTCAGCTTCTCGGGAGGCTGAGGCAAGGGAATTGCTTGAACCCGGGAGGCGGAGGTTGCAGTGAGTGAGATTGTGCCACTGCACTCCAGCCTGGGTGACAGAGCAAGACTGTCTCAAAAATAAATAAATAAATAAATAAATAAAAATAATAAGGTGGAACTTTCTTAAGGAGCCCACTAAAAAGCATTCCTTTTTCTGCCATCATTCTGAATCAATTGAGAAATAAAAAAATAGAAGCTACAGATGGAGACCTCAAGTCTGGCCAGTTCTATTACTGATAAAGACTGGAGGATGTAGCTTAGGGTGAGAGCCAGGTGGACCCAGCCAGGAAGTAGACTGGGCAGTTGTAGACTCTACCTCCTATTCACTCTGCCCTCGAGTCTAGCAAGAAGCTTGCTCCAAGGAGGAAAAAAGAGAGAGCGAGCCCAGGCTACACATACCTAGTTTATTCCCAATCAACCATTGCATAAATCACTCCCCTATCTTCCGGTAGAAAGTGGATGGGAGCTATAATTTGAGTTTCCTTTTGTCTTAGTCCATGGAAGCTGCTATTACAAAATACCATAAACTAGGTGGCTTATAAACAGCAGGAATGTATCTCTCACAGTCTGGGAGGTTGGGAAGTCCAAGATCAGGACACCCACACATTCAGTGTCTGATGAGAGCTCACTTTCTGGTTCATAGGTGGTACCTGGCTGTGGCCTCACATGGTGGAAGGGACAAGACAACTCTCTGGGGCCTTTTTAAAAAATTTTTTAAAAAATATTTTCCTGGTCCTTGCCTACCGAAGAAGCATCTTTTATAATGGTACTTAAAAAAACTTTTTTTTTTTTTGAGATGGGGTCTCACTCTGTCACCCAGGCTGAGTGCAGTCAGTCTCAGGATCTCAGCTCACTACAGTCTCCACCTCCCAGGCTTAAGCAGTCCTCACACCTCAGCCTCCTGAGTAGCTGGGACCACAGGCCCATGCCACAAGTACTGACTAATTTTTTGTATTTTTGGTAGAGATTGGGTTTCACCGTGTTGCCCAGGCTGGTCCTGAGTTCAAGTGATTTGCCCACTTCAGCCTCCCAAAGTGCTGAGATCACAGGCGTGAGCCACCCTGCTCAACCTATAATGGCAGTTTCCCAACCCATTCATGAGGGCTCTACCCTCATGACCTAATCATTCCCCAAAGGCCCTAAGTCCCCCTGATACCATCACCTTTGGGGTTGGGTTTCAACATATAAATTTTGGGGGAACACAGACATTGTGGACCATAGCACCTCCATTGAAAAGAAACATTCCTGGCTGGGCATAGTGGCTCACGCCTGTAATCCCAGCACTTTGGGAGGCCGAGGCAGGCAGATCACAAGGCCAGAAGTTCGAAACCAGCCTGGCCAACATGGTGAAACTCTGTCTCTACTAAAAATAGAAAAATTAGCTGGGTGTGGTGGCATTCACCTGTAATCCCAGTTACTCAGGAGGCTGAGGCAGAATTGCTTGAACTCGGGAGGCAGAGGCTGCAGTGAACTGAGATCACGCCACTGCACTCTAGCCTGGGCAACAGAGCAAGACTCTGTCTCAACAGACAAAAAAAAAAAAGAAACATTCCTGACACCTGGCTCTCAGAGGGCCCTTTCAGTTCCCCTGCAGGCTGCATTCTTACATCACCAAGATCGCCAACACTCACTCACTCACTCAGAGGTTAAATAACTTGTCCAGAGTTATAGCACTAATGAATGACAGAGCTGGGGCTTGAATCCAGGCGTCCTCCTAGAGCCTGGATTCTCTCTAGGGAGAGAAAACTGACTCCGGGTGGCTTCATGCATGGTCCTGGTTCTCTCTTCAGACCACACTGGGCAAGTTTCTCTTCCTGATGCCCCCTGGGATATTACAAAGACAGTGACCCTGCCTGTCAGGAGTTTTTACTGCCAGATGAGCCCATGGCCTCTGGAACCCTGTAGGAAGCTAAGTTCAGAGTCTCTGAGTGGGCTTTGGGGAGGTTCCAGCTTCCCACCACCAAGCCCCAAGTGGATCTTACAGACCCTGGCCTCAGAGCGGGGAGATCTGGAAGATGAGTTTGCGGGGTGCGATATTCTGCCCAGTTCATCCCGCCTTGCTCAATCTGTTTCTGCAGGTATTGCTGACTACAGACCCAAGGATGGAGAAACCATTGAGCTGAGGCTGGTTAGCTGGTAGCCCCTGAGCTCCCTCATCCCAGCAGCCTTGCACACTCCCTGGGCTTCTACCCTCCCTCCTGATGTCCCTGGAACCGGCACTCGCCTGACCCTGCTGCCACCTCATGTGCACTTGGAGCAATGCCTCCCGGGACCACCCCAGCCACAACCCCTTTGAGGGTCCTACACCAGGGCCTACCCTGGAGCAGGGAGCCAAGCACCTGCCCTGGGAAGTCTTTCTGGCCATGTCTGGCCAGCCTGGCCCCGCAGGTCTCCCATGAAGGCCACCCCATGGCCTGATGGGCATGAAGCATCTCAGACTCCTTGGCAAAAGGAAAAGGGGTCTGCAGGCCACAGATGTGAGGATCACTCATTCTGGGGTTGGGGCCCTGCCAGAGGCCTCCCCAGCCCAGGGCTGTGGCCTGACCCCAGCTCTCCACTCCGCTGTTGGAGTGGCAGCTCCGAGCTGGTTGTGGCCCAGTTGCTGGGGAGACCTCAGCACAGCTGCCCAGTGCCCGCCTCTGACGCAATTAAAGCATTGATGGCCTGTGGGCCTGCTGCAGTGGCCTGGTGCCTCGTACTCCTCAGGTGCAGGAGCATGGACGAGAGAAGTGGGAGGTAACCCCGTCGAGGAGGAGTGGAGGTTGCCTGAGCCATCTCCTGGGCATTGGGGGAGTGATGGGAATGCCAGCAGTGGCAACATCGACTACTCTTTACTGAGCACCCACTACTGTTTACTGAGCACTCACTATTGTTTACTGAGCACCCACCACTGTTTACTGAGCACCCACCACTGTTTACTGAGCACCCACCACTGTTTGCTGAGCACTCACCACTGTTTGCTGAGCACTCACCACTGTTTGCTGAGCACTCACTACTGTTTACTGAGCACTCACTACTGTTTGCTGAGCACTCACTACTATTTGCTGAGCACTCACTACTGTTTACTGAGCACTCAATACTATTTGCTGAGCACTCACTTGCTAGATACTGTCTTAAAAAACTCTGTGAGGTTGTTGATATTTTCACTTTCATCTCTGCTTTACAAATCAGGAAACTGGTGCTCCAAAAGATACTCACCCGAGGTCACAGACTAGGCAGTGATGCTATGGGAACCTGGCTCAGGAGACACACAGACCCAGCCTGGGGCAGCCTCACAGCTCCTCCACTAAAATACTGAACTTGAGGTCTGCGATGATGATTATAATCATATGGCAAAGCCCCAACTCAACTGAGCCTGGAATCCTGGAGCTGGGGTCTCACTCCCTGCTTTTCCCCAAGGCACTTAGGGTACCACCCCAGGCCTTCTCAGCCAAGACATGGGGATCCTGCCTCCCACTGGCTCGGGGGGTTAGGGGCTCTGGGCTGCCTTCTTGAAGGTGGGGTTCATCCCAGGCAGGCACCCCCTATGCTGCAGCCCATCAAGGTTAGGAAGAGGCCCTGTCCTCAGAGGGGCCCTCTGATGAACAGTCCATCAGATCTGGATCCACGTGCCTGGGAAGAGATGGTGACACACTCAAAGTCCTTGAAGCAGCAAATCAAACCTCCTAGAGCACCAGCTTCAAATATTTAGGGTGGCCAAGGCTGGTGGCTCATGCCTGTAACCCCAGCACCTTGGAAGGCTGAGGTAGGCAAATCACCTGAGGTCAGGAGTTCAAGGCCAGCCTGACCAACACAGAGAAGCCCCGTCTCTACCAAAAATACAAAATTGGTTGGGCGTGGTGTCACATGCCTGTAATCCCAGCTATTCAGGAAGCTGATGCAGGAGAATCGCTTGAACCTGGGAGGCAGAGATTGCGGGGAGCCAGGATTGTGCCATTGCATTGAAATGTCTATGCCCAGAATTCCAGACCTCTGCTTATTCACTTGCCCATTCTTAATCATGGTGAGGGGCACTTCAGGGTGGGCGAGAGCAAAACTCCATCTCAAAAAAAAAAAAAGAGTCTTAGCAGATAAGGGGGAAGTAGGCAATTTAAAACATTCTTTTATATTGGGCTGGGTGGGATGGCTCACGTCTGTAATCCCAACACTTTGGGAGGCCAAGGATCACCTGAAGTCAGGAGTTCAAGACCAGCCTGGCCAACATGGAGAAACCCCATCTCTACTAAAAATAGAAACATTAGCCAGGTGTGGTGGTGCGTGCCTGTAATCCCAGCTACTCCGGAGGCTGAGGCAGGGGAATCACTTGAACCTGGGACAAGGAGGTTACAGTGAGCCGAGATTGCGCCATTGCACTCTAGCCTGGGCAACAAGAACAAAACTCTGTCTCAGAAAAAACAAAACAAAACAGGCCCTCCTTCTGGGACCAGGAAGCAGGTCTATGTCAGGTCTGCATTTAGATGGCTAATGGCTCCAGAGAGAAGGCCCTTCCGCTCACTAAGCCTGTTTCCTAACAGCTGTGGGATGGTGTTTTGGTTTACATAGCACATGATCTCATCATAGATCATGCATGGGGAAACTGAGGCCCCAGGAGTGAAAGGATCTGTCTAGGCACATGCAGAAACAAGAGGAGAGGCCCGTCCTACAGGCTTGCAGCCCGGTTGCCGGAAATGGATTCTCTGTCCCCACTCCACCCCCACCCCCGCCATCCCCTAAAGTCTCTCTGCATCACCTGCCTCCCACAGCAGCAGCCTGGGCCTCCAAAGGGCACATTCAGATTTCAGGGATTTGGGGAGCCTGTGGGCAAGGACAGACTGCTCTGGGCTTTTGGGTGGACCCCAAGGAATGCAAAAGAGCCTCCTGCCACTCTCCATGAAGCTGAGTGACCTAGCCCCCCATTCTTCCACATGGGAATGTCCTCTTGAGAGCCCTGCTGGCTGTTGGTCAAGGCAGGTTAAAAGCTGAGGTTTGGGCCAGGCATGGTGGCTGACACCTGTAATCTCAGCACTTTGAGAGGCCGAGGTGGGCGGGTCACCTGAGGTCAGGAGTTCGAGACCAGCCTAGCTAACATGGTGAACCCCCATTTGTACTAAAAATACAAAAAATTAGCTGGGTGTGGGGGGACATGCCTGTAATCCCAGCTACTCAGAAGGCTGAGGCAGAATTGCTTGAATCTGGGGGGCAGAAGTTGCAGTGTGCCGAGATCATCCCCTAAATGCACTCCAGCTTGGGCAACAAGAGTGAAACTCCATCTTGAAAAAAAATGCTGAGGCTTAAAGTAGCCAGGAGTAGTGGTTTCCACCTGTATTCCTAGCAACGTGGGAAGCTGAGGTGAGAGGATCAGCCTGGTGGTGGGAACTTGTAGTCCCAGCTACATGGGAGGCTGAGACAGAAGAATTGCTTGAAACTGGGAGGTGGAGGTTGCAGTGAGCCAAGGTTGAGCCACTGCTTTCCAGCTTGGGTGACAGAGTGAGACTCTATCTCAAAAAATACGTATATATAATATAATTATTACTGTTGCTGGTCGAGGTGGCTCATGCCTGTAATCCCAGAACTTTGGGAGGCTGAGGCAAGTGGATCACCTGAGGTTAGGAGTTGGAGACCAGCCTGGCCAACATGGTGAAACCCTGTCTCTAGTAAAAATTCAAAAATTGGCCGGGTGCGGTGGCTCAAGCCTGTAATCCCAGCACTTTGGGAGGCCGAGGCGGGTGGATCACGAGGTCAAGAGATCGAGACCATCCTGGTCAACACGGTGAAACCCCGTCTCTACTAAAAATACAAAAAATTAGCTGGGCATGGTGGTGCGTGCCTGTAATCCCAGCTACTCAGGAGGTTGAGGCAGGAGAATTGCCTGAACCCAGGAGGTGGAGGTTGCGGTGAGCTGAGATCGCGCCATTGCACTCCAGCCTGGGTAACATGAGGGTAACTCCGTCTCAAAAAAAAAATAAAAAAATAAAAAATTAGCCAGGCGTGGTGGCATACATCTGTGATCCCAGGCCTCGGCCTCCCAAAGTGCTGGGATTATAGTTGGGAGCCACCCCACCCAGCCCCCTGGCTCATTTTTGTATTTTCTGTAGACACGGGGTTTTGCCATGTTGCCCAAGCTGGTCTCCAACTCCTGAGCCCAAGTGATCCTCATGCCTCAGCCTCCCAATGTGCTGTGACTACAGCCATGCACCCACTGTACCTGGGCTATTGTTTTTTATTAAGGGAAGCTTACTAGAAAACTGACAAAATCCAGGCTGGGCATGGTGGCTCATGCCTGTAATCCTAGCAACTTGGGAGGCTGGGGCAGGTGGATCACCTGAGGTCAGGAGTTTGAGACCAGCCTGACCAACATGGTAAAACCCCATCTCTACTAAAAATGCAAAAATTAGCAGGGCATGGTGGTGCACACCTGTAATCCTAGCTACTGGGGAGGTTAAGGTAGAAGAATCCCCCGAACCTGGGAGGTGGAGGTTGCAGTGAGTCAAGATCACGCCATTGTACCCCAGCCTGGGCAAGAAGAGTGAAACTCAAAAAAAAAGAAAAAGAAAAAACTGTCAAAATCCCAAAGATAATTATAACCCTTAGGGGTCCCAGATTTCTCCTCCTCAGGAAATGGCAAGGGGGTATGGGAGACGGTCCCCCCCTCCTTTGGCTGGCTTAGTTTCCTTCCCACAACCCGTTCTGGAGAAACCCTAAATGCCCCCATTTTTTGGTCCTTGGCCTGGAAATCTCCCTGTCTGCACCCCCTGCCCTGTAGCTTAGGCTATTCAGCAGAGATTTGCAGGCTCCAGCAGGCGTCAGACTTACAGAGGCAAATGTGACCATGTAAATTCCCGGGCCCACCCGTGACACAGAGCCTCTGATTCAGCGGGCCTCCTGCGAGGCTGGGGCTTTAAAACCCATGTCTGGTGATTGGGATGGGGGTTGAGGGCCATATTCCGCGTCTGGCCACCAGAGGGCGCCGCGAGCAGGGCTCCTCCCTTTGAGGTCTTGGGTCTTCAGACAGGTTGCTGTCACAAAGGATTTGCTAGTTAGACATCAGGCAAGGGGTGAGGTGGGTACCCTAGGGCAGGAGCCAAGAGAAGGAAGCCCGAGGACAGGAAAGAGGCTCACATCTGGTACTGGGCACATGGCTGGGCCTTGGTCCTCCTGCCCCTGGATTCCAGAGCTGAGAGAGGCCAGGGCCTGGACTGGCCTGGAATCTGAATGGACCTCTTCTGCCCTGGGGTGCACTGTTTACCCAACCCTGAGCTCAGAGAGCATCTGTCGTTCAGTTTGAACAACCGAGACCCAGACAGGGGCAAGGACTCAGTGGCAGCTGCTCTGCCTCCCAGTCCAGGGCTCTGTCTTGCCGGGGCTGGGGCACAGGGTGGATCCCAGGAAGTTTTGCTCTAAGTCAGCTCCGAGTGCTCAGGGAACGGGACAGAGGTTGCTGGCCCGGGAGGGATGCTGGCCAGCGGTACCTGCTTCCGCAGCTGTGGGTAGCCCTGCCTGACCTCAGAGTGGGCCCCGCCCTGTTCTGGGAGGCTGGGGAGGATGCTGGGGCTATGGAGGGGCGATAGAGGGGCCTTAAGGGACTCCGTGATCCAGCTCTGCTGGATGCTGAGGTCCCACGAGAAAATTGTGGTCAGCGATCAGGTGGGCGTGAGACTGGTCCTGTGATGGGGGCTGCGGGCCCCTCCTCACTATCCTGCTCCTTGAAGATACCCTGGGCGGCCGTGCGGGATATCCCAGTGTCTCCAGCAAGGCGCGTTGATCTCCATGGGGGGCTCGTCTTGGCGCTGGGTGGGGAGAGACCTGGTCCTCCCTGGTGGCAGGGGGAGGCTGACCACGCCAGCTTGGCGGGAGCTTTACTGAGCAGACGCGCAGGCCCCTGGCGGAGGAGGGCTGATGGGGGAATGCCAGGCCGTTGGGGGAATGCCAGGCCGATGGGGGAGGGGCCGTGGGCGGGAGGCATGGGGCGGGGGAGACCTCCCTCCCGGTTCCAGGGGCGGGCCCGGACGGGGGAGGGGCCTTGCGGTGGGCTCGGCCCAATTTTCCGGGTGGGGAGCGGGCGGAGGCGGAGGCGGGGCCAAGAGCGCGCGGCCGCGCCAGCCTTGCCGGGCCTGAGCTGGTGCCGGGCGTGAGTCGCAGCCGGAGCTGTAGCCGGAGCCACAGCCGCAGCCAGAGCCCCAGCCAAAGCCTCCGAGAGCCAGAGTTTTGGAGCGCAGGCCCTGCTGGAACCGCGCCTCCTAGCTCGCCGCCAGGCACCGGACGGAGCACCGGCCGTGGTGTCTGCTTACCACCCGGGTACGGTGGAAGGCAGCGAGCCCGCAACTCCCCGGGCTGGGCACCACCAGGCGCGGAGCCCGGATTGCCCCTGCCAGGCCTGGTCACGGCGTGAGCACGCAGGAGTTCCCGGGTTCTGGATCTGCGCGCACCCTAAAGACCTGGGGACCAACGAGAAAAGAAGAACGAGGATTTCTTCTAAGAGCACAGCGTGGGCACTAGGCGGGGAGGACAGTGTAGACCACCTGGCACGGGACAGAGGTGCCTGGAATCCACGCTTGAACATCGGAAACCCTGGCATCCTAGTAGCTGCGACCTTGGCTCTGCCCTGTCTGAGCTGGAAACACAGATTACTTAGCTCCCAGACATCGCTGGCAAAGGCCTGGCACAAGCAGTCCTCTCACCTAAGACAGGGCACGGGGTTGGGGGAACCAGGATCTAGCCTGGCCCAAAGCGGAGCTCTCTGGTGGCCCAGAGGTGGTCACCGGGAAGCCTGCCTCCTGCCCCAGCCCCTCTGGTGCGGATGTGCCGCTGCCAGCCGGAGCACCATGATGGCAGGATGACCTCAGCCGAAGTAACAGCAGCAGCTGATGGTGCTCGGGCGGCTGGGCCCCCCGAGTGGCCCCCTGGCAGCCCTCAGGCCCTCCGGCAGCCTGGCCGGGCCCGGGTGGCCATGGCAGCACTGGTGTGGCTGCTGACAGGAGCCAGCATGTCAAGCCTCAACAAGTGGATCTTCACCGTTCACGGCTTCGGGCGGCCCCTGCTGCTGTCGGCGCTGCACATGCTGGTGGCGGCCCTGGCATGCCACTGGGGGGCACGGCGCCCCATGCCAGGCGGCACTCGCTGCCGAGTCCTACTGCTCAGCCTCACCTTCGGCACTTCCATGGCCTGCGGCAATGTGGGCCTGAGCGCTGTACCCCTGGACCTGGCGCAACTGGTCACTACCACCACACCCCTGTTCACCCTGGCCCTGTCAGCACTGCTGCTGGGCCGCCGCCACCACCCGCTGCAGTTGGCTGCCATGGGCCCGCTCTGCCTGGGGGCCGCCTGCAGCCTGGCTGGAGAGTTCCGGGCACCCCCAACTGGCTGTGGCTTCCTGCTTGCTGCCACCTGCCTCCGAGGACTCAAGTCAGTTCAGCAAAGTAAGTGCCTGGGTGGCCAGCTGAGGAGGCAGGGGTCTGGGTGGGTGTGTGGCCTGGATGGCTTTGTGAGGGATATGGCTGTTGTCCCATTTTACAGATGAAGAAACTGATGTTCATGGCTGTGGAGGAAGCAAAACTGAGACCCAGAGAGGGCCAACAGCTCAGAGAGTTCCAGGCCCCAGACTCAGACTCTGGAGGCCCAACTTGTGTTTATTTGTTTATTTATTTATTTAGACAGGGTCTGGCTCTTGCCCAGGCTGGAGTGCAGTGGTGACATCTCATCTCACTGCAGCCTCTGCCACAACCCAGGTTCAAGCGATTCTTCTGCCTCAGCCTCCTAAGTAACTGGGACTACAGGTATGCAACACTCTACTAAGTTAATTTTTGTATTTTTAGTAGAGATGGGGTTTCACTATGTTGGCCAGGCTGGTCTTGAACTCCTGACCTCAAGTGATCCACCTGGCCTCCCAAGGTACTGGTATTACAGGCATGAGCCACCACACCTGGCCAGCTAATTTTTTTTTCTCCGAGACAGAGTCTCGCTCTGTTGCCAGACTAGAGTGTAGTGACATAATCTCGGCTCTTTGTAACCTCCACCTTCCAGGTTCAAGCAATTCTCCTGCCTCAGCCTCCCAAGTAGCTGGGACTACAGGCGCGCGCCACCGTGCCCAGCTAATTTTTGGGTTTTTGATAGATTTCACCATGCTGGCTGGGATGGTCTTGATCTCTTGATCTCATGATCTGCCCGCCTTGGCCTCCCAGACTGCTGGGATTACAGGCGTGAGCCACTGACGCTGGCCTA
>NW_016107573.1:2042134-2053946 GCF_001604975.1 Cebus imitator | reverse complement strand
GAGGCTGAGGCAGGAGAATTGCCTGAACCCAGGAGGCGGAGGTTGCGGTGAGCCGAGATCGCGCCATTGCACTCCAGCCTGGGTAACAAGAGCGAAACTCCGAAACTCCGAAACTCCGTCTCAAAAAAACAAAAAACAAACAAACAAAAAAATAGCTGGGTGTGGTGGCAGGTGCCTGTAATCCCAGCTACTCAGGAGGCTGAGGCAGGGAGAATTGCTTGAACCCAGGAGGCGGAGGTTGCAATGAGCCCGGGCAACAAGAGTGAAACCCTGTCTCAAACAAACAAAACAAAAATTAGCCGGACATGGTGGCATGCATCTGTAATCCCAGCTACTACTGAAGAGGCTGAGGCACAAGAATCTCTTGAACCTGGGAGGTGGAGGTTTCAGTGAGCTGAGGTCAAGCCACTGCACTCCAGCCTGGGTGACAGAGCAAGACTCAGTCTCAAGAAAAGAGTTCAGCCGGGCACAGTGGCTCATGCCTGTAATCCTAGCCCTTTGGGAGGCTGAGGTGGGAGGATCATGAGGTCAGGAGATCAAGACCTTCCTGGCCAACATGGTGAAACCCCATCTCTACTAAAAATAAAAAAATTAGTGGGTGTGGCAGTGCGTGCCTGTAATCCCAGCTACTTGGGAGGCTGAGACAGGAGAATCGCTTGAACCTGGGAGGCGGAGTATGCAGTGAGCCGAGATCGCGCCACTGCACTCCAGCCTGGTGACAGAGCTAGACTTTGTCTCAAAAAAAAAAAAAATTCATGATTTGCACAGGGTCACAGGGCCTCTAAGGACGTGAAGCCTGGTCTATGTGACTCCAGATGCTGGCTCTGATGAAAGAGGGTAGCAGGGCTCTGGGCAGTTTAGGGCCAAAGCTCCAGGCCCAGACCCACTAGATCATTCTGGCTGAGGGTGGAGGCTGCCTTCCCGCCTGTCCTACTGAGCAGCATCTGAGTGACAGCTTCTGCTCTGTCTCTGCCTCAGCCCCAGGAGACACAGGGGAGGCCAGGACACCCACTTAGGTTGGGGAGGCCTGAGATCCAGCCATACCTTTGCTCATATTTGCTGGGCAACCTTGGACAGATCAGGATCTTATCTGGGCCTCAGTTTCCTCATCTGTCAGTGGAGGAGCATTGGAGTTGATGGAATCCAAGGGGCCTCTTGCTGTCACTTCCTGCCCTGAGATCCTGTGACCTAGGCCTGGGAGAAGGAAGTGGGGACTCCAAGAGTGCTAGGCTGGGGTAGATGGCAGCCCACAGCCAGGGAAGATTGAAGTCAGAATTCAGCCCTGCCCTGGCATATTCAGAGCTGGGACACAGAGGCCCTGTCTCTAACCTCCCTGGTTCCAAGGCAGGGTCAAAACCCAGTTCTATTTTTGCCCTCAGGTTACATGAGAGCTGGAGGCTGAGCTCAGTGTGAGCCTGCACTGGGAAACCTGACCCTGTGGGGCCCTCCCATGCAGGCCACAGGGCTATGAAGGTCCTGACCTCAAGGCCCATGCTGCCCCTGCTGAGAAAGTCAGTGCTCCTCACCTAGGGACCCAGGCAGCCCCAGCCTGCAGGGGGCTATGGCCAGCCACGCCTCAGGCACTTGAGCATGGAGTGGCATGTGCCTGGTATCAGGCTGCATCTTCACTTCTGCCAGCTCCCTCCTTTCTTCCCTGACCCCTGGGCAGGTTGGGTCCTCGCTCTGGGTTGCTGCAGCACCCTCTGCTCCCCCCGTCATGGCTCCAAATGCCATGTGTGATCGCCACCTGGTTACCTGTCTGCTGCCTGCCAGGCAGATTTGGGGCAACTCTGTTCCTGGCACCTAGTCCCAGGGCCTGGCAGAGGGTACATACTTTGTAAATTATAAGTTTTAAAATTTATTATTATTATTATTATTATTATTTTTTGGAGACAGAGTCTTGCTCTGTCGCCCATGCTGGAGTGTAGTGGTGAGATCTCGGCTCACCACAACTTCTGCCTCCTGGGTTCAAGCAATGCTCCTGCCTCAGCCTCCTGAGTAGCTGGGACTATAGGCGCGTGCCACCACACCTGACTAATTTTTGGATTTTTAGTTAGAGACAAGGTTTTACCATGTTCATCAGGCTGGTCTCAAACTCCTGACTTGGTGATCCACCCGCCTCGGCCTCCCAAAGTGCTGGAATTACAGGTGTGAGCCACCGTGAGCGCCATTTATTATTATTTCTTTTTTGAGGCAGTCTCCCTGTCACCCAGGCTGGAATGCAGCAGTGCAATCTTGGCTCACTGCCATCTCTGCCTCCTGGGTTCAAGCAATTCTTGTGCCTCAGCCTCCTGAGTAGCTGGGACTACAGGCTCATGCCACCATGCCTGGCTAATTTTTAATTTTTATTTTTTATAGAAACAGGGGCTCACTATGTTGTCCAGGCTGGTCTCGAACCTCTGGCCTCAAGTGATCTTCCCTCTGGGCCTCCCAAAGTGCTGGAATTACAGGTATGAGCCAACATGCCCAGATGATGACTCTGACAGGCGAGCCGGTTTCATACACTGGTTTGGCTGCATGGCTCATGAGGGAGTTTAGGAGGCTGGAGACCCCACTCACAGAAATGGGAGCCCTGCAGAGAGAGAGAGGAACAGACTAGAGTGAGGGCCTGAAAGAGGTTATTTTGCTTGTTTGTCTTGCTCTGTCACCCAGGCTGGAGTGCAGTGGCTCACTGCAGCCTAGATTTCCAGTCTCAGGCAATCTTCCCACTTCAGCCTTCTGAGTAGCTGGGACTTTAGGCACACCTTCACGCCCAGCTAATTTTTGTATTTTTTGTAGACGTGGGGTTTCATCAGTGTTGCCCAGGCTGGTCTCCAACTCCTAGACTCAAGTGATTTGCCCACCTCAGCATCCCAAAGTGCTGGATTACAGGCATAAGCCACCACACCTCGCCTGAGATAGGTTTTGAACAAAAGGAGGTTTCTACTGTAAGAGGCTCCAGGAGAGGCACCAGGGCCAGATTCAGACTTGAGTGTACATGGCTGATGCCAGCTCCATTCCTAAGAGCAGAGTTTGTGGGAACAGAGGGCAAGTATCTAAAAAGAAAGCTGGGCATGGTGGCTCTCACCTGTAATCCCAGAACTTTGGGAGGCCAAGGCAGGCAGATCACTTGAGGTCAGGAGTTCAAGACCAGCCTGGTCAGCATGGTAAAATCCTGTCTCTACTAAAAATACAAAAAAATTAGCTGGGCATGCTGGTGCATGCCTGTAATCCCAGCTACTTGGGAGCCTAAGGCAGGAGAATCTCTTGAACCTGGGAGGTGGAGGTTGCAGTGAGCCGAGATCACACCATGGCACTCCAGCCTGGGCGACAGAGTGAGACTCCATCTTAAAAAAAGTATCCAGAAAGAGAAGAGCCTAGGCAGCTGTTGGCAGGGCCAGTGGCTTCCCTCTTACCTGGCCAGTTGTAGGCCCAGGGGGTCTGCACAAGGAGAGGGGTATGCCATCCTCCTACCCACAGAAAGACTGGGAAGTGGGGCACCAGCCTGCTGGGCTTGCTGTCAGCTGGACCCCCCTGCATCACAGAGCAGGCGGACTCAACCCGTCTTCTGAGCTCTCAGGTTGAAGCGGGAGATGCACTCAGATAGTTTGCAATGGCAAGAGAGAAGTTCTTGGATCAAGGTGGTCACAGGTGTTGGGGAGCAGCTGCTTCTTCCTGGGGAGCCCTGAGAAGGCCACCTAGGGGAAGAGGCATGCAGTGATGATGACAATATGTAACCATGACAGCAAACATTTGTTAGGGCCTCCCTAGGTGCCCATACCATGCCCAGCTCTTTATATTGATGGAGGAGGAAAGGATGATCTGGGAATGGGAAACAGGCCCTGCCAGGGCACAGGTGTCAGCCAGCAGGACCAGGGTGTGGGGATCATGCCAGCTGCCGGGCTGAGCCGTTACCACTGGGCATCAGGCCCTGTGTTCGGCACCTCACATGTAGGGGGATGTTGCCACACTACTCACAAGGAGACCAAGGCATGGAGAGAGGGAGAGAGGGTCACATAGCCCATGAAGGAGCAAAGGGGACAAGCCAATGGCAAGCAGACAGGGTTTAGAGAAGGGTCAGCTGTTGTCTGCATGTGGCAGAACCTTGGGCATGCTACAATAGAAGGAGAGGTGGCAATAAGGCAGGACAAACAGGCTGACATCTTGGGGCCCCCAGGTAGAAGCCAGTCACCTCTGACAGAGAATCGCTGCCCTTTCCCTGGGCTGCAGGGAGGGATATACAATGGGTGTGAGGAGATGGGTAGGAGGGTTAGGACCACCCTGCCTGGCTGCTTTGCAGAAGGTGAAATTTGCCAAAGGTGGAGTTCACCTGAAAACCCAAACACCTTCCTGTGATGGGATCTTTAATGTGCAAGCCACAGGCAGCTCATAACAGGGCTAACTTTGGAGCCTACGAGCAGGAGGCATTCCGATTATCTGTTCATTTCTAGAAACGCTTAAGCCAGAGGAACTGTTGCCTAGAGAACAAAGCTAAAACATCAGAATGAAATTGAGAGAGAAATAAAATTTCCTATTCTAAGCATAGCCTATGAGTAAGCATCGCTGGCTTTTTGGAAAGTGTGTGTCAGAAAATGCATAGAGGCTTGCAGAGCCCTGGGAGGGGACCTGTGTTGACTCCTCATCTCTCTCCACTAACTTGGCGAAGGCCCCATGCCATCAATGTCCTCATGCAAATAATGCCATTTTAGCCAGGTGCAATGGCTCATACCTGTAATCCCAGAACTTCGGGTGGCCAAGGTGAGCCGATTGCTTGAGTCTAGGAGTTTGAGACCAGCCTGGGTGAACCAGATGACAAAACCCCATCTCTACAAAAAAAAAAAAAAGAAACAAAAATTATCAGGGGTGATGGTGCATGCCTGTAGTCCCAGCTGCTTGGGAGGCTAAGGCAGGAGGACTGCTTGAGTTCGGAAGGCAGAGGTTGCAGTGAGCTGAGATCTCGCCACTGCAGTCCAGCCTGGGCAACAGAGCCAGACCCTGTCTCAATAATAATAATGTCATTTCACCTGGGCACTCCTTTGTGAATTGGCTGGTGGTGGCAGGTGTACACACAGGTACAGAGACACACACAGGCAAAGCAGCAAGATCCCCTCTTCCTTTGCAAAGTGAAAAGCTTTCCTCTTAGTCCTGGATTCATCTTGACAAGCCCCAGTATTAGCAGAAAAAAAAAATGCTAATTATTAGTTATAAACAGTGAGTGGGAGCCAAGATCCAACAATGACCTTTTGTTCTCTTGTCACTCCAGTGGTCATAAGTGAATGAAGCAATGAATGGGTCAGCCTTTTGATCCAAACAATTTATTATTTTCTTTTATAAACTCTTCTTTTTTTAATGCAAAGGCCCCCATGTAGCTAGTAAGTAGCAGAGCTGGGACCTTCTGCTGGCCTGCCCCTGTCACGGTGGCTGGAGCTGCAGTGTGGGAATAATAAGGACCGAGGCTGGGAAAGGTGGTTGGGGCCAGCTGATGCAGAGTCTTCAAAGCTAGGTTAAGAATCTAGGATCTTGGGCCAGGCCTGCTGGCTCATGCCTATAATCCCAGCACTTTGGGAGGCTGAGGCGGGCAGATCACCTGAGGCCAGCAGTTCGAGACCAGCTTGGCCAATGTGGCAAACCACGTCTCTATGAAAAATACAATAAATAGCCGGGTGTGGTGGCGCATGCCTGTGATCCCAGCTACTTAGGAGGCTGAGGCAGGAGAATCACTTGAACCTGCGAGGCAGAGGTTGCAGAGAGCCGAGATCATGCCACTGCAACCTGCGAGGCAGAGGTTGCAGAGAGCCGAGATCATGCCACTGCACTCCAGCCTGGGCAACACAGCAAGACTCTGTCTCAAAAAAAAAAAAAAAAAAGGAACCTAGGACCTTTTTGTTCAGGGCCAGGGCAGCCCCTGAATATTTATTTTTATTTTTTAGATACAGGGTCTTGCTCTGGTCACTGAGGCAGAGTGCAATAGCATCATCCTAGCTCACTGTAGCCTTCTGGCTCAAGTGATCCTCTTGCCTCAGCCTCTCAAAGTGCTGGCACAAGCCACTGCACCTGGCCGAGTTTTTCTTTTTCTTTTTTTTTTTTTTGAGACAGGGTCTTGCTCTGTTGCCCAGGCTGGGGTGCAGTGATGTGATCTTGGTTTACTGCAACCTCCACCTCTCCTGAGCTCAAGATCCTGCCTCAGCCTCCTGAGTAGCTGGAACTACAGGCACGTGCCATCACTCCCAGCTAATGTTTTTATTCTGTAGAGATGGGGTTTTACCATGTTGCCTGGGCTGGTCTCAAACTCCTGGGCTCAAGTGATTTGCCCTCCCAAAGTGCTGGGATTATAGGCCTTACTAATGGTTTTTGAGCCACTTAGCTTTCGTGGTTGTTGATCATTTAGATATCCCAAGCAGATCATTGTTTCAGCCCATGGGAGGTGGTTTGAAGTGGCTGATAACAGATTTATTTATTTTAGTTTAGTTTTTTATGTTTACTGAACATTTCCCATTTAAGGGCTTTATGTATGTCATCTTTTAAAATGTTTACAACATCCCCATGATTAGGTTTTATTATTACCCAACTCTCTGGGTGAGGAAACTCAGGTTTACAGAGGGTAAGTGCCTCTCGTGAGCCCAGGTCACAGCGAGTCAGGGGGTGGACGCAGTTCACAAACCCAGGTGGTCCGACTGCAACTCTTGACTGTCACATTTCAGATGAGGAGCCACTAGCCCTGCCTGAGGGGTCTGGGTAGGCTTCTTGGAGGACCAGCCAAGGGGGGCATACTGGGGTCGCTGGAGGGGGTTATATCCCTACGGGTGCTCATGCTGTTGTCCTGTTGCAGGCGCCCTGCTGCAGGAGGAGAGACTGGACGCGGTGACCCTGCTCTATGCCACCTCGCTGCCTAGCTTCTGCCTGCTGGCAGGTGCAGCCCTGGTGCTGGAGGCTGGCGTGGCCCTGCCGCCCACTGCTGGTGACTCTCGCCTCTGGGCCTGCATCCTGCTCAGCTGCCTCCTGTCTGTTCTCTACAACCTGGCCAGCTTCTCCCTGCTGGCCCTCACCTCCGCCCTCACAGTCCACGTCCTAGGCAACCTCACCGTGGTGGGCAACCTCGTCCTGTCCCGGCTCTTATTCGGCAGCCGCCTTAGTGCCCTCAGCTATGTGGGCATCGCACTCACTCTTTCAGGAATGTTCCTTTACCACAACTGTGAGTTTGTGGCCTCCTGGGCTGCTCGTCGGGGGCTGTGGCGGAGGGACCAGCCCAGCAAGGGTCTTTGAGACTTGGGGGATTCTCAGGAGCCACCTGGGACAGCCCTGGCCTGAATCCAACCCCAGCTGTGGCCGTAGAAAGAGTGGAGAACAGGGCTGGGTATGGTGGCTCATGGCCTGTAATCCCAGCGCTTCCAGAGCACTAGGTGGGTGGATCACCTGAGGCCAGGAGTTCGAGACCAGCCTGATCAACATGGCAAAACCTCATCTCTACTAAAAATACAAAAATTAGCTGGGTATGGTGGTGTGTGCCTATAGTCCCAGCTACATGGGAGGCTGAGGTGGGAGGATCACTTGAGCCCTGGAGATCAAGGCTGCACTCCAGCCTGGAAGACAGAGCAAGACCATTTGTCTCAAACAAATGAAAAAAAAAGGTGGAGAACAGGCAGTGACCTCTGCTATGGGTGATGGAAGGGAGGGGAGCCTTCTGGAATGGCTGCCTTGGAGGCTGAGATGGGGACTCCCAGGGAGACCTGCCTCCTATCCCTGCCTGCCTCACCCCTGCCACAGACTCTGCTCACCACTGGATGGTGGGTCCAAGCCTGGCACAGTCCTTGTGCTTGTCAGAGTCATTATTATGAGTAATATCAACTACGATGCCAAAAGTTGCTGGGCAAACTTTGAAGACCTCAATATATTATGATGATGATGATGATGATTCTTGGCAGTTACACAATCCTTCCTCCTGGGGGGGGGGCAGCGAGGAGGCCCAGCAGGGGGGCTTCTATCATGCTGGGCTCCTCTAGGGGGTTGGGGTAGTCTGTGCCAACTCCAGGCAGCTGCTGAGGCCGCACCCCTGGGCCCCCCAATTTTGGGTCATTATCTTCGAATACACTATTTTTGCTTGTATGCCCGTGTCATTTGTTGGGGGTATAGAGGGGACATGGGGAGACCCACACAAAAACTAGGACATCCTCCCTTGCCCATCGAGTTCTGTCTAGTCCCCACCCTGAACCCAACCCCATTCCCTCAAACCCCTCCACTGGCCAAGCCACCATTGCCCATCTTCTGGACAGTGGCAATGGCAATGGTCTTTCCCTTGCTCTGCCTAGGCCCCTCTACTCCATCTTACACACAGCCCCCTTCACCCAGAGGGATCTCACTAAAACATGCACATTCTGATGCTCCTCACTGCTCCTGGGACAAAGCCAGACCCTAAGGCCTTCAGGCCCTGGCACCTGCAGCCTCACCGAGCCCGTCTCCCTTCTGCTGGGCTCTGCCTTCCAACCTCACCGACTTCTTTCAGTTCCTCGTGATACCAGACCTGCTCACTGAAGCCTGTGCACATGCTGTTCCCTCTGTCCAGTCCCCAGTTCCTATACAACCTCCTCCCCTCTCACAGCTTAAACCTTTGCCTGAAGGAAAAAAAACCCAAACATGCAACTCTTTTTAAAAAGAGAACTCCAAACGCGTGAGCCCGGGAGTTGGAGGCTGCAGCGCACTGCGATCCCCAGCCTGGGTGACAGAGCAAGACCCTCTCTCTTTGAAAAAAAAAAAAAACACAAGAAGGAAGGGCTGATGAGGGTCTTGACAAGGGACCGTGCTCAGGAGGCTTGCAGAGGTGCAGGGGAGCGGGGCTCCCACATAGGGAGCCTAAGACAGGAGTCCCAACCCCCAGAGCTCCCTGACCCGCTGGCCAGCCTCAGCTTCGTTATTTACCTCTCTGACCCTTTCCTTGGCTCTTGTAACACTTAACTCTCCCCACCCAGCTTCCTCTCCTGGAGACCACCTGTTACAGATGATAAGGGCCCAGGCTGGAGTGAGGACACCTGGAACCTAATCCTGCTCTGCCCACCTGACTGGGAGCCTCCCCTCACTGGGCCTCAGCTTCCAGATCTGCAAAATGGAACTGATGATCCCTACAGAGAGGATTTGAATGAGGAGCGCCGGGCAGGGCCAGGAGTGAGGAAGGAGGTGATGGCGCCAGCTGGCTCTGCTTTTTTCATGGGGTAGTCACCCAACCTTTCTGGAAACCAGGTGCAAATGTCTCTCGTTTGTGTGAGGACTGGGAGCTAGACCAGGCTGGGGCTGAGGTCTAGGGATACTGAAGTTCAGGGAGGAATCATTCAGATTCAGTAACCAGAATTCGTCACATAGTGCCAGACAGTGCTAGGCAGGGCTGAGTGAAGGGCCAGCCCATGGCGGGGTGGGAGGTGGGCAGGGAAGGCCTGGGAGGACCGGCATGGGATTTCCTGGCCCCAGCCTCCACCCAGGCTGGCCTTATGGAAGGGGAAGTGGGCCAGGGCTGAGTCACCTGCCACCCACTCTCCCTGTGACTCAGAGATGCCGCTGGCCCAGCCCAGTCCCTGAGCAGCTTGGGTACCTCTGGCCTCCACTCTCAGGCTTTGCCAGGCAGGACAGAGGGATGGATGGCTGTGGTCAGAGCCTCCTTGGTGACTCGGAACCTTTTCCCATCCAATGGGCCCCCACTGGCATAGCAGGGACCTCCCTGCCCCACTGTCCTTCTAAGCCTTGTGGGATGCTTGGCTAATGAGTGAGCCTCACGTCAGATCAAAGCCTGCCCCTGATGGCTGTGGGGACAGGTAACTGGGTTTATGTATGACCTTGGAGCTGATTTGTCAACAGATTCGGGACCAGACATTGAGGTGATTCCTCCAAGGTCACAGCCAAAGCCATCCCTATCACCCCACCCAGCAGTGGACACAGAGAGCACTGGATTGGGAGTCAAAGAGCTTGGGTTTGGCGGGACGTGGTGGCTCACGCCTGTAATCCCAGAACTTTAGGAGGCCGAGGCAGGCGGATCACCTGAAGTCAGGAGTTTGAGACCAGCCTGGCCAACATGGCGAAACCCTGTCTCTACTACAAAACAAAAATTAGCCAGGTATGGTGGCATGTACCTGTAATTCCAGCTGCTCAGAAGGAGCAGCCTCCCAGGTTCAAAGAATCCTTTGAATTTAGGAGGCAGAGGTTTCAGTGAGCCGTGATCCTGCCATTGCACTCCAGCCTGGGGATAGATTGAGACTGTTTCTCAAGAACAAAACAAACAAAAGATCAGGTTTGAGTCCTGGCCCCTCCTACTTAGATGTGATGGTGTCCTTGGGAGGAAAGGACATCGAGATAACATAGTGGGGAGGGAGGGTCTCACTGAAAGCTCATTGTCCCTCCAGGCTCTGCCTCTCAATAGTTCTGTTGCCTCAGGCAAGTCTCTTCACCTGTTTGAGCCTCAATTCTCTGCATCCAGTCCCTGCTGGGAACCCTTCTTTTTAGGAAAACAGGTGTTACCTCCTTTAGGAAGCTCTGCTGCCCCACAAGACCCCACTCCATGCCAGGCTGAGTTTGAAGCTCCAGCCGAAGCTCACCCTACTTTCCAGGCAGGGCCCAGATCACATCCCACCATCAGGGCTGGATTCTTGTCTCTCTTCTCCACTGGAATGGTCTCCAGGAGGGCTCGCGCTGCTCTCTCCCGAGCACTGGCACAGCATATGGCATGGAATGGGCAGGAGAGAATATTAGTCAAAAACAGGGACAGCAGAGTATGATGGGTGCACCTGTAGTTGAAGCTACGCAGGAGGCTGAGGCAGGAGGATTGCTCAATCCTGGGAGTTTGAGGCTGCCATGAGCTATGATTGCACCACTGCACTTCAACCTGGGCAACAGAGCAAGACCCCATCTCTTAAAAAAAAAAAAAAAAAAGGCCAGGTGCAGTGGCTTATGCCTGTAATCCAGCACTTTGGGAGGCTGAGGCAGGTGGATTACTTGAGGTCAGGAGTTCAAGACCAGCCTGGCCAACATGGTGAAATCCTGTCTTTTTTACTAAAGATACAAAAATTAGCTGGGCATGGTGGTGGGCACCTATAATCCCAGCTACTTGCTTGAGCCCAGGAGGCAGAGGATTCTGCGAGCTGAGATCACGCCACTGCACTCCACCCTGGGTGACAGAATGAGACTCCGTCTCAAAAAAACAAAAACAAAAACAAAAAACCAGGGGCTCTGGAGTCAGACTTGTGCTCGAAGCCTGGCTTCAGCACCTCTGAGCTGTGTGACCTTGCACAAGGTCCTTCCCACCCGTGCCTCTGTGCATTGAGTGGGGGCTGCAGTGGAACCTAACCCCCCACCAGCTTCTGGAGCTATAATGGAAAAAGGCCTGGGAAGACCGCAGTCTTATCACAGATGCTTCCACTTCCTCCTCACAGCCTGCTAGGGCACAGTGAGAGTCCCCCAGGCATGCTCCCACCACCCCAGCAGGGCATCGTGGATGCTGAGTCTCCAGCTCCCTTGTCCTGCTTCGGGGAAACCCTGGGAAGCTGGGTCTGTGCTGGGCACCCTGCCATTGTGGACTTCTAAACAAAGGCCTGTCTCAGGCCCAGTTGCCTGGTGCCTCCTCTACCCTCCCCTAGTGGCTCTCAGATTGTCATTCCAGGGGCTCCTGGCAAACAAGGACTCTTCATGATCCTGGTTTGCCCCAGCCCCCCGGAAGGAGTAGCTCCTTCATGCTACTCTGCCCTCAAATTGGCTCAAGGATGTCAGGTCCTCCACCACTGCACTAAATAACTTTCTGGAAGTAGCACAAAATACTTCTCTGAGGGCCACTTAATGGAGGACCATGAGAGGTTTTGAG
>NW_016107573.1:2034586-2040818 GCF_001604975.1 Cebus imitator | reverse complement strand
AAAAAAAAAAAAAAAAAAGAGTAACAATTTTATGGCTTAGAGCAACAAATATGTAGTATCTCACAGTTTCAGTGGATCAGGAATTTGGGAGTGGCTTAGTGGGTTGGTTCTGGTTGAGTTTCTCATGAAGTTGTAGTCAATATGTTGGCATGAGCTTCAGTCATCTGAAAGCTTGTTGGGCTAGAGGATTTGTCTTTTTCTTTTTCTTTTTTTTTTAAAGATGGGGTTTCAAGCTGGGTGCAGCAGCTCATGCCTGTAATCCTAGCACTTTGCGAGGCTGAGGTGGGTGGATCACCTGAGGTCAGGAGTTCAAGACCAGCCTGGCCATCATGGTGAAACCCCATCTTTAAAAAAATAAAATAAATAAAATAAAGACCAGGTTTCACCATATTGGTCAGGCTGGTCTTGAACTCCCAACCTCAGGTGATCCACCCGCCTTGGCCTCCCAGAGTGCTGGGATTACGGGCGTGAGCCACCGTACTCGGCCTGTTTTTTTTTTAGACAGTCTCACTCTGTTGCCAGGCTGAAGTGCAGTGGCACAATCTCGGCTCACTGCAACCTCAGATGGGCTGGAGGATTTGTGACCCCCAATGGGTTCACCTTGCCCACTGCCTAGACAGAGCCGATTTATCAAGACAGGGGAATTGCAATTGAGAAAGAGTAATTCACATGGAGCCTGTTGTGCAGGAGACCAGAGTTTTATTATTACTGAAATCATTCTCCCCCACCATTCAGGGAGTGGAGTTATTTATTTATTTATTTATTTATTTAAAATTTTATACCCTTTTGTGATGCACTCAAGGGAGTGGAGTTTTTAAGGACAACTTGGCGAATTGGAGGAAGCCAGGGACCCAGGAGTGCTCATAGTACAGGGATGAAATTACAGGAAATTGAAGCTGTCTTCTCGTGCCCAGTCAGTTCCTGGGCGGGGGCCACAAGATCAGATCAGCCAGTTTATCAATCTGGGTGGTACCGGCTGATCCACCAAGTTCAGGGTCTGCAAAATATCACAAGCACTATCTTAGGAGCAGTTTAGGGAGGGTCAGAATATTGCAGCCTCCATCTACATGACTCCTAAACCATAATTTCTAATCTTGTGGCTAAGGTTACTCCTACGAAGGCTATATAGTCCCCAGGCAAGAAGGAGGTCTGTTTTGGGAAAGGGCTGTTATCATCTTCATTTTAATCTATAGACTAAGTTTCTCTGAACGTTAGGTCAGCCTATGCCCAGGAATGAACAAACACAGTTTAGAGGTTAGAAGCAAGATGGAGTCGATTAAGTTAGATCTCTTTCACTGTCTCAGTCACACTTTTGCAAAGGCAGTTTCAGATTTACATTCAAAATGGGGCATTCACATGGCTGTTGGCAGGAGACTCAGTTCCTTGCCATGTGGGCTTCTCCACAGGCCCCTGTGAGTGTCCTCAACACATGGTTGTTGGTGTCCCGCAGAGTGAGTGAGTGATTCAAGAGAGGAAGAAACCACAAAGTCCTTTTTTTTTTTTTTTTTTTGATACAGAGTCTGGCTCTGTCACCCAGGCTGGAGTGCAATGGAGCGATCTTGGCTCACTGCAACCTCTGCCTCCTGGGTTCAAGCCATTCTCCCGCCTCAGCCTCCTGAGTAGCTGAGATTACAGGCACCCACCATCATGCCGGGCAAATTTTTTTTCTTGTATTTTTGTAGAGGCAGAGTTTCACCATGTTGGCCAGGCTGGTCTCAAACTCCTGACCTCAGGTGATCTGCCTGCCTCAGCCTCCCAAAGTTCTGGGATTACAGGCATGAGACAGCGTGCCTGGCCACAAACTCCTTTTAAATCTAATCTCAAAGGTTACACTCTGTCGTTTCTCCAGTATCTTACTGGTTACTAGTTTATTTAGTATGGGCCCTTCCTACACTGACTACACAAGGGCAGGATTACCAGGAAGATGGGATCATTGAGGACATCTCTGAGGCTAGCTACCACATCAGTGAATATCTGTTGAGTGAGCCTTTGAGGATTTGGGGACATAGCCTGGAGCCAGCCCTGTGAGGAATTAGCCTGGGAGCATTCTGTTCTGGGTGGGGTCTTGTCAGCCACACCTCTGCATCCTCCCTAACTAAGCACTGCACAGTCCTGGCCTACAACATGAATTTACTAAATGTTTGCTCAGTGAGGGCTGCTGGCTGCTTCTGTGCTTCCCACCACTGACAGGACAAGGCCTGGACTCCCTGGTCTGGTATTTGAGGCCCTGGATGTTTTGATGTTTCCAAGCCTACCCCACTGCCCTGAACGCTTCGGCGATTGGGGGCCACCCCTGTTCTCTATGCCTGCTGAAGTCTTTCAGTGTCTAGGTATCCTGCTGCCCTATCTGACTGCCACAACCCTCACATGCCCCCTTCCTCCTTTTTTTTTTTTTTTTTTTTTTTTTTTTTCTTTTTTTTTTTTTTTTTTTTTTGATACAGAGTCTGGCTCTGTCACCCAGGCTGGAGTGTAATGGCATGATCTCAGGTCACTAAAACCTCTGCCTCCTAGGTGCAAATGATTCTCCTGCCTCAGCCTTCTGAGTAGCTTGGACAACAGGTGCATACCACCACACCTGGCTAATTTGTATTTTTAGCAGAGACTGGATTTCACTGCGTTGGCCAGGCTGGTCTCGAACTCCTGACCTCACCTAATCTGCCCGCCTCGGCTTCCCAAAGTGCTTGGGATACAGGCATGGCCCACCATGCCTGGCCACCTTCCTCCTTCTCTAAGCACTGCTAGCATTCCAGCTGCACCTGCTGCCTAGGCTGGGAATTTCTGTTTGTACGTTTAGACTTTGTTTGGAGGGGAACGCTTGTTACACTGGAGCCCAATATCAATCAGGCCAAAGCAGAGTTCCTTATTTTTATTTATTTATTTTTTGAGGAATAAACAGTCTTTTTTCGGCTCAGAACAGGAGTCCACGGGTCTTAAGGACCTCTGTGTATTTGTCTGTTTTCTTCTCCATGTTCTTCTCCGCCAGTTTCCATAGCCTCATGAGCTGTCTCTTATTCCGGTAGTGGATCTTGGCCTCCTTCCTCTTCTCCTCCAGGGTGGTTGTCACTGTCTGGTACTTCCAGCCAACCTTGTGAGCCAGGTGCCCCAGGCAGGAAAACTTTCTTGTAGCTTCAGAAGCACGACTTTGAGGGCAGGAGGAACCACCATCCGCTTTTTTTCTGTCATAGTGGGGTGGAATGCCGTCAAACAACTTGAGGTGGTACTGAGAAACCCGGCCTCCTTGGTCTTGCCGGGAAGCGTGTCTCACGGTTCACCGGAAGATGTGGCTGGGGGCCCGGAAGCGGTGGGAGTCCGGAAGTAGTAGGTGCCTCAGGAACGGTAGCTGTTCATCCGCTTGCGGAGGAAGGCGAGGTAATTCAACTTGTTTCTATAGACATTGCCAGAAATGTTGATCCCCGCAGCATGCGACCACCACCTTCTGGCCTGCTTAGCCACGATGGCCGTCAGGAAGTCCAGGAGATGGCTTTGACCATCGAGCACTAGGACCTGCCCCTCCGCCATCTTTGGCATCCGCCTGGAAAGGAGTTCCCTGTTTTTAGATGAAATAGGGAAGAGCATGGGACCCCTTCACCCCTGAGGTACCTCTGCCAGATTTCTCTGGAACTCTGTTTGAAAACCACAGATCTAGTTCAATCCTCATTGTCTATAATGAGGAAACTGAAGCCCAAAGAATAGAAAGAACCAAGACGACCTTGTGCAGAGGGAGCAACAGGATTAGGACTTCACCCTTCTAATTATTGGGGTTTTGCTATTTCCTGCTCCCTACTCTGCTGTGAAGAACAGAGCCAGGGTGTGAAGTTACAGGGGTTTCGCAGTGTCTGGCGCAGGGCTGTAGGACGGTTTGCCACAAGAAGTCAGCAGCCAGGTGTGGTGGCTCACACCTGTAATCCTAGCACTTTGGGAGGCTGAGGAGGGTGGAGGGTGGATGGCTTGATCCCAGGAATTCCAGACCCCTTTACAACATGGCAAAACCCTATATCTACTAAAAAAAAAATACAAAAAAAAAACGAATTGGCTGAGTGTGGTGATGAACCATAGTCCCAGCTACTTGGGACGCTGAGGTGGGACGCTGTAGTGGGCTGTAATTGCAGCCACTGCACTCTAGTCTGGGTAACAGTGAGATCCTATGAGATTCTATCTCAAAAAAAAAAAAAAAAAAAAAAGGTGGGGGGCGCGGTGGCTCACACCTGTAATCCAAGCACGTTGGAGGCCAAGGCGGGTGGATCACCTGAGGTCGGGAGTTCAAGACCAGCCCGACCAACATGGTGAAACCCCGTCTTTAAAAAAAAAAAAAAAAAAAAAAAAAAATTCTGTTAAAAAAAAAAAACACCAAAAAACCTAAAAAAAAAAAAAAAAAAAAAAAAAAAAAAAAAAAAAAAAAAAAGGTGGGGGGCGCGGTGGCTCACACCTGTAATCCAAGCACGTTGGAGGCCAAGGCGGGTGGATCACCTGAGGTCGGGAGTTCAAGACCAGCCCGACCAACATGGTGAAACCCCGTCTTAAAAAAAAAAAAAAAAAGAAAAAAAGGAAAAAACCCAGCCTGGCATTGCCCAGCTCAGTTAATAAAACATCCTTTTTTTTTTTTTTCCCCAGGAAAAGTAATTACAAATATTTTGCCAAGGGCACATCTAGCATGTCTCCCAGAAATGGGCCAGCCTAGTATCCCTTCTGTACCCAGGAACTAGCTAGAAGGAGCCTGAAGGAAATCTGGTTTCAGCATAAACATGATGATGGATTTCACAGTGCCACAGTTGGGAACCCATAGTCAATTTTTCTTTCTGTAACTAGAGGTCTGTGGGGTGCCTTCTTAGGCCCTGGTGGCATTACGATTCCCATTTTACAGAGTAGGCAAAATTTCAGAAAAAATATTCCAGGGTCTGCCTGAAGTCAAGGCCAAGCAGTGGAAGAGTCAGGATGAGAATCCACACCTGTCAGCATTCATCCCAAGCTCCTTCTTAGGTGATATTGGGCTGCAATCCAGAGGTGGAAGCTAATGGATTCTTAGGACTTCTTTTTTTCTTATTTTTATTAATTTATTGAGGCAACACTGCACTGCATCCTGGGCAACAGGGTCTCACTCTGTTGCCGAGGACACACTGCAGTGGTACCATCATAGCTCACTATAGCTTCAACCTCCTTGGGCTCAAGCCATCCTCGCACCTCAGCCTCCCAAGTAGCTGGGACCACAGGTGTGCACCACCACGCTGGGCTACTTTTTTTTTTTTTTCAATTTTTTTGTAGAAAAGGAGTCTCACTGTGTTGCACAGGCTGGTCTCAAATCCTCAGGCTCAAGTGATCCTCCTGCCTCAGCCACCCAAAATGATGGGATTACAGGCATGAGCCACTGCACTTGGCCTCTAAGGGCATTTGGATTTAACATCCCAGGAGAGGAAAGCAGGGCTGTGTGCTTCAAGGTCAAGAGCTACCTGCCCCTGGGATTTGTAATAAGATCACCATCTCTCCAGAGGTCATTCTGAGAAATCCTCAGGGCCAACAGCATGTCCCTGTTTAACTGACAGGGCATTATAAACTTCACAGAAACTTCTCAAACCAAATTTAATTGACTTTGGACAGAAAGTGGTTCCTCATTTTTGGAGTGAGAAAGTTAAAGTTTCATGAAATCAAACAGAGGCCTAGAATCCCTGTTCCAAGCCCGGCTGTTAGGCTATGGGACCATTTCATTCCCCCCTGTTACAGGACTGCATTCAAACCTCAACATGACCTTCTTCCTAGGTTGCCTGAGTAAAAGGCCGCTCTACTCTGAGTCCAAAAGAACAGAGTAAACTATCTGGGAAAAGGACGTGGACCCTCTCAAAAGTCCTCAACCTTAACCTCTCCCATTAGGATATGAAATCCTGGTCCCATCATGTCCAATTATGAATATTTAAACAGAGGCTTAAAAAGGAGGAATGGATGGGCCCAGTGGCTCATGCTTGTAATCCCAGCACATTGGAAGGCTGAAGAGGAAAGATCACTTGAGCCCATGAGTTCGAGACCAGCCAGGCCAACATAGCAAAACCCTATCTCTATTTTGTATAAAAATATAAAAAGTAATTAAAACTTTAAAAAGGAGGAATAAAAATTACGTTTTCTCAACTATGAAAAAATATTCAGGAGGAAGGAAATATATCACACGAAGATGTTGACTTGGTTAGGAGGATGGAGATACTGTGGCTGGACCATATTTGTTTTCCTTTATCTTTTTTTTTTTTTT
>NW_016107573.1:2012276-2033561 GCF_001604975.1 Cebus imitator | reverse complement strand
AGACCCTGTCTCTACAAAAATTTTTAAAAGATTAAAAAAGTAATAATTAGTGGAGCATGGTGGTGAGTGCCTCTAAGCTCTATCTACTCAAGAAGCTGTGGTGGGAGGATCACTAGAGCCTGGGAGGTTGAGGCTGCAGTAAGTGGTGATCACACCACAGTATCTAGCCTGGGCAACAGAGTGAGACCATCTCAAAAAAACTTTTTTTTAATTAAAAAAAATCTCTTGGGGTTCCAGTTCTAAGTAAGATAGGTAAGCATAGTGTGTCTCTCCCACTGGCTGCAACTAAAAGCCCTGGACAGAATGCATCCGAGGACTCTAAAAAGAGAAATATTAACAAGGCTGGGTGCGGTTGCTCATGCCTGTAATCCCAGGATTTGGGAGGCTGAGGCAGGAGGATCACTTGAGGCTAGAGATTTGAGACCAGCCTCAGCAACACAGTGAGACTCTGTCTTTAGAAAAATTATTATTTTTTTTCAGTAGCAGTAGCAGTGGCGGCCAGAAAAGCACCTAAAACTCTACAGTAGAGTGGAATTCTTTTATCTGGCCAAAGCATCTGCAATCTGAAAAGTATAAGAGGGGAATCTCTGTTGCCTTTTTTTCTCTCTTCATCCTGTCACTTGGCCCAAGAGTACACCCCACCATGGAAGCTACGTTAACAGAGCAGGGAGTCCCAATTTCTAGCTAAAGGACCAGGAAAATGAGGGGTCTTGAAAGCTGGAGAGTGTGGGGCAGAATTTGGACAGGAGAGAGCTTGTGAAATAGATCCCATAAAGTTGCACATGAATTTGTAGGCGTAGGCTCACATGCATGGATCTGACCCTAAACAGTATTCCAATGACTTTGAGAACCGAACTATTAGGCAGAACACTCAGGTTTCAGACTGGTCACTGGGTGGCGTAAGCTTAGGAGTGTTCTGATTTACATGGCAAAGGCTTGAAACTGAACCGATATTCGAACTACAATAGCCCACAGATCAGAACTGAACCTAAGAGGGTCAACTGCCTCCTAAAACAAAAACCCAACACTTTCTGTGGGATTTAAACAAGACCTATTCAAAATGCCTGGGATACAATCAAAATTATACACAAAGAACCAGGAAAGTCTGTATCCTGAGATGTCCCAGATGTTGGAATTATCAGACAATACCTTTATTTTTGAGACGGAATTTCACTTTTGTTGCTCAGGCTGGAGTGCAATAGCACGATCTTCACTCACTGCAACCTCCACCTCCCAGGTTCAAGCGATTCTCCAGCCTCAGCCTCCCGGGTAGCTGTGATTACAGGTGCCCACCACCATGTCCAGCTAATTTTTTGTATTATAAGTAGAGACACAGTTTCACCATGTTGGCCAGGCTGGTCTGAAACACCTGATCTCAGGTGATCTGCCTGCCTCAGCCTCCCAAAGTACTGGGATTACAGGTGTGAGTCACCATGTCCGGCTCAGAAAAAGACTTTAAAAATGGAAGACGGAAAGTCTTAACAGAGAAATAGAGGACAAAGAAAACAATCAAACAGAAATTTTATTTATTATTATTTTTTAAATAAGAATTTTTTTTAATGTTTGAGATGGAGTTTTGCTCTTGTCACCCAGGCTGGAGTACAGTGGCACAACCTTTACCTCCTGGGTTCAAGCAATTCTTCTGCCTCAGCCTCTGGAGTAGCTGGGACTAATAAGCACATGCCACCACGCCCAGCTAACTTCTGTATGTTAGTAGAATAGAGACAGGGTTTCTCCATGTTGGCCAGGCTGGTCTTGAACTCCTGACCTCAGGTGATCCACCCACCTCAGCCTCTCAAAGTGCTGTGATTACAGGCTAAATAATAATTTTAGAACTAAGAAAATATAAGAATCAAGATTTGGAAATGATGTTTCTGATCTATTCCCTGGAAAATGTGAATGTTACTTTATATGACAAAGGAGACTGCAGATGTAACTGATTTTAAAATTGGGATTATTCTGGACTATTAGGTGGGCTTATTCTAATCACATGAGTCTTTTTAAAGCAGAGTGATTCTCTCTGGCTGAACTTAGATGTAGCAGAAGGAAAAGTTAAGAGATATTTAAAGTGTAAGAAGAATTCAACCTGCTATTTCTGGAGGGGGACACATAGAAAGCACCAGAATGTGGGCAGCTTCTATGAAGCAAAGGCCGGCCCCCAGCTGACAGCTAAGAAAACAGGGTCCTCTACCCTGCAACTGCAATGAACTAAATTCAGCCAAGAACCAAAATGAACATGAAGCAGATTCTTCCTCAGAGCCTCCAGGGAAAAACACATTTGGTTTTGGCCTTATGAAATGTGATTTTGACCTTGTGAGACTCTAAGCAAAGGACCTAGTCAAGTCCAATCAGACTCCTGACCTACAGAAATTGTGAAAAAATATATGGATGTAGTTTTGAGCCACTAAGTTTGTGGTAATTTTTTTTTTTTCCCAGATCTTCTGCAATTTTAAGCACAGAATTTGTGGTAATTTGTTACAGCACCAAGTCTAAACTAATACATTACCCAACATGAGCAGCAGAGAGAAAAAGAAAATTTTTGTGGGTTTTTTGAGACAGGGTCTCACTTTGTCACCCAGGCTGAAGTGCAGTGGTGTGATCTCGGCTCACTGCAGTCTTGACCTCCTGGGCTCAAGTGATACTCTCACCTCAGCCCCAACAAATAGCTGGGACTATAGGTATGTGCCACCACATCCAGCTAGAGATTTTTTTTTTTTTAAATGAAGACTCAGAAATTCACAGATAATATCAAAAGGTCTAATGTTCATGTTATCGAAGACACAGAAATACAGGACAGTATGGTGCAGAAAACAATATTTGAAGAAATCATAGCTGAGAACTTCCCAGATTTTCGAGACAATCAAGAGGCTCTGTGAACTCTGATAAGGATAACCCAAAGAAATCCATGCACATATACATCATAATCAAACTGATGGGAACCAAAGACAAGGAGAAAATCTTTAAAAGCAGCTGGGGAAAAAAATGAGGCATTACCTATTGGGAAACAACAGTTAATGCCTGTGGATTTCTGAGTAGAAACCATGGGGGACAGAAGGCGTAGAACCCTTTTTTTTTTTTTTTGAGATGGAGTTTCGCTCTTGTTACCCAGGCTGGAGTGCAATGGCGCGATCTCGGCTCACCGCAACCTCCGTCTCCTGGGTTCAGGCAATTCTCCTGCCTCAGCCTCCTGAGTAGCTGGGATTACAGGCACACGCCACCATGCCCAGCTAATTTTTTGTAGTTTTAGTAGAGACGGGGTTTCACCATGTTGACCAGGATGGTCTCGATCTCTTGACCTTGTGATCCACCCGCCTCGGCCTCCCAAAGTGCTGGGATTACAGGCTTGAGCCACCGCGCCCGGCCTTTTTTTTTTTTTTTTTTTTTTTTTTTTTGAGATGGAGTCTTGCTTTGTTGCCCAGGCTGGAGCGCAGTGTTGTGATCTTGGCTCTCCTGGGTTCAAGCAATTCTGTCTCAGCCTCTAATCTCAGTAGCTTGGATATCAGGTGTCCACCACCATGCATTGCTAACTTTTGTGTTTTTAGCAGAGATGAGGCTTTTTCCTTGTTGGCCAGGCTGGGCTCAAATACCTGAAGTCAAGTGATCTGGCCACCTCGGCCTCCCAAAGTGCTGGGATTACAGGCATGAGCCACCACGCCCGGCCTCAATTGTATTTCTATACACTAACAATGAGCAATTGGAAAAAAAAAATCTACAACAGCCCCCTCAAGTGAAATATATGAGATCCACCCATGGATCTCAAATCCAAAAATCTGAAATGCTCAAAATCCAAAATTTTTTGAGAGCTGAAATGACTCTAAAAGGAAATACTCATTTAAGCATTTTGGATTTCGGAGTTGGGACGCTCAAATAATATTTGCTTCAGGTAAAACAAATATTAATCTGAAAAAAATCCAAAATATTTCTGGTCCCAAGCATTTCTTCTTTACTTTTTGAGATGGAGTCTCACTCTTGTCGCCCGGGCTGGAGCACAATGGCACAATCTTGGCTTACTATATCCTCCGCCTCCCAGGTTCAAGCGATTCTCCTGCCTGAGTAGCTGGGATTACAGGCGCCCAGCTGTAAAAGAAAAAGCACTTGGCTTCCACTGGAATCTGGAGCCACAGTTTGGTGGCAAACAGAGCAGCCATGCTTTTGTTTGTTTCAAATGCTGTTTGCCGAAAACCTCTGGATCAGAAGAGCTGGTCTTGAGCTCGGTCCTCAGCACTGAGGGGGTGTGAGCGATCCTGAATTCCAGTGCCTGCTGATGGAGTCCACTTGTTAGTCCCTTTGACACTGCCCCCTTATGGATCCCAGCAGTCAGCTGGGGTGCAGGTTTTCATAGTGATTCTAAACAAGGCTGGAATCACTGTTTAGAAGTGATTGGGGGAAGCTGGGATCGTGCTTCTTGCTTCAGGACCCTTTGGTTGCACGTGGATTAAACAAGATGGACGCTCCCAAAAGGCTCTAAGTCTAGGCCTTCTCTGAGGTAGGGTCTGAAAGGACTTAAACCTTTTTTTTAACACACAGGGTAACTTTTTGGAAGAGTACTTTATAAACAATAAAGGGCTGTGCGCGGATAGAAGAAATGGCATTTGAGGATGAGAGTGCCAACCAGGGGCCAGCAGGGTGAAACAGTCTCATTCATGATGAGAGCGGCCGTTTGAGCTAAGCACATACCACGTGCCAGGCACTATGCCAAGAAATTGTTGAATCTTCACAACTCTGTGAGAAAAGGGCTGTCATTGGACAGATGAGGACAGTGTTGCTCCCAGGGCTCCAGGTCACATGAAGAGGAGGTTTCAGGGCTGCGCCTTGGTCTGAAGCTCCAGCCTTCCAAGCCAAGGCCTGTGAGAGAAACCCCGAGGCCTGATGTCAGGCCTGTTTTTCTAATGTGATGTGGAGAAGGGGACTAACACCACCTTTCATCAAAGGTTGGTGAGGGATGGCCAAGGGCTCTTTGAAACCTAGCCATGTACAATAGCACTCACAAAAAACTTTAAAAAAAAAATTTTTATAAAGTGGTACTCGGGTGCAGGGGCTCACGCCTATAATCCCAACACTTTTGGGAGGCTGAGGTGGGAGGATTGAGGCCAGGAGTTTGACACCAGGCTGGGCAATATAGTAAAACCTCATCTCTTAAAAAAAAAATATTGAGGTGGGCATGGTGCACATCTGTAGTCCCAGCCGCTCAGAAGGCTAAGGTGAGAGAATCGCTTGAGCCTGAGAGGTTGTGGCTGCAACGAGCCATGATCATGCTTCTGCACTCTAGCAAGACCGTCTCAAAAAAAGAAAAAAAAATTTGTACGGTGGAATGCTTTCTTTGAAAACTACTTTAGTATAAGTCCAATCTAGAAAACCGCAATTGGGCCACTTGTAGTGAAGGTGGAAGCAGAAGTGGCCTGGGACCCCCCAGGATGCCTGGATTACTGCTTGAAGGCAATTTATCGAGTAGATTGGCCCTTACTGTGAGAAGCGCAAGAGGACCCATGATGCTTAAGGCTCTGGCTCTGGGTGTGAAAGAATGAGGTGGAATTGTAGCAGAATTCATTCCTGGGTCACTCAGTTTTGGGGAGGGCTGCAGGATTCCAGGCCTGCCATGTGCACTGGGTGCTGGCCTCTGTTCTAGGCACCATCTGCCTCAATCTATGTACTGGCCAGTGGAGGCCTGACACTCACAGGGCAGAAAATTTATTTTCACCATCTCAAAATTGGTGAGTTTAATCTTTTAAAAAATGGATTATAAAGTTAAAAGCTACTGCAACTATTTTCTTGTGCTCATAAAAGGCATCATCTGTTTTTTTCTATATCAACAAAAGTAGAACGTTCAAGTTTGGATCTTGGTATAGGATCAGCAGCAGATCTGTACCTCTGACCCCAATGCTGCGGCTGGCGGGATGGCTCACAGTGGGATCATCAAACGGACTTCCTTCTCATAGATGTCAGGAATCATTCCCATTGGGGAACTGATCATGTGCACAGTGTTCTTGCCAAACAACTGAAACTCATAGTGGATGAGCTGCTCCCAAAAGCCACTGTTGGGTCGGATGATGGGCCGGCATGACTTGGTCCATGTGTGGGCGTCCAGCAGGGACATGGCATGGTACTTCATGAGGTAGGCGAGGCACAGGGTGGCTGAGCGGCTCACACCGGCCGCACAGTGCAGCAGAGTACGGCCCTGCTTCATCTCCACACTGTGGATGTGGTCAGCAATAGGGTCAAAGAAGTCGCAGAGAGGTGAGTTAGGGGCGTCAGCCACAGGTACCTGCATGTACTGGATATCCTCGTATAAGGTGTTCACTACCTCCACTGAGACATTGATGACCATGGTGATCTGATTGCTAGACAGCATGAGCTTGTTATTGGCGGCTGCGCCATTGCTGATATACAGGCTTTTGGTTATCTGTGAGAGGCCGCTGACTGAGGGCTTTGGGAACTGAACCGGGAAGGCACACAAGGGTGCTGTCATCAAGGCGGTAGGTCAGCAATCGGCAAGGCATAAAGGCTGCGTCTTTCTGCTAGGCTGTGTCCACGGAAAACTGCAGGGAGGGAGAGGATGTTTAGAGGGCAGGTGCCCAGAGGGCCAACTCCAAGGAATCCCTGGGAAGTGGACAGGCCTACAGCATTCCCCAAGGTAGTCCTCTGACCATGACAGCAGAATTACCCTGCAAACTCATTAAAAGTACAGATACCCAGGTCCCTCTCAAACCCATGGAGTCAGACTCTTGGGGTGAAGAGCATGAATCTGCATTGTCAGCCTGCTTCTCAGGTGGTCTAATGTGCACTGCCCTGTAGGACAAAGGGCAAGACCCAAAGTCTGGCACGTGAGGCCTCCCTTGAGGGGCCCCACAGTTCCAGTTGGGCAGATGATTTGTGTCCCTCAGCTGTGCCCTGGGCTGCCTCTCCATTTAAGCTCACAAAGCCCTCTTCTTGGCCCTCTGAGTGGGAACCACTTACACAACCTTCCTCCTCAGTCTTCTGACTTTATGCCCAAATCATAAGGCCCTGGGCCAGTGGCATGGAACCAGAGCCCATTGTGCTGGCAGTCACTGAGGGGGTGGTATAAGAGTAGGGAGGGCCCCATTTTCCCCCTCTGAGAACCATCTCTTTGAAGAGACAGAATATGCCTATGTGAAGCTGATGTCAAATACAAAGTCCTAAATTAATTATTAGACATGCTCCTGCATCTTGTCTCTGAAGAGGGCCTGGGAAAGGGAGTGGCTGAAAGCTTCCTGGAGGCCAGCATAATGCACACCACAACCCCAGGGGCAAGCACAGAGAGGCAGCAGGGCCTCCAGAAGACCTGCCACACCTGCACCATGCTGCCTGCAGCAGAGCGGTGGAATGCACCCCAGTGAGAGGCAGACTTTTGTTGTTGTTGTTGTTGAGAGGGAGTCTTGCTCTGTCACCCAGGCTGGAGAGCAGAGGTGCAATCTCAGCTTACTGCAATGTCCACCTCCTGGGTTCAAGTGGTTCTCCTGCTTCAGTCTCCCGAGTAGCTGGGATTACAGGCGTCCATCACCACGCCTGGCTAATTTTTGTATTTTAGTAGAGACTAGGTTTCACTATGTAGGTCAAGCTGGTCTCAAACTCCTGACCTCAAATGATGACCCACCCACCTCTGTCTCCCAAAGTGCTGGGATTATAGGCGAGAGCCACTGTGCCCGGCCCCTAGTCTTAAACAAAGCTGCAAAAACCAGGACATCTTTATACGTCCTACTGAAATAGGGGCATTTGGATTTAGATCACACCTTTCAGGGCCAAATGGCAGTCTTCACCAGGCAGGAGAAATGAGGAGCCGAAGTTCTGTTTCCCTGCTTAATATATTTCAGTGGCTATCCATCGTCAGGATAAGATGGAGCCACTTAGTTTGGCTGTCAAGGCCATTTTTGACCTGGCTCCTGCCTGTCTCTCCAGCCCCTTATTAGGCTTCTGCATGCTCTGAAGGGCCTCAGGTGGACTGAGCCACAAACAGTTCTTTAGGGACGGCCTGTCCTCTCCAGTCAGTGGCCTTTGCCTCTGCTGATGTCTCAGCCCCTTTCCTTATGAACCTATCTGATCCTGATCTGGCCCATTCAGCAGAGGACTGCAGAGGTCTGAGGAGCCTTAAGATATCAACTCAAAGGTAACTGTTTTTTTTTTTTTTGAGACGGAGTTTCGCTCTTGTTACCCAGGCTGGAGTGCCATGGCGCGATCTCGGCTCACCGCAACCTCCGCCTCCTGGGTTCAGGCAATTCTCCTGCCTCAGCCTCCTGAGTAGCTGGGATTACAGGCACGTGCCACCATGCCCAGCTAATTTTTTGTATTTTTAGTAAAGACGGGGTTTCACCGTGTTGACCAGGGTGGTCTCGATCTCTTGACCTCGTGATCCACCCACCTTGGCCTCCCAAAGTGCTGGGATTACAGGCTTGAGCCACTGCGCCCGGCAAAGGTAACTGTTTTAAGGGAAATCTTAGATCACACCCTCCCTCATGTTTGATCAACTCTCTGCCCCAGGCTTTCTTAGCCCTATGTTCTCTCCTTCCTAACACTTACTCAAGCTGTGGTTTTGCCCTGATCTGATTATTTAATTAATGTCTGTCTCCCGAAGAGACTGTGAGCCCTTTAGGGATATGACAGTGTCTATCTTCACTCCCCCTCTGTCACTGACTAGTGCCAAGCTCTGTGTCCCCACAAGTAGGTACCTGATAAATATTTGCTGAATGAAAAAATGACTCCAACAGCTATGACTCTGCCTTTGAGAGGTTTTCTGGAAAGAATGAGTTCTTGGCCATGTTTCTCTAGAATTCCAGCAAGACGCTGGGTGGGAGTGGGGGTGGTTCTGAGGCTACTAAAGAGAAAGACTGAAGGTTGTATAGGCAAATCCTACCTGCCAGTGCCCTAGACTCAAATGCATCAGGCTCACCCCAGGAAGGGCAGATCGGGTGGCTTGTTATAGAGGTGATATGAAGGGCAAGGAAAAAGCCTCCTGAACCCAGATAGAAGCCTAAATGCTAAGGAATGTTCTGGATCCTCAGCATCAAAAACTCCAGAGAGAAGTGAACTGAGTTCCCCCCAAACCAATGCCTAGTGGGTAACAGAAATAGAGGAATGTGCTGTTCATCAGAGCAACTAAAAGTTTGCAGAAGTAACAATGCTCTTGCTGGTAAGGGTAGTGATGGGAGGAGAATCTGTCATTTTCATGCTAGTTAAGACACATCTACAGGCCTGGTGGTTCACACGTGTAATCTCAGCACTTTGGGAGGCTGAGGGGGGGCAGATCACCTGAGGTCAGGAGTTCAAGACCAGTCTGACCAATATGGTGAAACTGCATCTCTACTAAAAATACAAAAATTAGCCAGGTGTGGTGGCATGGGCCTGTAGTCCCAGCTACTCAGGAGGCTGAGACAGAATTGCTTGAAGCTGGGAGGTGGAGGTTGTAGTGAACCCAGATTGAGCCACTGTAGTACCGCAGCCTGGGTGACAGAGACTCCATCTTAAAAAGAAAGAAAGAAAGAAAGATATATCAGGCACTGTATTAGGTGTTGGACATACTGAAATGTAACTGAACTATACAAGACAGGCATGGCTACTTTTCTCATAGAGCTCAAAGTCTAGTGGGGGAAACGGTAAACAGGCAATTACAGGCAGACAGAGCTTGAAAACAGGGTAACAGTGCCTACCTTAAAAAAGGATGTTGTGAAATTAAATGAGATAATCCAGGTAAAGAGTGTTATCAGGGCTTGGCAAAGTGTAAGCCCTCTAAAAACGGTAACTATTTTTTCTTGCTTCTGATAGGGAAGTTAAAATGCAGGGCTCTGTGGAAGTTAAGTGTAAAGAGATTTCTGATTTCTTCCAGGTCGGAGGCTAGGGAATCGCAAAGACCGCCTGAAGAAAATACAAGAGATCTAAAGAACATTTAGCTTGAGGGAGAGGGAGGCGGAGAAAAAAAAATAGCAACTCAGTTTCACCGCTTTACAGCCTAGGAAGTCTTTGGCTTCCCTCATCTGGTTCGATCTTCAAAGCAACCTAATCAGACCAGCGTCTAGAGTTAATATTTCCGTTTTACATAAGAGGAAGTGAGATACAGCGGGGGAAAGGACTTGTTCAGAGTCAGACGCCAAGGAAGCCAGTCTTTATGGTCCATTATGTGTGGGGAAAAGTGGACAAACACCGCGGGATGTTGGTGAAATACTAGGTTATAAACGTGGAACAAAGTCCAAGAGTTAACGAGTTAACGAGAGCGAGGCACCACTTCTAGGGGAGGGCCAGGTAAGCTTCCTGGGGGAGCTGGCGTTGGAATAGGCTTCTTCGGCTGCTCGGTGTTAAGACTCCAGCGGTCTTACCTTTTTCCCTCGGGAGGATGCGCGGGTTCGTTCAGGAAGTAGCCGCTCCGGGAAGCCTTGGGCAAGGGTCTTCGGGAGGGTGACCAGTCAGGATCCCGAAGCCTCAATCCCGGCTGGCCTAGCGCTTTAGTTTCCATAGCAATGGTGTCTTGTCGCAGAAAGGAAACACCTGTGCCAGGTCTTCAGCGAAATCCTGGCCTCGGCTCCACGCTCCTGAGCAGCCCCACCCTGGCTCAACTGGTTACCCGCCTTGCCAGCAAGCCAGGTCCACTGCAGTCCCCGTGGCGCAGCAGGGTCAGTTCATCTCAACGCACCCCACTCCATCCAGCCATGCCCGTCTCCACGGCAACGCACCGGGTTGCACCAGGGCGGCGGCCGAGGGACTATTTTATCTCTTCCGTAGCCGCCCGGACTCTGTGCGCATGTCCAGCACACCCGCCTCCTTCCCGACCCCGCCCCCTGATGCGTCTTCCCCGCAGCGCGCCGAGCTCGGCTCCAGGCTCCGCCCAGGGACTCACTGGGGTCCGCGGGCGCCAAACGAGCACGGCTGTCAACCGGCCTGCAATTTCCAACTGTTTCTCGAAGAGGGAAGCCGCTATGACACAGCCTACTAGGCCCTCTGTCACAGGGGACCTGGGATCCTCCACGATATACGAGACCGGCGCCACTTTGGGCTCGAAACACCAGCGCCATAGGCTCCGCAGCAGCCAAGTATCGGGCCGCTGCTGAGTAATCGGCGTAGGGGTTCAGCCGCAGATCTGCTTCCCGCGTCGCGGATCGCGCAGTCGCCTGTGCTCTTCAGGTGTGGCCCGGGTGCCCAGACGTTCGTTAGACTTCGGTCCCGCGAGGGAGCCCGAACTCTTTCAAACTCGCGCTTCCTCAGCCTGACTCCGGCCCTTTTTCACGGGAGTCTGGATTTCTCGTAGCCCCGGGCACAGCTCCTTCCCAGTCTAGCTCCTCACCCCGGACTCTCTGAAGAATCTTGACTCCCCATCTCCAGTCCACATTTTTTCAGAATCGGTCCCAGCCCTTCAGTTTCCCAGGCATGACTTCGTGTGATCCCAGCCCTGACTCTCCTTAGAGGCTGGTGAGGCCCAGGTCCTCCCAAGCTCGAACCTGTCCCACACGCCCCGTCTCAGCCTCTATGTTCCTCAACGGTCCTGGAAAAGCCCCCAGTTCCTCTGCCTGGCCCCGATCCTCGCAAACCCCAATTACCCATGCTCCTTTCCATTCCACAACCGCTCTCACGGCATCCTCCAGGTTCCCATCCATGGAGGACTTGAGGTGGAAAGCAACTTGGTTCAAAATGACCATTATTTATTACTTGAAAGGGGATATTTTCAGTCGTTGCCAACCTCCTCCCCTTCTAGTATTGGTAAATTTGGTGCATCACTTAGTGGGTGAAGAGTTTTATGTGTCTTTAAATGTTTTAGGGATTTTTTTTTTTTTTAAACAACACCCAGGATTTTGGGGACTTTTGTGTTTGAGCATCTTGATCTCTAAACTAGCGTTTTCCATCACCCAGGCTATGCATACAGGTCAGAAATATGTAAATGAGAGATTGGGAAGTTGGATTGTTCATACTAGTTTGTAAATATGAAAGTGTTCACAACATTCCAGTTCCAAATTGGCTGAAAATGAATTAGAAAAACTAGTCCTTCAACATGTTTTATCCTTCTACAGTTGTCTTTTTTGTCCTAATTATAAAAGTAGTGTACGCTTGTAGAAAAATAAGACCCGGCATGGTGGCTCATGCCTATAATCACACCACTTCACTTTGGGAGGCTGAGGGGGTTGGATTACCTGAGCTAAGGGATTCGAGACTAGCCTGGGCAACTGGGTGAAATCTCATCTCTACCATCATACCAAAATATATTCAGTTGCTTCCATATTGTACATTTTGTTCCTGTATTTTAGAAAGAAAATATGAGCAATTTTTTTTTTTCTTTGGAGACAGAATCTAGCTCTGTCGCCCAGGGTGGAGTGCAGTGGCACAATCTTGGCGCACTGCAACCTCTGCCTCTTGGGTTCCAGCGATTCTCCTGCCTCAGCCTCCTGAGTAGCTGGGACTACAGGTGCTCGGTACTACCACCCAGCTAATTTTTGTATTTTTAGTAGAGACAGGGTTCACAGGGATTACAGGCGTGAGCCCTGCAACTGATCCTGAACAATTATTTTTTTAATTTTATTTATTTATTTTTTGAGACAGAGTTGCACTCTTGTTGCTCAGGATGTTACGAGTAAAGTGGCGAGATCTCGGCTCACTGCAACCTCCACCTCCTGGATTCAAGTGATTGTCCTGGCGCAGCCTCCCGAGTAGCTGAGATTACAGGTATGCACCAATATGCCCGGCTAATTTTGTATTTTTAGTAGAGATGGTGTTTCTCCATGTTGGTCAGGCTAGTCTTGAACTCCCGACCTCAGGTGATCCGCCTGCCTCGGCCTCCCAAAGCGCTGGGATTACAGGTGTGAGCCACCATGCCTGGCCTTAACAATTATTTTTAAATGAGTAAAACCATTTAAAGGTATATGTTTATAAGACTACTTCATGATGTAACCAAATTATCAAAAAGTGAAAACTCAGTTCCTAGAAGTATATCTACTTTTCCTCATTTTGACCAAAGTGTTGTATTTTCACCTGGAGTACCTGGCATCATTCTACCCCACCCCACCCCATCTTTCCCCTCTCACCTTTCAGAGTCTCCTAAACCCCTGTCCACCCTACACCTCCCCCACTTTTCTAAACTTTCCCCAGACCGTCTTCCAGAATTCCCCTATTAGCCAGCCTAACGTCTTTCCAAACTATTTTCATTTCTCCCTGCTGTGATCTATACTCCAATTCCTCACCTCCCAGATCCCCTTTAGGCATAGGCTCTAGATCAAGTGTCCCCCAAGCTAGACACCTCTCAGATTTACCCTCCGAACCCTACCCTACAACTTTTATGCCTCTCCTTAAGACCCCTCTCTCCCATTTCATCCTTAAGGATCATCAAAATGACTGCTTTTGGCTGGGTGGGCACAGTGGCTCTCACACATGTAATCCCAGCACTTTGGGAGGCTGAGGTGGGCCTATCTCTTAAGGTCAGGAGTTCATAACTAGCCTGGCCAACATGGTGAAACCCTGTCTCTACTAAAAATAAAAAAAAATTAGCTGGTGTGGTGGTGCACACCTGTAATCCCAGCTACTTGGGAGGCTGAGGCAGGAGAATCGCTTGAACCCGGAAGGCGGAGGTTGCATTGAATCAAAGATTGTGCTACTGCACTGCAGCCTGGGAGACAGAGTGAAACTCCATCCCAAAAAAAACAAGATGACTGCTTCTGAGGATAGTTCTGGGTTCCTGATAACCCTTCTCTTGTGGACTGCACTGGGACTTTTACATCCACAGAATGGCTTTTCTTCTGGGTGTCCATGAAACACCCCTTTAGCATACCTTTTCACAAGAAGAAACTGTGGTTACTTCCTTGCTCCTCTGAAAATTGTGACAGCTGCAGTTGTCCGAAGAGACCTGGGAAGCCTCAGCTACTACCCCAGGACCCCATCAAATCTGTTCTGGCCCTGGCCTCAGCCATCTGTACCATCTTTCCCTCCCTGCACCAGCTTAATGAATCCCAGTGAAGCAGCAGTGAAAAAATTTTTACCCAAGAGCCATTTGTCTCAGGTGGTTTTTTGTGACAACCTCATTGCACAACAAATCTGAATCTATGAGATGGAGGTAAAGTAGCCACAAGCTTTTGCATTAGAGGGTGTTAGTGGCTTGACCCATGTTCATTTCATTCTCCCTATATCCTGGGGGATCATAGAGGTGATAGGAAGTCTTCAAGGTGCTCTAAGGCAGGCCCCATTTTACAGAGAAGGCAATTGATACTCGGGGTTACTGACTTACCCAAGGTGTCACACCTGTTCCTGGGGTAAGGAAGCCAGAGAGAAAGACTCCATGTCTCTTGGGTCTTTTTTTCTGAAAGCACATTATCTAAGGAATCCATGAATGGATTCTTATTTTCTTTCATACAAAGTCTTGAGTTCTAGGCTGGGCAAGGTGGCTCATGCCTATAATCTCAGCATTTTGGGAGGCTGAGGCAGGAGGATCGCTTGAGGTCAGGAGGTCAAGACCAGCCTGGCCAATGTGGTGAAACCTAATCTCTACCATAAATGCAAAAATTAGCTGGGTATGGTGGTGCATGCCGGTAATCCCAGCTACCAGGGAGGCTGAGTCAGGAGAATCACTTAAACATGGAAGGCAGGGGTTGCAGTGAGCCGAGACTGCACCACTTTACAGGCATACGCCACCATGCCCAGCTAAGTTTGTATTTTTAGTAGAGATGGGGTTTCTCCATGTTGGTCAGGTTGATCTCGAACTCTTGACCTCAGGCAATCTACCCACCTCAGCCTCCCAAAGTGCTGGGATTATAGGTGTGAGCCACTGTGCCCGGCAACCTAATTATTTTATTTTATTTTATTTTGTTTGTTTTTGAGATGGAGTCTTGCTCTGTCAGCAGGCTGGAGTGCAGTGGAGCGATCTTGGCTCACTGCAACCTCCGCCTCCCGGGTTCAAGCGATTCTCCTGCCTCAGCCTCCTGAACAGGTGTGATTGCAGGCACCCACCACCATGCCCAGCTAATTTTTGTATTTTAAGTAGAGACAGGGTTTCACCATATTGGCCAGGCCACTCTCAAACTCCTGATGTCAAGTGATGTGCCCACCTCAGCCTCCTCCCGCAGCGTATATGCAAAACTTTAGTATGTATGCCTATTTATATATTCTGTAGGTTTCATAATATTCTTAAATGGTCCATAATCTTCCCACATATTTCAGACCACTGACTTTGAGACTTTGAGCTCAGGATATTTGACCAGCAAGTGATCCACCTATTTTCCTCCCATTATTCCTGAGACCCTGATGAAACAAAAGTATAGAAATTTAAAAAGCAGTAACCACTCAACTGCAAGGAGAACTAGAACAAAGACTTTATTCAACAAATACTGATTGAGTTCCTGTCACATGTCAAGTCTTCTAGGCCCTGATGATATAGCAGTGAAAGAAATCTGACAAAAATTCCTGCTGTCCTGAAACTTACATTTTAATAACAGAAGACAAATAAACCAAAGAAATCATTTAGAAGGTGAAAATGCTTTAGGGCGGGGTGCAGTGGCTCACGCTTATAATACCGGCACTTTGGGAGGCCAAGGCGGGTGGATCACCTGAGGTCAGGAGTTGGAGACCAGCCAGTTCAACATGGTGAAACCCCATTGCTACTTAAAATACAAAAATGAGCCAGGTGTAGTGGTGTGAACCTATAGTCCTAGCTACTCTGGAGGCTGAGGCAGGAGAATCACTTGAACCTGGGAGGTGGAGGTTGCAGTGAGCCGAGATTGCACCACTGCATTCTAGCCTGGGAAACAGAGCAAGATTCCATTTCAAAAAAAAAAAAGTGACAAATGCTTTGGAGAAAAAGAAAACAGTATCGAAAGCCTGGAGTTCTGTGTTGGGATGTTTCCATTCTAGATGAGGATGAATCACTGATGGATGAGAGGTTTCAACAAGAGCTTGGGCCAGATGCAGTGGCTCACACCTGTAATCCCAGCATTTTGGGAGGCTGAGGCAGGTGGATCACTTGAGGTCAGGAGTTCAAGACCAGCCTGGACAATGTGGGTAGAACCCTGTCTTTACCAAAAATACAAAAACTAGCTAGGAATGGGGGCTTGCACCTGCATTCCCAGCTACTCTGGAGGCTGAGGCAGGAGAATTGCTTGAACCTGGGAGACACATGTTGCAGTGAGCCGAGATCATGCCACCGCACTCCAGTCTGGGTGACAGAGTGAGACTCCATCTCAAAACAAAAAACAAAATAGGTGCTTGGAATATGGAGAGGGGGTGAGAGCTGGTGTGATGGATGGAGGGGGTGAGAGCTGGTGTGATGGATGAAGTGGGTGGAGGCAGCAGCTGAGAACATCTAATAGTGGACTTTAGAGAAGTTGGGAGCCAGTGGCTTGAAAGAAGATAGGGAATCTTTGGGTTCAAAGTCAACAGGTTATAGTGGAGGGTGGGAGAGGGGGAAGTGGTAACTAAAATGGAGGATTTTAATTAGCTGGGTGTGATGGCACATGCCTGTAGTCTCAGGTGCTCAGGAGGCTGAGGCACAAGAATTGCTTGAATGTGGGAGATGGAGCCTGCAGTGAACCAAGATTGAGCCATTGCACTCCAGCCTGGACAACAGAGCAAGACTCCATCTCAAAATAAAATAAATAGGTCAGGCGCAGTGGCTCAGGCCTGTTATCTCAGCACTTTGGGAGGCCAAGGTGGGCGGATCACAAGGTCAGGAGATTGAGACCATCTGGCCAATACAGTGAAACCCTGTCTCTACTAAAAATACAAAATAATAATAATAATAATAATTACCAGGGCATGGTGGCAGGTGCCTGTAGTCTCAGCTACTCAGGAGAGCGAGGCAGGAGAATTGCTTGAACCCAGGAGGCGGAGGTTGCAGTGAGCCCAGATCACGCCACTACGCTCCAGCCTGGGCGACAGAGCATGACTGTGTCTCAAAAAATAATTTAATTAAATTAAAGGATTTTTTATTTTTTGAGACAGAGTTTTGCTCTTGTTGCCCAGGCTGGAGTGTGATGACATGATCTTGGCTCAGTGCAACCTCTGCCCCCAGGTTCAAGTGATTCTCCTGCTTCAGCCTCCCGAGTAGCTGGGATTACAGGTGCCTGCCCTCACACATGGCTAATTTTTGTATTTTTAGTAGAGACGGGGGTTTCACCATGTTGGCCAGGCTGGTCTGGAACTCCTGACCTCAGGTGATCCTCCTGCCTCGGCCTCCTAAAGTGCTAGGATTACAGGCATGAACCACTGAGAATGGGGCATTTATTCCTTCAACTGGTTAGTGAGCCCATGGCTGTCTTGTATTGTTATTCTTGCACCTTACACATGTTTTACCATATTCTATTGTATATACTCAGTGTATAATAAACACAGACTCACATAGAACCTGGGATGGTGGGGATAGCAGCTCCAGCCCACTGCCGTTTCTCTCTCCCACTGGTTTGCAAAGTACAGGTGCCATTTCTTCTCCCCAGGCAAAAAAAAACATAGCTCTTCTCTAAGGAGAAAATTGATATGTTTATCTGAGATCAGCTGGGGCCTGCAGTGTGGCTGCTGGCCCCATAGAATCGAGCCCTCCTGGCTCTGTTATTGATGATGGTGTCTGGTCCCCTACAGATGGCTTCCAGCCATATATTCTCATTTGGTGAAGGGACCAAATTAAGATGGATCGAATTGGATAATAGCCAAGGAAACCTACGCCAGCTTATTTTACAAGGCACTTGGTAATAGGCCTACAGCCAGAAAGTGGCAGACCTGGAATTTGAGCCTTCCAAACGTGTGCCTTTAGCTACATGCTGCCCTGCCTCCCACTTAGTGCCAGTTCTGAAGGGGGGTGTGGCCCAAGCCACTCCAGACCTTTCCTGAATAAAATGAGATGCACACCAGTATCTATTTTTGGATCTGTGGCTACAGGCTCATAGGAGAACCTGTCTGGATTTTGGAATGAAGACCAGATGGCTGCTGGGAGACCTGGGGTTGTTTTTTTTTTTTTGAGACGGAGTTTCACCCTAGTTGCCCAGGCTGGAGTGCAATGGCACAATCTCAGCTCACTGCAACCTCTACCTCCTGGGTTCAAGTGATTCTCCTGCTTCAGCCTCCTGAGTAGCTGGGATTATAGCATGCACCACCACGTCCAGCTCATTTTGTATTTTTAGTAGAGATGGGGTTTCTCCATGATGGTCAGGGTGGTCTCGAATTCCTGATCTCAGGTGATCCGCCTGCCTTGGCCTTTCAAAGCTCTGGGACTACAGGCATGAGGCACCATGCCTGGCCGAGACCTGGGTTTTTATCCAGTCGATGTGACTTGGACTCGGGCAGAGGGGGACAGTGGTACCTGCCATCTCACAAGGCTAACCTCAGGTGGAAGTGATGGCTGTGGGCAGTTCTACAAAACAACGATGATCAGCTACTCCAGAGCCTTCCAGCCCAAGGGGACTTTGCTCCTTGCCATCTTTTAGGTTTTCTTTCTCCTGAGGCTCTCAGGGACAGTCTGGCAGGGTTTGTTTTGGGTGGGCAGGCATCTTGGGGCTGGAGACCCAGGTCTGTATTCTTATACTGCACAGGCAAACAGGTTTTGGGACTAGAGAAACTTCTGTTTGAATCTTGGCTCCCCATTTGCCAGCGGTGTGACTCTGGGCAGGCCTCTTCAGCTCTGTGAGCCTTGATTTCCTCTTGCATAAACATAGGGGCCTGAAACCAGTCATACAGGGTTGTTGTAAGGGTGGGAGATGATGTATGTAAAAGGCCTTACATTGGTAAAAACAAAAGCATTTTATAGTAATTTTTTTTCTTTTTTTTAATAGAGACAGGGTTTTACCATGTTGGTCAGGCTGGTCTTGAACTCCTGACTTCAGGTGATCCACCCGCCTCGGCCTCCCAAAGTGCTGGGATTATAGGTATGAGCCACCACGCCCAGCCTGTTTGTTTTTGAGACCAAGTCTTGCTCTGTCACCTAGGCTGGAGTGCGGTGATGTGACCTTGGCTCACTGCAACCTCCACCTTCCAGGTTCAAGTGATCCTCTCACCTCAGCTTCCTGAGTAGCTGGGACTACACGTGTGAGCCACCATGCCTGGCTAAGTATTGTATTTTTAGTAGAGACAGGGTTTCACCATGTTGGCCAGGCTGTTTACCATGTTGGCCTGGCCTGGAAACTTCAACTTTAAACAAAACGATATATAATAAAACCAATTTTAGCTGGGCGCGGTGACTCACACCTGTAATCCCAGCACTTTGGGAGGCTGAGGTGGGCGGATCACCTGAGGTCAGGAGTTTGAGACCAGCCTGACCAATATGGTGAAACCCCATCTTTAAAAACAAAAAAAAAAACAATTTTTCCATAGGCTAATTGATATAAACAAGGACTAAGTTCTTATTGCATATTTCTTGCCACAAAAACATCACCAAAATTCTAAATAAAGATCTAAAACGCTTCTAATATTAAATATTGAAATAAATGTTATATATACACTTAAGAAACATGAGGCAGGGCACCGTTGCTCACACCTGTAATCTCAGCACTTTGGGAGACTAAGGCTGGCGGATCACCTGAGGTCAGGAGTTCCAGACCAGCCTGGCCAACATAGTGAAACCCTGTGTCTTCTAAAAAAAAAAATACAAAAATTAGCTGGGCATGGTGGCGTTCCTCTCCCAGCTAATTGGGAGGCTGAGGCAGGAGAATCACTTGAACTTGGGAGGCGGAGGTTTCAGTGAGCCTAGATTGTGCTATTGCACTCCAGCCTGGGTGACAGAGTGAGACTTTTTTTAAAAAAAAAAAAAAAAAAAAAAAAAAAAAAAAAAAAAAAAAAAAAAAAAAAAAAAAAAAAAAAAAAAGAAACATGAATAAAAAACAAGGTAATTATTTGCCTGCTTATTCCAGTTGAGGTTCGTGAGTGGCCAGAGCCTATCCCATCAGCCCAGGGCACAAGGTAGGAGCCAACCCTGGACAAGATGCCATTCCGTGGCAGGGCACACACATTCACACTCATTCAGACTGGGACCATTTAGACATGGCCAGTAAACCTAACATGCATGTCCTTGGGATGTGGGAAGAAATCAGATTACCTGGAGAAAACCCATATAGACCTGGGGAGAACATGCAAACCCCACACAGACAGTGGCTCCCTGTTGGGAATTGATTTTTTCATCAACATCATTATTAATATTACTATTAGTTTTTGAGACACAGGCTCCCTCAGTCACCCAGGCTGGAGTATAGTGGCACGATCTCAGCTCACTGCAACCTCCGCCTCCCAGGTTCAAGCGATTCTCCTGTCTCAGCCTCCTGAGTAGCTGGGACGACAGGCGTGTGCCACTATGCCCGGCTAATTTTTGTATTTTTCATAGTAACAAGGTTTTGCCATGTTGATCAGGCTGGTCTCGAACTCCTGACCTCAGGTGATCCACCCACCTCGAACTCCCAAAGTGATTGGATTACAGGCATAAGCCACCATGCCCGACTATATTTTTGTAATATAGTCTGATTTGTTTGACTCAGGATTAAAATAAAGTTCACACACTGTATCTGGTTGATATGTCTTTTTAAACTTGATAACATTTTCCGATTTACAACCTTTTTTAGGCCATTTATTGAATAAAACTGGTCATTAGGAGGCAGATTTTTCTAATTTTGGATCTGACTGACTGACTCCTTGGGTCATTTAGCATGTTCCTCTGTCCCCTGCATTTTAAAAGTACTGTTCAAACTAAAAACTAAACAGGTTTAGTTTTTTGAATGGAGGGAGGTGGTATAAAAATAATCATAGGTAGTGCTGTTTTTCCTACTTGGTCACATGGGGAGGCACATAATATCCTGTTGTATTTTGGTGGTGCTAAGATCAGCAGGTAGAATCAGCTGGTGTCAGCCTGATCCTTGATGAAGTTCCCCATCAACCCCATCACTTAGTAATTATTAGTGATTGTTAACTTGATCCATTACAGTATTTCATTAGGAGTTGGCAGCTGGGCACGGTGGCTCATGCCTGTAATCTCAGCACTTTGGAAGACTGAGGCGAGTGGATCACCTGAGGTCGGGAGTTTGAGACTAGCCTGACCAACATGGAGAAACTCCCATCTCTTTTTTTTTATTTGGTATTTATTTGTTTGTACATTTTATTTTTATTATTTTTTAATAGAGATGGGGTTTCACCATGTTGGCCAGGATGGTTTAGATCTCTTGACCTTGTGATCCACCTGCCTCAGCCTCCCAAAGTGCTGGAATTACTCATGCTCCTAGGCATGAGCCACTGCGCCTGGCGAGAAACCCCATCTTTACTAAACAAATACAAAATTAGCCGGACGTGGTGGTGCATGCCTGTAATCCCAGCTACTTGGGAGGCTAAGGCAGGAGAATTGCTTGA
>NW_016107573.1:2000673-2011730 GCF_001604975.1 Cebus imitator | reverse complement strand
GTTGACCAGGATGGTCTCGATCTCTTGACCTCGTGATCCACCCGCCTCGGCCTCCCACAGTGCTGGGATTACAGGCTTGAGCCACCGCGCCCGGCCACACAGCTAATTTTTGTATTTTTTGTAGAGATGGGTTTTCACTATGTTACTCAGGCTGGCCTCAAACTCCTGGACTCAGGCAATTCACCTACTTTGGTCTCCCAAAGTGGTGGGATTACAGGCGTGAGCCACTGTGCGGGGCCTCCTTCTGCATTTATTAGCTATTTTTTTTCCTTTGTAGAGATGGGGTCTCACTATGTTGCCCAAGCTGGTTTTGAGCTTCTGGGCTCAAGGGATCCAGCTGCCCTGGCCTCCCAGTGTGGGATTATAGGCGTGAGCCACTGCACCTGATCTAGCTAATTCCTCTATACACATTTTTCCTTCATGAACTCTTTGTTATTATGAGATACAGTTTCAACAACTAGGATAGGATATAGACTTAATTCTTTCCCTTTATCAATTTTCAAAATAATGAATGGGTACTGTGGTAACCTCCACATATGACCAATAAGGTGGGTTTTAGTTTTAGTTTGTTTTTTTTTTTTCTTGTAACTTTAGGAACTAGTTTAATTTATGGATTTTTATATAGTTGAAAATGTTTCAGTCCATTGCTCATACTCTTCCACCTTTGGCCACTGCGAGCCCCTTTAAGTTGGCTTTGGAGTGCTGACACAACAGCGGTCTTGAATAGCTTTTTCACTTTCTGGCATGACAAAATGTCCCAGGCAGCCTCATCTTGCTTAGTTCCTGCCTCAGACTTGTAGTCAGTAAAAAATTTCCTTTGTCCCCAGGAGTCCTTCTTTCTGTAGGATAAAGAGCATCCCTCACTGTGGTGTCCACCCTTCTGTCTCTGTGCCATCTCCTGTCTTACTCTTCCAAATGTGATGAGCTATTTATTCCTTCCCAGACAAGCTGTTCTCTCCCAACGTAGGACTTAGAGTACACTGGTTCCTTCACCTTGAATGCCCTTTCACTCCTTATCCCTCGGACTCAATGCAAACATTGTCCCTTCTGTGACTCCTTCTTCACTCACTCTGGCAGAATTAATGAAGATGGCAGGCCCTGTCATCTTAGGGAGCTTGGCAATTTATTGTAGCAGTCAAAACATATCCTTAAGTATTTGTCTACTAGACAGCTTCCCTCCTTAAGGGTTGCAAACACATCTGATGCATACATAGCAGGCACTGAGCTTTGCCCATTGTGACTATTTCCCAGGCGTGTCAACTTTGGTCTCATCTCCTGCTCTGGCCTCTGTTTAGTTCATTTCACCAAATATTTCTCAGAGAACTCTCTAGTAAATGACTAGAGAATATTTACTGAGCACTTACTATGTCAAATATGTTTTACATACATGATTTATTACAACCTGAGAGGTAACTGTTATTATCCTCATTTTACAGATGAGCAAGCGGAAGCTCAGTGGGGTCACTGAAGGACCCACAGCAAGGGAGTGGCCGAGCTGGGATTTCTTTAGTAGGTCTGACTTCCAAAGCCCTAGATGTTTCCTCCACATCACTCTCCAACAACATGTGCTCCATGATCCACTCACATGCAAAACGCCTGAGAAATCATTAAAACCCATGTTCCTGGCCAGGCCAGGTGGTTCATGCCTGTAATCCTAGCGCTTTGGGAGGCCAAGGCGGATGGATCACCTGAGGTCAGGAGTTTGAGACCAGCCTGGCCAACATGGCGAAACCTGTCTCTACTAAAAATACAAAAATTTTCTGGGCATGGTGGCACATGACTGTAGTCATAGCTATTTGGGAGGCTGAGGCACAAGAATCGCTTGAACCCGGGAGGCAGAAGTTGCAGAGAGCTGAGATTGTGCCACTGCACTCCAGCCTGGGCAACAAAGTGAGATTCCATCTCTAAATAAATAAATAAATAAATGCGTGTTCCTGGCTTGGCGAGGTGGCTCATGCCTGTAATCCCAACAGCTTGGGAGGCCAAGATGGGAGGATTCATTGAGCCCAGGAATTTGAGACCAGTATGGGCAACATAGGGAGACTCCACCTCTACAAAAAAATTTTTTTTAAGTTAGCTGGGTGTGGTGGCACATGCCTGCAGTCCCATCTAGTCTGGAGGCTGAGGTGGGAGGACCACTTGACTGCTGGAGGTCAAGGCTGCAGTGAGCCATGAATGTACCATGGCACTCCAGACTAGGTGACAGAGGAAGACCTGGTCTCAAAAATAGAAAAAAGAAAAAGCATGTTCTTGGATTCTACCTCTGACATACTGGGGATGGAAAAATGAATTTCTAATAAACCTCCCTTGGGTGATTTTAACAATTATTATTTTGAATAGGTGAAACATACACACAGTGAAACATACACAGTGAAACATACAAAAAGTTCAAAGTGTAAGTGAAAAGCAAGCATTTCACCTCATTTCCCAGTTGTCCAGGTCTGTCCCCCAGTGCACCCAGAGGCAATCTCCTTTCCTTGGGGTGACTCAGCACACTGAAGTTTGATGGTCACCATCGTACATATGGAATAGATCAAGATGGGCAGCTCTCTGCACTCCAGAACTCACAGCAAAATAGCAGGTAAGACCACCATTCAAAGACAAGTGTCTGAGGAAGGGGGTCTTAAAGTCATCAGCAAAGATGCCAGGGGCACCTGTTCTGTGCATGTCTGCACTTCATATTTCTAGGACCTTCCAATCTGCTTCCTTCTGGGGACTTCATGTAGGAGGCAGACCCTACACAGGTTATCTTGTCACAAGAAAAGATCAGGAATGAATAGGTGGGTAAGTGGAGAGTAAGACGTGATGATGAGCTAAGGGGAGCTTGCAGACAGGTCTAAGCTAGAAAGGTCTGGACAGAAACCCAATATGCAATCTTTCCATTTGTATTTCTGATTATTTGTAGTAACCATCAACTTTCCCCATTTGGATAAATTCATAAGAAAAAAAATCACCAATGCCTGGACACGGTGGCTCACGCCTGTAATCCTAGCACTTTGGGAGGCTGAGATGGGCGGATCACCTGAGGCCAGGAGTTCAAGACCAGCCTGACCAACATGGCGAAACCTTGTCTCTAGTAAAAATACAAAAATTAGCTGGGTGTGGTGCGTGTAACCTGTAATCCCGGCTATTAGGAAGGCCGAGGCGGAAGAATCGCTTGAACCTGGGAGGCAGAGGCTGCAGTGAGCCCAGATCAGCCACTGAATTCCAGCCTAGGTGACCGAGTGAGACTCCGTCTATTAAAAAAAAAAAAAAAAAAGCAAAAAGCAAAAAAAGTCACTGATGTTTTAACCATTCTGGGGTCACAGCCTCCTTTGGGAATCCCATGAAAACTGTGACCTACTCTGGAAAAACGCACAGATAAGTAAACCTCCACAACTACTGCGGAAGCCTCACAGACAGCCTACCCAGGGATCCCAGGAGGTCCAAGTTAAGAACCCTGGTTTGAGATGGGTTTCTTGTACTAAAACGCTTGGTTTACAAAGTCTTCCCATATTTGTTTCGAGAACCCGAACGATGTCGCCACTTGTAGCGAAGCTCCCTGGCGTGAACCGTAGGCCAGCTGGCTCAGGAGGTGGAGGCGGCGGGGGCGGCGGCTTAGGCCACAGCTCCTGGTGGCCGCAGGAACGACCCACAGACAGGTAATGGCTGCCATGGGAGGCGGGGGCGTCGTCCTCAGCTTTGAGCGCCACCCAGATTGGGGCTCCTGTGCATCGTGCGCATTTCATGGCCTCTGGGTGCCGTACCTGCTTCCCGCCCGGCTTTCCTGGGTGGCGGAGAGCGAACCCATCCCAGCCCGGATTGGGGGAGGGGGCGTCGGCGCAGGGCCCCGTGGGCAGAGCTGCGCTGGGAGCCAGCGGGCTCCGCATTCATCATTGTTCCTCCAGCGCCTGGCACGGGCTGAGCCGCAGCAGGGACAGTGGCCTGAAGCGCGCCATCTCCTCCTCGTCTCCCGCCCGCCCGCTGAGCTCTCCGCCCACAGGTGTTTCCAAGGCTCCTTCCACCGGCCGGACCGACGGCGCACCCGGGGTCAAACCTGGCCCCCGGCTGGCCGAGAGCACCACAGCCGGCGGGCGCTGGCGGGCGCGGGGCGCACGGGGCCGCGGAGGGACCCGCGCGCGCCCCCGCCTCGCGCCGCGCGCACGGGACTGCGCCCCCGGCCCCGCCCCCGGCCTGCCCCCCGCCCCCACTGGCCGCTCGGCCGCGCGCGGGTCGGCCGGCTCTATGGGGAAAGCGGCCGCTCCGAGCCGAGGCGCCGGCTGTGGCGGCCGCTCCCGCGGACTCTCGTCGCTGTTCACGGTCGTCCCCTGCCTGTCGTGCCACACGGCGGCGCCGGGAATGAGCGCTTCCACATCCGGCTCCGGGCCGGAGCCCAAGCCCCATCTCCAGCCGGTGCCCGAACCGGAGCGGGGACCGCCGTCAGAACAGGTGTCAGAGGCAGTTTCGGAGGCAGTGCCAAGATCGGAGCCTGTGTCCGACACGACGTCTGAGCCGGAGCCAGGGGCTGGGCAGGCATCAGAACTGCTGCAGGGGTCGCGGCCAGGGTCAGATTCAAGTTCAGGTGTAGGGGCTGGGCCCTTCACCAAGGCAGCATCAGAGCCGCTCTCCCGGGCAGTGGGGAGCGTGCCCTTTCTCAGACCCGAGTCGGGGTCTCTGCCAGCGTTAAAGCCCTTGCCTCTTCTGCGACCAGGACAGGCGAAGACTCCTGTTGGGGTTCCAATGTCGGGGTCTGGTGCGACCTCCAGTGCCCCACTGGCCTTAATGCCTCTGGACAGCTTCGAGGGCTGGCTCCTCAAGTGGACCAACTATCTGAAGGGCTACCAGCGCCGCTGGTTCGTGCTGGGCAATGGCTTGCTCTCTTACTACAGGTATGGAGGCGCCAGCGTGGGACATGGGGTTGGAGGGTGGTGATGCCGCAGTGATGGTGATGGAGGACCTCCAGGGTTGGGGGACACTGCCACTAGTCTAGGGATGTTTAGTGGCACATGCTCCAGGACAAGTCACACTTCTGGCCTACCACCAAGGGCTGGGGGCCCTGACCTCTGGCAAGGGTGAAAGTGATCTGTGGACATGACCTCTGGTAAGCTTGGGTTTTTGGGTGAGTGGGGAAGTGGAGTAAGGGAGTGATCTCAGGCTTCAGTCTTCTTCTGCTTGGCAGTTGCGGGGCTTGGGGCAGCTAGCTAGAGTCAGCTCCTCAAAGTCCTTGCCCTTTCTGGTTTGGGAGCTAACATCATTGTGTGTTTGGGACTGAGGGAGACAGTCACCTTGTTCAGTCCCTGGGACCCACACTCTTAGGAAGGGCTGCTTCTTATTCCCTCCTGGGGCAGTTACTCCTACCTCTTCTGATGCTTCTGGTTGCCAGGCCTTGGGCTCACCCAGACTCACAGATGTATTCGAGTTCCTGGCCCTCAGGACCCCATCTTGGCATTTTGCGGAGAACCAGGAAGTGTTTTGCTGTCCTCCCTTTTTATTCCAGAAGCAGCATGGGATTCACAATTGAAGTTCAGCTGTGAGAGAGCTAACGCTATCTTCCCACTGAAGCTGGTTGAAAGTCAGAGGTTACTGAAGCCTTCCTTTCCTTTCTAACTGGCCGGTCCCTGGGTATGCTTTCTGGGGATGGTTGGTTTAAGCCTTGAGATCTCAGATCAGTCTATGCCAGTGGTTCTCAACCTGAGTGTGCATCATCATTCCCTGAAGGGCTTGTTGGAACACAGAGTGCTGAGCCTCCCCACTGAGTTTCTGATACGGTGGGCCTGAGGGTAGGGCCTGAGATTGGGCTTTGCCAATAACTTCCCCGGCGAGGCCGGTGATGCTGGTCCAGGACTACACTCTGCGTAGTATTGCTTCATTGTCGCACACAGAATGGCCTTGACTTGCTGTTGTGGAAATTCAGGTCACTTCGTTCACTTCATTCAGCCAAGTATCCCTTCAAGTCACCCACTACAGGGTTTGCTGTTGTTGTTGTTTTTGAGATGGAGTCTTGCTCTGTTGTCCAGGCTGGAGTGCAGTGGCGAAATCTTGGCTCACTGCAACCTTCACCACCGCCCCCCCCCCCAGGTTCAAGCAATTCTTCTACCTCAGCCTCCTGAGTAGTTGGGATTACAGGTGCCTGCCACCACACCTGGCTAAATTTTTTTTGTATTTTTAGTAGAGATGGGGTTTCACCATGTTGCCCAGGCTGGTTTCGAACTCCTGACCTCAGGTGATCCACCTGCCTCGGCCCCCCAGAGTGCTAGGATTATAGGCATGAGCCATCGCACCTGTCCTGTCCTGTCTTAAAAATGAGGAATTTTAAGGTTTGACAGGGAGACAGAGCCCATTATCCAAAGTCACTGGCCCAATAGGCAGTAGAGAGGGATTCTGAACTCCAACATCTGGGCCTGTCCCAAATATGTTCTGATACCCACCCACCTTTTAGTTCCATATTTCTGTTACCTGCATTTACCAGGTACTACTAAACTGAAGAGGTGAAGGTAATGTTTGTAAGCATAGTGTCCCACAGTGGCAGAAGTGCCTGGTTTTAGTGGAAGTAGAACCTGACCTTATGCTTTTGGGTTTTACTTGGAAGAGCAAAGATGTCCGTCTTCTTTTCTTAAAATAATACATGTAGACAGTTGACATTTCAAAGTAATCTCAACTATGCAGATTCTCTGGGTAACTAAGAAAAATTCTTGCTGCTTGCTGATAATGTTATGAAGATAAATGCTAGCGTTGGGGGAGGAGGGAGTAAGAACAAGTTTCCTGTGTGTGTGTGTCACAGTCCAGCTCTGCAATTTCCTTTTCAGACTTTTCGAGATTCTAAGGTAGATCAGATTGTTGCTGACCTCACTTGAGTGGAATGAATGACTCCTGACGTTTATCCGACCCTGTGCCCTCATTTCATTCCATGCAAGGTTGACCAGGAAAGGGGAACTGAGACTGAATGAATGAACCTCAGTGGCCTCCCTGGAGGCAGCCAGCTTGCAGGCAGTGTGTCCGAATGTCACCAGAGATGAGTTTATGTGCAGAAAAGGCCCTTCTGAGGTGCACTTGGGATCGCCACTTCAGATGTTTGACACTGCTCTCCTGTCCCCACTTCTGATCTGAATCCCCCACTTCTAGAACAGGCCATTCTGCCAGCTGGGATCAAGGACTGAGCATCCTCCAGGTCTGTCACATAGCCCTGACAGCAGCAGGGTGGGTTCTCAGATGCTCCACCTGTGCCCAGAGCCACACACGTGTTATCTCCTCCAACCCTCTCCAGACACTCAGCTCTCAGTAATTGGCCAAGTGGGTGCGGCTGGGGATAGAGGCAAGATTAGGGTGCTTTTGAGTTGGAAACAGAGTAAAATAATTTTTAAATTCACGATCTCTTTTCCTTAGGGGATGGTAGAGTCAAGCTTACCTGCTGGGCCATGTGGTTGGTGGAGAAGGAATCAGAGCTATTTCTCTTGCTAACTTCCCTTTTGGAAAGACCACTCAACTTTTTAGTTTTTTTTTTTTTTTTAATGTCTTTTGGGGAAAGTTTTTTTTTTTTTTTTGAGTTGGAGTCTCGCTCTGTTGCCATGCTGGAGTGCAATGGCACGATCTCGGCTCACTCCAATCTCTGTCTCCCAGGTTCAAGCAATTCCCCCATCTCAGCCTCCCAAGTAGCTGGGATTACAGGCGCGTACCACCATACCTGGCTAATTTTTTGTATTTTAGTGGAGACGGGGTTTCACCATGTTGGCCAGAATGGTCTCAAATTCCTGACCTCGTGATCTGCCTGTTTTAGCCTCCCAAAGTGCTGGGATTACAGGTGTGAGCCACCGCACCTGGCCAACTTTTAAATTTTTAACTAAGTGAAGCCTTGTGTTTGGAGAAAATGTGGGCACCTATTTCTTGTGCCCCCTGCCATCCCATCCCATCTTCTGGCCTCCCCTCCTCCAGGATAGCCACCATTCCAAGTCCTGGTCACTGTCCCCTTTTTGCCCCATTTTATTTAGTTTTATCTCATCTAGATATAATTTTTAAGAGCCCATGTTTTTTATTGCATTTTTTTTTGAGACAGAGTCTTGTACTATTGCAGGCTAGAGCACAGTGGCACGATCTTGGCTTACTACACCATCCCACTCTGAGGTTCCAGTGATTCTCATGCCTCAGACTCCCAAGTAGCTGGGATCACAGATGTGCGCTACCATGCCCAGCTAATTTTTTTGTATTTTTAGTAAACAAGTTTTCACTACATTGATCAGGCTGGTCTCAAACTCCTGGCCTCAAGTGATCCACCCACCTCAGCCTCCCAAAGTACCGGAATTATAGGCGTAAGCCACTGCACCCGGCTATGCAGTCATCTTTAGCCTTATTTTTTAAAGGGTTTCTAATATAGAGAGTATATTATTTTTACGGGACTTATTTTGACTGTTGTATAAAGTCCAGGGTGCAAATGTAGCACCTTTTACTTATGCATTTTCCTGATGATGGGTGACTATAAAAATTCTTGTATGTGTGAAGGAATTTTTCTTGGGTATAATTGCTGGGTTGTAGAGAATTCTGAATGTTCATCTTATGTAATGCCAAACTGTTTCCCAAAGCAGTTGCACAAATTTATATTGCTACCAGTCATGAAAAAGAGATTCTGTGGCTCCTTATCCTTTGCAACACTTGGTATTGTCAGTGTTGATTTTGCTAATCAAATGGGAACTATGATAGCTCATTGCATTTCAATTTCCATTATTTTTACCTTAATAGCAAAACAGTGGGGGTTTAGATTAAAATTTCTCCTATCAGTGTGTCTTTCTCAGATACTTCTGCCCTGGATTTTGCCTGAGAAGCTCATTTGATTGCTTAAGTATATTCTAAGGGAGAAAGCACATTTTACCAATAGTTGGGCTTAGTAAACTTCATATTAGTAGGAATTTTAAAAAATGCTCTTTGTAAATATTATCACATGTAAAAAGCATTTCTACGAGATACAGATAATTGTTGGCAGATTTTTACTTCTTTCTGACAATGTGCTGGGAATATAAATAAGAAAGAAGATAGATTCTTCTTCCATTACTAGGCATTCTTAATTATATGTTTATTTGGATACTAACAAGGAGAATATAGGAATATGGCTTTTTTGTTCAATGTTGGTTTTTTTTTTTAATTACAGGAAATTCCCTTTGAAAAAACTTTACCCGGTTCTTATCTCATAGGGAACATGTGATTCCATAAAATTAGGAAGAATTCCTAAATGATACAGAATTTTTAAAGCTATTGTCCTCAGCAAGTTTTTATGGAGACAGTGTTCCAAACACAATTTTATCTACATTAATGACAACATTGATTAGGCAGGCAAACTTCTGTTTTGTTGTATACCAGTTGTCTGCTTGGCAACATTATAAATTATATTTATTTCTTAGGAAATGATTTCAAACAGAAGCATTTTAAATAATTTATTTATTGTTCATACTGACCTATGCTTAATAATGGCTAAGCCAGTTAGCAAGGAAAGCCTCACAGAAATTAGCCTGGGTCTATAAGAAAGATGGCTGCATTCAAGTGGAAATAAATTTTGAAAGTCCTTGGTGAAAAAAAAAAAAAAAGTCCTTGGTTAGGCGTGGTGGCTCACGCCTGTAATCACAGCACTTTGGGAGGCTGAAGCGGGTGTATCACCTGAGATCAGGAGTTCGAGGCAGCTTGACTAACATGGTAAATGTTAGTCTCTACTAAATACACAAAAAAAATTTAGCCAGGCATGATGGCACTCATGCCTGTAATCCCAGCTACTTGGGAGGCTGAGGCAAGAGAATCACTTGTACCCGGGAGGCGGAGGTTGCAGTGAGCTGAGATTGCACTCCAGCCTGGGAAACAAGAGTGAAACTATGTCTCAAAAAAAAAAAAAAAGAAAGAAAAGAAAAGAAAAAGAAAAAACAACAACAAAAAACTCCTTTGGCTGAGGAAGACCACTGAACACTTGGTGAGCTGTGCCGATTTTGGGACAGTGGCCAGGTAACAGAAGATGACACACCAAGACATCATTGCCTCTAGGATAGATTGTATTCTCTTCCCGTGAACTCAAGTCTCAAAAGCCAATCATTGTGAAGACTGGGCACCAAGAAATATTGTACTGTTTTCAATGTCAATTTCAATGATACTCAAAGGATGGAGATGGAAAAGACCATCCAGTTGCAAAGTGTCCCTGAAAACGTGAAGTTGAAGGTGCAAGTGTGCAGGGTTAGTCCTCACATAATGGGCTGGATACCCCAGAAGGCAGCTTTATTGGATGCAGCTTTAATTTGAAATTATTATTCAGTGTTATATACTCTGAGACTGTTAGGAGGCTGAAAAGGAATGCACCGGTTGATAATGTATAAGCATTTGCTGTAGATTTTCTTAACATTTAGCACAGGGTTGTTGCAAAGAGGTGACAAATGGACTAGCAGCATATGTTGGAGGAGCACAGTGCACACCAACATTCTTAGCAAGTTCAAGTGACATGAATTGTCATTTTCCCCGCTAAACCTGCCTCCCCCTCCTAACTTTCCTCTTTCTATGAATAGCTGAATACCTCTGAGTCATACTTGCTGCCTCTTCCCTCCCTCGTTCCACATCAGATGGAATTTCCAAGCCCTGCCTGTCTCTCTCCTCCAGCTCCTCCTCTCCATCCCAGCTGCCGCATCATGGTTCAGGTCTGCCTTCTGCTTACCTGGTGTCCCAGCTTCTGTTCTGGACAGTGCATCCCTGCTGTGGTGCTAGTGTCCCACCTCCATGACCCTGGGGTTGTCTCACCTTCTCCAGGATTCTCTTTCAACAGTACCTTATCCACTGGGTTCGGTGGCTCACACCTGTAATCCCAGCACTTTTGGAGGCCAAGGCAGGTGGATCACCTGAGGTCGTGAGTTCAAGACCAGCCTGGCTAACATGGCAAAATCCTTGTCTCCACTAAATATACAACAATTTGCTGGGTGTGGTGGCATGCACCTGTAATCCCAGCTACTTGGGAGGCTGAGGCATGAGAATTGCTTGAACCCAGGAGGTGGAGATTGCAGTGAGCCAAGATTGCACCCGTGCACTCTAGCCTGGGTGACAGAGCAAGACTCCATCTCAAAAAA
>NW_016107573.1:1989562-1999223 GCF_001604975.1 Cebus imitator | reverse complement strand
CTGGGCGACAGAGCAAGACTCTGTCTTTAAAAAAAAAATTTTAACTTAAAAAGTCAGCTACGATCTTTTTTTTTTTTTTTTTTTTAAACAGAGTTTCACTCTTGTTTCCAAGGCTGGAGTGCAGTGGTGCGATCTCAGCTCACTGCAACCTCTACCTCCCAGGTTCAAGTGATTCCCCTGCCTCAGCCTCCCAAGCAGGTGGGATTACAGGCATGCACTATCACGCCCAGCTAGGTTTTTGTATTTTTAGTAGAGACGGGGTTTCTCCATGTTGGTCAGGCTGGTCTCAGGTGATCCACCCACCTGGGCCTCCCAAATGCTGGGATTGCAGGCATAAGCCACTACACCCAGCCCCACAGCTATGCTTTATTACAATGAAAGGTTGCAAAGAAAGCACAATAGCAAAGAAATGAGTGAAGTCTGGGGAAAACCAGCTGCAAGTTTCCAAGGGTCCTCTCCTGGTGGAGTCACACAAGATGTGCTTGATCCCTTCACCACCGAGTTGTGTCAGTGCACGTGAAATGTTGCCAACCAGGGAAGCTCCTTAGAGACCCAGGGTTTTTACTAGGGGCTGATGATGTGGGCACCATCTGCTTGGCACATACCCAAATTCCAGATTCCCAGAAGGAATGCAATTTTTCTTTTCTTTTTCAGATGGAGTCTTGCAGTGTCGCCCAAGCTAGAGCGCAGTGGTGTGCTCTTGGCTCACTGCAACCTCTGCCTCTTGGGTTCAAGTGATTTTTGGCTACTTTTTGTATTTTTGGTAGAGATGGGGTTTCACCATGTTGGCCAGGTTGGTCTCGAACTCCTGACCTCAGGTGATCTCGGCCTCCCAAAGTGCTGGGATTACAGGGGTGAGCTGGAGAGCAGATATTTGCCATAAATCACATTGTACAAACAGTATGGGCACAGTGAGCCATCCTTATCAGTTAGGGAATGGTGGAAAACTTCCCCAAATTCAAGCTCCCAGACACCAGCGAAAGGCCAGCCTTGGAAGCAGGCCTGTCAAAGGACGGGCAGTCTCAGGCCTGCCATGTGAACTCTTTTCTGCACAGGTATGAACTCCTTCCTCCTTTGAGATGTCAGTGACGTTAGTCAGGGTAAGGGCTGGTTCAAGGAGAATGAGTGCCCATACTTGGCTTTGAGTGATGGAGTGGCCTCTTGTCTCTGATCAGAGAAAGCCACGTGCCACTCTTGCAAATGTCAAACATATAGCGTGTCTACTGCTCTGTGTGCCCACTCTGTGGAGCTCCTGGCCATGTGATTGGCCCTTGATTGCTTCACAGACACTTGTCCGATCTAGACCTGGCCCAAGGCCATCTGGTGGCTTGGTTTTTGCATGTGACTGGGGTACACTTGCCACATGGACCCCTTCTTCCCCAGTATTTTTGCGCCTTTGGTGGAGTATCTTGGTGAGTTCTTCAGCTGCTACTGAATGTTGTACTCAGGGAGGGTCTGATCATCCAAGATTGGGGTCTGCCGAGCGGTCTGAATCGTTTGTGACGGTGAACCTACACTTTCTTTGGTTGTATTGTTTATTGATCTCCTGCCGTGACCACAATGTGCCAGGCAGTAAGTGACAGACCTGCATGCCACTGTCACACAACTGGAGTGGAGGAGTGGGAGGGAAGTGTGCACACACCCTGGTTATTCAGTAAGAGGCCTACAGGTTCAGGTGAAGAGCTTTGCGGGAGCCCCTGGATATTTGAACACGTGGCTTTCACTTCCCCTGTAATCTTTTGGGATAAAGTTGGCAAACTATGTCAGTAAAGAAAGGCAGGTCTATGAAAAGGCTGTGAGGTTCCCTATAACAAGATCAAGATATGTTTATCTCAAGGGGAAAGAAGGAGGGGAAATGGGCCTGTTCCCTGGATGACTGCTGGATGCTGACAGGTGGAGAGAGGAGATGTAAGAAACACCCTGAACAAAATTGAAATTGGCAGCTTGGTGTGTGGTGAATCACACAGCCGGTGTCACCACGCGGAGATGTGGCTTTAAGAGGCCCCTTTCATAATCATACACACGGAGCAAACTGTCAGTAAGTTTTGGGGTCATGCTGGATGCTGCACACTTTTTTCTTTAATGTGTGATGCTTTGCCACATCAGCTTACTTTTTTTTTTTTTTAAGAGTTCTTGGAGTTCTGATTGCTTAGCGATGCTTCATTCCATTTTGGCATCCTGTCACATGCTCAGCCACAGCTCTACATTTAATACCTATTTACCAATCTTGACTCACACCATTTGATCTGCATTGCTAGGTCATTGCATGAAACCAAGAGCAGGGCAGGTGGCACGGCTGAGCTTGCATAGGAAACTGCCAGATTGCGTTGTCCTATGAAGCAGCAGGAGGTGCCGCCTTCCTAATCCAGTGTGTGGTTTCCCTGGGCCCACCAGATGAAGGCCTGACCTGGGCACGACAGTCATTGTCCTTCACAGTCAGGTCCCTGCCTCTCTTCCCTATCACCTGTCTCCCTCTGGCCATGACCCTTCTTCTAACAAACTTGCCTTACACCTCCTTTGCAAACCATATGCGTTTCATTCCTCACCCCAGATATGCACACCTGCCATCCCCTCAGCCAGCAGGACCCCTCCTCATTGCTGCTGAAATCCTAGCTGGGCAGGCTTCATCCCAGGGTCATCTGAGATGGACCTATATGGATTTCCCGCAGTGATCTGGATGACTTTTTGTGTATTATTTCATTTGGCCATGCACCCATTTGCTGGGTATTTGTTCTTTTCTCTCCGTTAGATCAATACCTCCCTCCTCCCCACCAGAATGTGGGGCCATGTCTTCTCACTGTAGTGTCCCCTAGAGTGCTGGGCCTCGGGGCTTGTACTTGGAAGACTCTCAAATTTCAGTGAAGTGTATTTATAGGAAATGCACTTTGCAATTTTGTGTTTTGTTCCTAATATAAAGACTCAACATGCAGGCTGAACCTGCATGTTCTTCCATCCCGTGGCTTCTCTTTTTTTGTGATGTTAGTAGCTAGTGATGATCAATCTTAGATTAGTCTAATTCTTTAAAAAAAAATTTTTTTTAAAGAGATGGGATCTTGCTATGTTACCCAGGCTGGTCTGGGAACTCCTGGGCTCAAGTTATCTGCCTCCTTGGCCTCCCATGTGCTGGGATTACAGGGTTGAGCCACCTTGCCCAGCTCAGATTAGTCTAATTCTATCACTTCATCCTCATTTATTAGCAGGAATACTTTTATTTTTTTTTAGATGGAGTCTTGCTCTGTCGCCTGGGCTGGAGTGGTGCAATCTCAGCACACTGCAAACTCTGCCTCCCAAGTTCAAGCAATTCTCCTGCCTCAGCCTCTCGAGTAGCTAGAATTATAGGTGGGCACCATCACACCTGGCTAATTATTTTTGGTAATTTTAGTAGAGACACGGTTTCATCATGTTGGCCAGGTTGGTCTTGAACTCCTGACCTCAGGTGATGCATCCTCCTCATCCTCCCAAAGTGCTGGAATTACAGGCATAAGCCACCATGCCCGGCCTTAGCAAGAATACTTCTACTAAGAGAAACTTCCCCTCATCTACTACTCTTTGGTTGCTCAGAGGTACAGTTCACACAAGAAGAGCAGAATCAATGCTTGACTCTTTCCTTTTTCTTTTTCACAAGTTTTCAAAATAATGAGTTGATTCTTCTCTTCCAGTGGTGGCCAATTAGTTGTGTTTTCTTAAGTATCATTCTCATAGATATGAGCATGTTTGATGTGTTTCCCACTACCATCATTACCCTTAAAGATGCTCATGTTGTCCGGCCATGTCTTTAGTTAGTGGAAATCTCAACTTGCTCCTAGAGCCCTTTGGAAGGACCCCTAATAGTATTAGGATTTAATAGCTTCCTTGCTGTCTGGCTTTAAATTATGGCTCTTCTTGTACTTTTTTTTTTTTTTTTGAGACAGAGTCTCCCTTTTTGGCCCAGGCTGGAGCGCAGTGGTGTGCTCTTGGCTCACTGCAACCTCTGCCTCCTGCGTTCAAGCAGTTCTCCTGCCTAAGCCTCCCAAGTAGCTGGGATTATAGGCACCCACCACCACACTCAGCTAATGTTTGTATTATTATTTTTTTTTTAGTAGAAATGGGGTTTCACCATGTTGGCCAGGCTGGTCTCGAACTCCTGACCTCAGGTTATCCACCCACCTCGGCCTCCCAAAATGCTGGGATTACAGGCGTGAGCCACCGCACCTGGCCTTGTGCTTGTCTTGTCCCATCCCTGGAGTCAGCCATTTCTCCAAGGAGCCACATTTCTTTTTAGTGGGAAATAGTGTTTGAAGATCATAATCTTGGTGCCATAAGGGGTCATTGTCACCCAGCTGGTCATTGTTTCTAGGTCTTTTTAGTATATAGAGCTAGGAAATAAAGCTAGGAAATATCTATATTTGTTTTATATAGAGCTAGGAAATATATATATTTATACAACAATGTTAGGTACAGATATATATATATATATATATATATACACACAGATATACAAATACACTTATATCCTAGCTTGGTATAAAAGAAACATACAATATGTTTGTTCTTTTTAAAGACATATTATCAGTTCATACTGGTATTCTCAATACAAAATTAAGACCAGGCTGGGCGCAGTGGCTCATGTCTATAATCCCAGCACTTTGGTAGCCGAGGTGGATGGATCCCTTGAGTCCAGGAGTTCAAGACCAGCCTGAGCAACATGGCAAAACCCCATCTCTACAAAAACTATAAAAATTAGGCAAGCATGGTGGTGTGTGCCTGTGGACCCAGCTACTCAGGAGGCTGAAGTGGGAGGATTGCTTGACCCTAGGAGGCGGAAGTTGCAAAGGGCCAAGATCACATTACTGCACTCCAGCCTGGGTGACACAATGAGACCTTATCTTAAAAAAAAAAAAAAAAAGAATTAAGTCCACAGTGTGTTTGCTTAGGTAGAACTCATTTTCTCTGTGTTTCATCTCCTTGCTGAAGCCCACCGTGGTGTCCGCCTGGTCCCCTTTAGCTGGGGTGGGTTGGTAATCATAATCGCAGAGCCTACGTGATGACATAGGTCTCTGGAGACCTGTAGAAGGATCTTTGTCACTTTATTCAGCTAATGCTCAGACTCCAGACTGGGCTTTATACATCTCTCCTAGAGGTGCTCACGTGACACGAAAGGTGCGGGCCAATGCTGGTGTAATATGCAGGATAATGCAAGTGACCCAAAAGGAGATCAATGGCAAGCGGGTCCATGGGGAAGCAACTCTTTGAGAAAGAGCATTTCAGACTGTTTTAGACCGTGTTCTTCAGATCTCCTTTACCACTGGTAGTTTTTGCCTCTAGCTTCCTCCTCCCCATCCCCCTCTTTCTTTTCCAAGCCTTGGGACTTGATGTAACCCTCCTACCTCACCTTTTCCTCCCACCTGGCAGAATGACATCTTTGTTCGCCTAGAGCAGTACATCAGCTGGGAGAGGAGGAGCCCAGGAAATTCTTGTTGAACTGAAATGTGCTCGAGCCTTCCCACCCCCTTCATTTGCCCTGGGAAGAGAGGGCCAGATGTATATGTGTTGGTTTTGGGTCCTTTGAAAGTATTAAGTAAGCATGTGCATGGCTATTTCCATGAGGTCAGGGTTCCCAGCTGCAATGGAACCTCAGCATCCTCTGTCATCCTTTTGCACGTTGTATGAAATGAAAAGTAGAAAACTGATCAGGAATAGAGTATTGCAGGAAACAATCTTTTATATGTGTATTGATCTTTATAGGTTAAGAGGTACTTCTCCACACACTTCATCACACTTCCAGTCTTTATGACTGTTGGAAATAGATGCTCGGTGCCACAAAGAAAAATCAACACAGAGACAAGGATCTTTCAGCAATGCAATTTTTACTTCCTGGACTGTAGGAAGGGTACCCTTGCTAGCTGTCTCGCCACGAGAGTACAATGAACAAAGGAAAGCAGATATATTTATTCTACGCATTTGGGGTTGTCCTTACTACTGTGTCTGATCTTCATTGGCTGGAGCCAGACTTCACAATCTAAACTAAAACCCAATTGGCTAACAACTTAAAACTTTTCTAAACAGGTAAAATCAGTGGAGAGCTGGGACATGCCTGTGAGCACGTCCAGCACAGATATCTTGGTTAAAGTACAAGGACATAGAATGTACCTTGTGCCTGTAAGCATGACGTGTCTAACAGCTACGTAGGATAGGGCTTAACAAAGAGTTATTAGCACACTTATGATTTATTTTTTAACAAGAAAGGAAACTTTAAAGAGGAACTTTTTTACTTCTCACAATGACCTGGGAGGGAACTGCAGCATTCACGATCACCTTCATTTTACAGATGGAGAAAACAAGGCACAGAAAGTGTAGGTGCTTTGTCTAAGGCCCAGCAACCTGCATCACTGTTCGTTGTTTTCTTCCATATACAGGTTGTATCTTGGGGTCATTATGGACGTAACCTGAGCTCTTTATTCTTTTATTTATTCATCCAGCAATATATCTATTTAGTGCCCTTTATGTGCCAGGCCTCCTTCTTGGGCTGCCAGTAAAGGAAGAAGCCCCGGTTTTTTCTGTTTGTTTTGTTTTTGTATTTTTGGAGATAGAGTCTTTCTCTGTCACCCAGGCTGGAGTGGTGCAATGGCACCATCATGGCTCACTGCAGCCTCAATGTTCTGCACTAAAGCAATCCTCCCACCTCAGCCTCGAGAGTAGCTGGGACTACAGGCATGCATCAACACGCATGCCTAATTTTTTATTTCTTTGTAGGGATGAAGCCTCACTATGTTGACCTGGTTAGTTTCAAACTCCTGGCTTCAAGCGATCCACCAGCCTTGGCCTTCCAAAGTGCTGGGATTACAGGTGTGAGTGAGCCATGGTGCCCAGCTGGAGCTCTGATCTTTACACAGTCCTGTACTTGCAGACCCTGAGCCTGTCAGGCAGGGGCCAGTTGCCTGAACTTTGGCAAAAACTCAGACTCACTTTTTTTTTAATGGAGATTTTCAACAAGTATAGAAAGAAAATCAATTAAATTAACCAGCACAGATTGTTTCCTGGAACATACTGGTTAATTTAAGACACTTCCTGGGAGAGCTCAGCTTCAGGCTGTCTGGTCCCTGAGTGCTGACCAGCTTTTAACTATGAATGTAACCATGTAGACAGGTCTGCAACTGTCCATGCGTGGCGCTGTGTGTGTCCCCCAAACAAACAGTGTCTCTGCCAGCTGCCCCATCCCAGGGCAGCAGAGGTATAGCACCCATTCTGGCGTCTCCCCAGAATGACAACAACAGAGAGAAATCCAGGATCTAGGATTCTTTAAAAGTGTTCTACAGCTTTTTGTTTGTTTGTTTTTGGGATACAGTCTTGGTCCGTCACCCAGACTGGAGTATGTAGTGGTGCGATCTTGGCTCACAGCAACCTCTGCCCCCCTGGGTTCAAGCGATTCTCTCACCTCAGCCTTCCAAGTAGCTGGGAGTACAGACATGCACCAACATGCCTGGCTATTTTTTTTTTTTTTTTTATTTTTAGTAGAGACAGGGTTTCCCCATGTTTGGCCAGGCTGGTCTCGAACTCCTGGCCTCAAGTAATCCACCCGCTTTAGCCTCCCAAAGTGCTGGGATTACAGGGTTGAGCCACTGTGCCCAGCCTCTTCTACAGCTTTATTAAATGCTTACTACTTTCGAAACATTTTATGTTCATTATTTCATTTAGTCCTCAAAATAACATTTTTTTCTTAAAATTTATTATTATTTACTTATTTATTTTTAGAGAGAGAATCTTGCTCTGTTATCCAGGCTGGAGTGCAGTGGTGCTATCATAGCTCGCTGCAGCCTCAAACTCCTGGGCTCAAGTGATCCTCCGGCCTCAGCCTCCCAGGTAGCTAGGACTACAGGCACATGCTACCGTACCTGGCTAATTTTATTTTGAGATGGGGTCTTGCTGTGTTGCTCAGGCTGGTCCCAAACTCCTGGCTTCAAGTGATCTTCCTGCCTTGGCCTCCCAAAGGGCTGGGATTACAAATATGAGCCACTTTACTCAGCCTAGACTTTTCTTTTCTTTTAGATTTTATTTACTTATTTATTTTAATTTTTACTGCATTAAAAAAATTTCAATAGGTTTTCGGGGACGAGGTGGTGTTTGGTTACATGGATAAGTTGTTGAGTGGTGATTTATGAGATTTTGGTGCACCTGTCACTCAAGCGGTACACTATACCCAGTGTGTAGTCTGTATCCCTCAACCCCCTCCCATCCTTTCCCCAGAGTCCCTAAAGTCCACGGTATCATTCTTATGCCTCTGCGTCCTCACAGCTTAGCTTCCACTTATGAGTGAGAACGTACGATGTTTAGTTTTCCATTCCTGAGTTACTCAGTTAGAATAATGGTCTCCAGTTCCATCCAGGTTGCTGCAGATGCTGTTATTTCATTCTGTTTTATGGCTGAGTAGTTTTCCATGGTGTGTGCGTGTGTGTGTGTGTGTGTATGTATATATTCATGTTTTCTTTATCTATGCATTTTGGCTGGTTCCACAAACTTTTCTTTTTTTTTTTTTTTTTTACTCCCATATCTGAGATGAGGAAACTGGGGTTAAGAAGGGTAAGTAAGTTGCCATGTGACAGCTCCTAGGTAGGTAGTAGGCAGGTAACCCAGATGGTCTGACTGGCTCGTGCACTCTCTGGTGTGCAGTACTATACTGTAACTGAGAGGCCGCTGGTGCGACCAGATGTGCTACGATGAGGCATGCGGAAACAGGAATTTGCCTTGATACCAGTCTGCTTTCACTTGTAAGAATCTTTGAAAAGAGGGGAGACAGGTTTCAAAACCTCAATGTTTTATTTTTTAGTTTTATTTTTTGAGATGGAGTCTAACTTTGTTGCCCAGGCTGGAGTGCAGTGGTGTGATCTCAGCTCACTGCAACCTCTGCCTTCCAGGTTCAAGTGATTTTTCTGCCTCAGCCTCCTGAGTAGCTGGGATTACAGGTGCCCACCACCACACTCGGCTAATTTTTTGTATTTTTAGTAGAGACGGGAGGGTTTTACCATGTTGGTCAGGCAGGTCTTGAACTCCTGACCTCAAGTGATCCGCCTGCCTCGGCCTCCCAAAGTTCTGGGATTATAGGTGTGAGCCACCACGCCTGGCCATCAGTGTTCTATATTACCCCATGTCATCATGGGTTGGACAAAAGCTTTCCTATCTAATTTTTTTTTTGAGACAAAGTCTCAATATGCTGCCTAGGCTGGAGTGCAGTGCTGCGATCTTGGCTCACCACAACCTCCACGTCCCGGGTTCGAGCCATTCTTCTGCCTCAGCCTCTCGAGTAGCTGGGACTACAGGTGCATGCCACCATGCTTGGCTAATTTTTGTATTTTTAGTAGAGAGGGGGTTTTACTATGTTGACCAGGCTGGTCTTGAACTCCTGACCCTGTGATTCACCCACCTCGGCCTCCCAAAGCTTTGGGATTACAGGCGTGAGCCACTGGGCCCAGCCCATCCTACCTGAATTTAAGGTATTTGACTCTTCAAAGAAAAAATCCGTGACACAAAAATTTGACTGAAACAGTACCCTGTATTTTTTCCCTGTTCTATCTTATATATATATATATATATTTTTTTTTTTTTCTGAGACAGAGTTTTGCTTGCTCTGTCACCCAGGCTGGTGTTCAGAGGCACAATCTCAGCTCACTATAACATCTGCCTCCTG
>NW_016107573.1:1978871-1988622 GCF_001604975.1 Cebus imitator | reverse complement strand
TGTACCATCCTGTGGTAATCCCCTTGAATATCCAACAGCAGCAGAAGTGCTTGTTCTCTTTCTTTCTTTCTTTTTTTTCTTTTTTTTTTTTTTTTTTTGCATTTTAGAATAAAAAACATTACCTTCTCTAGTGAAGATTTTTTTTTTTTTTTTTTTTTGAGGTGGAGTTTAGTTCTTGTTGCCCAGGTTGGAGTGCAATAGCACAATCTCGGCTCACTGTAACCTCTGCCTACCAGGTTGAAGTGATTCTCTGCCTCAGCCTCCTGAGTAGCTGGGATTACAGGGGCGTTCTACCACGCCTGGCTAATTTTTGTATTTTTAGTAGAGACAGAGTTTCACCATGTTGGCCAGGATGGTCTTGAACTCCTGACCTCAGGTGATCTACCCACCTCGGCCTCCCAAAGTGCCAGGATTTTAGGCATGAGCTACCACTCCCGGCATTTATTTATTTATTTAATAGACAGGATCTTGCAGTGTTACCCAAGCTGGTCTCAAATTCCTGGGCTCAAGTGATCCTCACACTTTGGCCTCCCAAAGTATCCCACCTCAGCGTCCTCAAGTATTGGGATTACAGGCATGTGCCACCATCCCAACCACGAGCATCTTTTCATATGCTTGTTGAACGTTTGGACAACATCTTTACAGCAATGTTGATTCAAATCCTTTGCTCATTTTTTAATCAGTTATTTGATTTTTGTTGTTGAGTTGTACAAGTTCTTCTTATCTTCTGGACATTAATCATATAACTAGTCAGATATATGATTTGCAAATATTTTCTCCTATTCCATAAGTTTCCATTTTACTTTGTGGATTGTTTTTCCTTTGATGTAGTCCCATTTGTCTGTTTTTGCTTTTGTTACCTGTGCTTTTGGTGTCATAGCCAATAAATCATTGCCAAATCCAATGTCATGAAACTTCATGCCTATGGTTTTTTTCTAGGAGTTTGACAGATGTTGCATTTAGGCCTTTAAATCTATTTTGTTTTAATTTTATTTATTTATTGAGACAGGGTCTTGCTGTGTTGCTCAGGCTGATCTTAAACTCCTGGCCTCCAGTGATTCTCCCACCTTAGCCTCCCAAGTAGCTGGGATTACAGGCAAGAGCCACTGCACCTTGCTGGGTCTGTAATCCATTTTGAGTTAATTTTTGTGTGTGGTGTAAGATAAGGGTCTAACTTCATTCTTTTGCATAAAGACATCCAGTTTTTTCAGCATCATTTGTTGAAGAGACTGTCCTTTCCCCCATGGAGTGGTCTTGACATCCTTGTCAAAGATCATTTGACACGGGGAGAAAATCAAGGCCTTTTGAAAAACGCCTACACCAAGGGGAAATGAAAACACGTTGTTTCAATGCCCAGCTGCAGCTGTGCCATCCCGGACCAGATGAGAAGCTACATCGAGGAAGGCGGACCTCTAAGGTTCCTTCTCACATCTCTAGGCTTTGCTAACTAGCCATAAAGCTCCGTACTTCCAAAAAGAATGATAGCCATAGCCTGTAAGAAAGTAGATGGAAGTCAAAAGCAGTTGCTGAGGTTGCTGACAAAGATTGCTGGTTGCGACTTGTATTTTGACACTTAGAGTCTCCTTATTCATCTTGTATTCATCCCAGTATATGCCACCATGACTCCCCTCAAGACTGGCCTCACTTCTGCCTCTCCCGCATCATCATCTCCTGCTGATCCCTTGCTCCACTGTGACACCCCAGTGACAATGGGCTCTATGTGCATTCTGACAGGGGAAGGTGGGCGTGAGTTAGAACCGAGTCCTCAACTCACCTGTGCTCCGGATCATGCAGCTTCAAAACATTGCTCAGAGGTGATTTAAACTCAGGTTAAAGCAGCAGTAGTTTACTCTGGCTTGAGGGTCCCCAGATGACCAGGGCAGATCTCCTTCAGGCAGTGCCACTTGGGAGTAAGCTAGGGGGTGTGTCTTCCCATTGTGATGCCAGAAGTACAGGAGGGTGAGTGGGAGTCACAGCACCCCAGCTTCAGCCTGCACCCCCTCGTTCCATTCCACATTCCATTGGCTGAATCAAGGCACACGGCCCGGTCCATCAGTGGGGTGGGAAGATATCCATTCCCCATTCTAGCACATCCTGCAAAGTCCAGTGGTAAAGGGTGTGGACTTATAATAGTTCAGGGATGGCAGAAAGAATTGGGAGAAATGCTTCAGTCTGTCACAGCCTCTAACCTCCCTCCTAACGATCATGCCCTTTCATCTCTTTATCTATAGAATAAGAGGACAGGGCTAAGTGATGTCTGGGCTTCCTTCTAGCCATACCTTTCTGAAAATTTGATGGGAAACCATCTGGAAGAAGGAGGAGGAGAGATGGGATATCAAAGATGGCCTGTATGCTTGGCACTGGGCTTGGCACATCAAGGGACTCGGGAAATGTCTCTTGACTTAATGGCTTGGAGATCTGAGTCCAGGAGGCCAGGAAGCTGGTGACTGACCTAGTGGGGAAAGAATGGGGGATGCTTTAGCTGGGCCGCAGGTGTTCACTGGCCTTCCTACCCCTGGGACCACAGGCTCTGAGCGCTGCTGTTGGAGTTGCAACTTTACATCTTTGGAGTTGCAGTGACAGCATCCAGATGCTTGTCTCCCCTTTCTTTCCCTGCCATCACTAACATATCTGTTGCAGTAATGGCCTGGGCCCTTGCTTCTGAACCCTGGGGCAGCATGGGACCAGGATTTGATGGTGTGTTCTGGCTCTCAGACTTGGGAACCTTGCAGGCAGACTGAGTGGGGACTTTTTGCTAAGTCGTTGCACTGTGACAAGAAAGGCACCATCTTTGAATTTTCTATTTTTAGAAAATAAAATTATTTTGCTAGATACAGGCACGGAAGCAGTTTTCTTCTTTTGAATCCCGCAGCTCTCCTAAGTTTGTATTTATTTTATCTGTCTTTTCCTTATAGAGGTAGGATTAGAGTGTTCTTAACCTTGAGCTGATTCCCATTGTGCCTTCTCTCCAGCCTGTGCTTACCCAAGTGCCTTGCAGCCCTCTCGACATTTTCCCTGGCTTCAGGCTGCCGCCCCCCTTGCTCCCCTTCCCTTCCAGCTTTAGTTTGTGCTCAGTGGCAATGTGTTATTATGTGTGCATGTGCAGCTGTGTGGCAGGACCAGTAGCTCGTGTTTTGTCTGTTTCCTCCCAGAAGACCCAGCCCACAATAAGTCAGTGTTCAGTAACTGATAGCCAGCCACACATTACACAGATGTGCCATGATGAGATTTTCCAGGTCCCTGGAAAAGTTGCATGGTGTGGTGGCAGAAGAATCTCTAGGTAGGAAAGGAACTTAAAAGTCACCAAGACCAGGCATAATGGCTCATACCTGTAATCCCAGCACTTTGGAAGGCCAAGGCGAGTGGATCACTTGAGGCCAGAAGTTTGAGACCAGCCTGGCCAGCATGGCCGAGATCCCATTTCTACCAAAAATACAAAATTAGCAGGGCATGGTGGTGTACCCCTGTAATCCCAGCTACTCAGAAGGCTGAGGCATGAGAATTGTTTGAACCAAAGAGGCAGAGGTTTCAGTGAGCTGAGATGGCATCATTGCACTCCAACCTGGGCGACAGAGTGGGACTCTGTCTCAAAAAAAAAAAGAAGAAGTCACCGAGCCAGAGCCAGGATAGCTTGAAGCCAGGAGTTCAAGACCAGCCTGGGCAACATAGGCCCCATCTCTAAAAAACAAACAAGCAACAACCAAAAAAAAAGCGCCATCAAGCCAACCATCTCTCTGTTCATTGACTTCTTCCCACAGCATCTGAACCCCCTTATCAGCAGCCTCTGAGCAAACCTCTCAGGTGACAGAGAGCAAAGCTCTAAGACAAGCTGGTTGTTCCTTAAACAACTCTGAATGTTAGAAAATTTTTCTGTTGGGCTTAGATAGGTTTCTGAGCAACCTCTGTCCTCATTGGGATGTTTCTCTGTCCCACACAGCTGGGGTTATCCCTTCCACGTTGCTGTACTTGTCATCTTCAGAGAGCCTGGTTCAGTGTTCCTATGTATCATCTGTTGCCACATAACAAATCACCTTGAAATTTGGCACTGTGAGGCAACAATAAGCGTTATCTCACAGTTTCCATGGGTCAGGAATTCACATATGGGTGATTAATTGGGGTGATCCTGAGTGGGCTCAGGATCTGTCATGAGGGCTGCTGTCATTTGAAGGCTTGACTGTGGTTGGAGGCTCCACTTCCAATGTGGCTCACATACTTGGCAAAATCGTGCAGGCAATTGGCAGGAGGCCTCAGTTCCTCCCCTATGGATTTCTCCAAAGGGCTGCTTGAGTGTTCTCGCAACGTGGCAGCCGGCTTTTCTAAGGGAGAATGAGCCAAGACAGAGCAAGGCAGGAATCCCAGTGTACCTACCCTGAAACCCACACTCAATTTCTACAATATCATCTTAGTTACGTGGATAATCCCTGGTCAGTGTGGGAGGAAAACGCCACACTTCCATGACCTTCACTTTCCTTATCTGTCAACAGCCCTGTTTGGCTATTTGAAACAAAAAGGGAAGAAGTCCTTGACAAACTGTTTCTTAAGTGTAAGGGATATTTTTGAATATAAGGGTTTGGCTAGTAATGAATGCTTGACTAATGAGAACCTCCTTTTTAACTCCCATATTCCTGTTTAACAGGAAACTAGGACTGGATTTGCCAGAGGATGAGGAAGCCATAGTTGAGGCCTCCTTGGGGAGCAGCCAGGTTGTAGAACCTTGTCGTGGGGAGACCCCTGTCTGCTGAAGGAGTCCTTCCCTCGTTCAGTCCAAATGGTGGATGGGAGGCCAAGTATGGTGGCTTACCCCTGTAATGCCAGCACTGTGGGAGGCTGAAGCAGGCAGATCACTTGAGGTCAGGAGTTCGAGACTAGCCTGGCCAACATGGTAAAACCCTGTCTCTACTAAAAATGCAATAAATTAGCTGGGTGTGGTGGCTGGTACCTGCAATCCCAGCTACTTGGGAAGCTGAGGCAGGCGAATCACTTGAACCTGGGAGGCAGAGGTTGTAGTGAGCTGAGATCACACCACTGCACTCCAGCCTGGGTGACAGAGGGAGACTTCATTTCAAAGAAAAATAAACCCCCCAAAACAAAAGGTGCATAGGAGAAAGAAGGTCACTTGTGGTTGCTGGGTGCTGTGGGGGCCCAGGAGAGTGGCTGCCCCACGGAGACCCGGACCTCATCTGTCTTGTTCACCACCATGAACCCAGTGCCTGGTCCGTGGCAGGCCCTCAGTGAATGCCGCACTGACTGAATGAAGAATGACTGTGTGGAGCAGGGGTGAAGGTCGTCTCCCACGCAGACTCTGGGGAGTCTGCAGCTGCCTGTGGTGTGGGGTCTTTGGTTCTGTAGGCCGCTGTTGTGTTTTGACAGGAGTTTACCTACCATTCCTACTTCAAATGAAGCTTGATGGGAGTCACTTTTACATAAGGCAATTTCATCTATTGCTCATGTCAGTGTCTATAATACTGGAGGCCGTGAAGGGAAGAAGCAGAATTCCTGAATAAATTGTATGTCTCACCATCAGATCTGCAAGCTCATATTGTAATCCGAACATTTAAGTTTATAATTGGCCTCAGTGTGTTAAATTTGGAGTAAAATGTTTCCTTAATTATCTCAAATTCATGGCATTTCAATCTTTCACTTGGCTTGGTAACTGGTTTTCTTTTTTAGAAACTTCTTTGCTTAGTATAGTATTTTGGAAGGTTTTTGTGCTGTGGGATTTTTAAGCTTGTGAAAGGAAGAATCTGGGTTGCAGGCATATCCAATAGATTGTGGCTGCAGCTACCGAGATTGTGTGATGACTTAAAAAACAAATCTGTTCAAGTATCCTGAATTCTTCTGTGGAGGAGAATCTGGATGTATAGGCCCAGAGCTATGCTTGAAATAGGCCCAGCCCTGTGCCCTAGAGACCCTGCCAGCTCCCAGCTTGTCACGAGACACTTAACGCACAGCCTCATTCCTGTGCTGGCTCCCTGGGACTCAAGAGGTCCCCTCTGTCACCAAAGTCATTCAGTGCTGCTGTTTGTCATGGCTACACACAGGGAAGATTTAAACAATACTTCCAAATTTTGTTTTTTATTTTGGAAATTTTCAAAATATACAAAAATGGAGATGTCAGTGTAGTGAAATCCTTGTCCACATCATCCAGTGTCAACAAGTCTAACCTTAGGAGTCCATCGAGGGCCAACACTCAATCAAATCCCACACATCTTCAACTTTCACTTGTAAATATTTTAGTACAGTGTGTATCTCTTTAGAGTTTTAAAAAAAGTAATCAAAATAGTATAAACTCGCCTAAGAATTTAACAATGATTACTTAATATTATCAAATATCTAGTCAAAACTCAAATTTCCCCACTGATTTATAATTTTGTTTATAGTTTCTAGAAATCAAGATCCAAATAACTTTCTTTCTTTCCTTCTCTTCTCTGTTCTGTTCTTTTCTTTCTCTTTTCCTTCCTTCCTTCTTCTTTCTTTCTTTCTGTCTTTCTCTTTCTTTTCCCTTTTTTCTTCTCTCTCTCTTTCTTTCTCTCTTTTTTCTTTCTCTCTTTCTGTCTTTTCTTTTTTTCTTTGTGTGTATGTGTGTGTGTGTGTGTGTGACTCTGTCACCCAGGCTGGAGTGTAGTGGCATGATTGCAGTTCACTGCAGTCTTTACCTCCTGAGCTCAAGTGATCCTCCCACCTCAGCCCTCCAAAGAGCTGGGACTACAGGCATGTCCCACCATGTCAGGCTAATTCTTTTTGAATTTTGGTAAAGACAGAGTCTCACTATATTGCCCAGCTTTGGACTCGAACTCCTGGGTACAAGTGATTCTCCTGCCTTGGTTCCCCAGATTGCTGCTGGGATTATAGGCATGAGCCACCGCATTTGGCCCAAATGACTTTCATACCTTACAACTGGTTGATATTTCTTCTAAGATATTTATTTATTTATTTAGAGATGAAGTCTCACTCTGTCTTCCAAGCTGGAGTGCAGTGGTGCGATCTCGGCTCACTGCAACCTCTGCCTCCTGGGTTCAAGCGATTCTCCTGCCTCAGCCTCCCAAGTAGCTGAGACTACAGGGGCATGCCACCACACCCAGCTAATTTTTGTATTTTTAGTAGTGATTTCACCATATTGGTCAGGCTATTCTTGAACTCCTGACCTTATGATCTGCCCTCCTCTGCCTCCCAAAGTGCTGGAATTACAGGCATGAGCCACTACACCTGGCCTCCACCATGTCTTGTCATGGTTTGTTAGCTCATTTCTTTTTAGAACTGAATAATATTTCATTGTCTAGGTATACTATAGTTTATCTATGTCACTGAAAGACATTTTGGTCACATGTGTATTTTGGCAATTATGAATAAAGCTGCTATAAACATCTGTGTGCAGGGTTTTGTGTGGACCTAACACATCTTGCTGTGAGCTGGGCAGGGGCAAAACAGGCCAGGTCCGTGTCTCATGGAGCTTGTGCTCTGGCTTGTGAGCCATGCATAACAGACAGTGACCAAGTAAACCAAAATATTATTTCTGGACAGATACCCCAGTGTGCTCCATGGAAAGAGCCCTGTGCTGGTGGCAAAGAAACCAAATTATAGGCCGGCTGTGGTGGCTCAGGCCTGTAATCCTAGCACTTTGGAAGGCCAAGGCGGTGGATCTCTTGAGACCAGGAGTTCGAGACCAGCCTGGTCAATGTGGTGAAGCCCCGTCTCTACTAAAAATATAAAAATTAGCCAGGCATGGTGGCGCACACTTGTAATCCCAGCTACTACTCGGGAGGCTGAGGCATGAGAATCATTTGGACCCAGGAGGTAGAGGTTGCAGTGAGCTGAGATCCCACCACTGCACTCCATCTTGGGCAATGGAGTAAGACTCTTCAGCACCCCTGCCAGAAAAACCCAGAAAACAAATTCTGGTTCTGCCTTTGGTGTTCACCAGTTCTATGGAGTGGGGCATGTGATTTTTCCTTTCCTGGTCTCCTCCCCTTTCTTGGCTATAAAATGGGGCTAATTTCCCCCAACAAGTACCTGGCATATGGAATATACTTGATAATACTTGGTAAATATTTGCTAAATGAATCAATGTCTGCTTTTCTGATTTATGGTCCTTGTGAGGGTAAAAAGAGTCTTTTTTTTTGAGACAGATTATTGCTCTGTCACCCAGGCTGGGTGCAGTGGTGTAATTTCAGCTCACTGGAACCTCCGCCTCCTGGGTTCAAGTGATTCTCATGCCTCAGCCTCCCAAGTAGCTGGAATTACAGGCATGCACCACCATGCCTGGCTAGTTTTGTGTTTTTAGTAGACACAGGGTTTCACCATGTTTCCTAGGCTGATCTCAAACTCCTGGCCTCAAGTGATCCACCTGCCTCAGCCTCCTAAAGTGCTAGGATTACAGGTGTGAACCTTCCAGCCAAAAGAGTCGTGTTTGTGATAGGCTCCTATAGAAGGTGAAGCACTGCATAGACAAAAGTTGTATTGATAGGAATGCTGTGCTTTGTAAATTACTCTCATCCTATGTTTGTGTAAAAATGTAGTGATGTCTATTTACAATAGCAAAGATTTGGAACCAACCCAAATGCCCATCAATGAGGGACTGGATAAAGAAAACGTGGCACATATGTACCATGGAATACTATGAAGCCATAAAATATGAGTTCATGTCCTTTGCAGGGACATGGATGAAGCTGGAAGCCATCATTCTCAGCAAACTAACACAGGAACAGAAAACCAAACACCGCATGTTCTCACTCATAAGTGGGAGTGGAACATTGAGAACACATGGACACAGGGAGGGGAACATCACACACCAGGGCCTGTTGGGGGTCAGGCGGCAAAGGAAGGGATAGCATTAGGACAAATACCTATTACATGCAGGGCTTAAAACCTGGATGACGGGTTGACAGGTGCAGCAAACCACCATGGCACATGTATACCTATATAACAAACCTGCATGTTCTGTACATGTATCCCAGAACTTAAAGTAAAATTTAAAATAAATAAATAAATAAATGTAGTGATGTGACTTTCAGTGATGGGAGAATGGCTTCCAAGTCTCCTTTTTCATTGTTATTTTTAAAATTACATTAGAAGTGTCCTTGTAGCAGCATTTATTTAACATTTCTCAAGGGAAACTTTAAATGGCAAAGAATCAGGCCAGTAGGAAAATGAAACAATGTCAGGTCTCAGAGTGACAGCCTCATCTCCGAAAGTGAACACTGCATAAGTAGAGGCTTCCATTTGATGGGCAGCGCCTGACATTTGTGATGCTGCATTGTCTGAGTGGTACCATCAGACCAGCTTTGATGGCTTTTGAGAGTATAAGCGAACCTGGGGACAAAAGTCCATGCAGCCCAATTGGTAAGACATGGAAGGGGCTGGGTGTAGGGAGGTGGGCCTGGCTCTGGTGGCTCAGTGCCCCATTGGGACCCCAGCCTATGCATGTGGAACAGGGAGGTACCATCCTATCTTTCCATTACTTCTTAAATGACTGTCCATTGTGAGACATTGCTAAGGCAAGTCCTCAGGATGTGGTAGTTAGGATGAACAAGCTGAGCTTCCTTCCTTCCACCTAGGAGGGTCCTAACGGTGTCCCCTTGACCTGAGAGGTAGAAGAACTGAAAACCGCTTTTTCTCCTGTCTGTCTCTTAAACACTGCCCTTCCTGCCCTCTGACATGCCTTCTGTGGCCGTCACCCAAGTACACCAGCAGGTTTTTAGTCAAAAACAACAGAAAACCAATCCCGGATATTTTAAGCAAAAAAGCTCATATA
>NW_016107573.1:1974096-1978141 GCF_001604975.1 Cebus imitator | reverse complement strand
GAGTTGGAGTCTCACTCTGTTGCCCAGGCTGGAGTGCAGTGGTGTGATCTCAGCTCACCGTAACCTCTGCCTCCTGGGTTCAAGTGATTCTCCTGCCTTAGCCTTCAGAGTAGCTAGGATTACAAGCATGTGTCACCGTGCTTGGCTAATTTTTGTATTTTTAGTAGAAATGGTGTTTCACCATGTTGTCCGGGCGGGTCTCAAACTCCTGAACTCAGGTGATCCACCCTCCTTGGCCTCCCAAAGTGCTGGGATTACAGCATGAGCCACGGTGCCTGGCTCAAATTCTTTGTTGGGTATATTTATTGTGAATGTATCTCTTAATTGGTGGCTTATTTTTTGAGCATACACTTTTTGCATCTAACTCCAGATAAAGAAACCTCTGAAAATGCATGGGATTGGTCTGCATATGCCATGGTTTCCAGGGACCTGGAACAGCAAATCTTAGGCTTTTTCAGCCTCTGTTCCCTTAGCTGGGCTTTGCTTCCTGTCGACATCCATAGGGTCCCTGGGAAGTGCCTGGCAGCCATCAAAGACACCTGTCCAGGGGACAGGGTGTGCTCCCCAGCCTCTGCCCCTCTCAGCTGTCCTCTTCTGGGCATCCTTCCACTTACTCACTATGGAGACCCTCTTTGGAGAATCACTGGGCTGGGCACTGCATTCAGACATCACACCTACTTTGGTAGCTTCTGCTATCACGACTGTTTAACGATTTCTCATCACATTTGTGTTCTCAGAGGCCTGCAGTCACAGAGGCCTCCACTCCCTGTGCAGCATATACCCGAATGTCCCTTATATATCCCTCAAGTTTCCCCACTCTGATAACAGTGATGGGATCTGGAGAAAGCAGTGCTTTCCTAGCTAGCTCAGAGAAACAGTGTATTATTTCTCCCAGCCCTTGGACCTGGTTTCACTATAACCTTACCAGAAACTTCTAGCCAGGTCCAGCCAAACAAAACCCAGAATTATTCTGCAAGCCCCCAGTGCACTTGAATCCTAATTCTTTCACCCACCTTGTGCTCAGATAAGTCACTTGGTTTCTCTGTGCTGTAAAATTCTCTTTTAGTAAAAGTGGCTCAGGTACTGAACTTGACTAAGCATGGTGGCTCACACTGTAATTCCAGCACTTTGGGAGGCCAAGGCAGGAGGATCCCTTGAGGCCAAGAGTTGGAGACCAGCCTGGGCAACATAATGAGACCCTGTCTCTATATAAAAACAAAAGATACTGAATTTACATTACCCTGATGTCTAAGACTTGTAAATACATGGGAAACACAAGGCAAAACCAGTAATTTGTGATAGCTGGCTGCAACTTTTGCTTTGTTATTTGTGATGGAGTGGGCATTTGATGATCTTGATTTTTGTAGGTTTTTTGTTTGTTTGTTTGAGATGGAGTCCCACTCTGTCATCCAGGCTGGAGTGCAGTGGCACAATCTTGGTTCACTGCAACCTCTGCCTCTTGGGTTCAAGTGATCCTCCCACCTTAGTCTCCTGAGTAGCCAGAATTACAGGTACACGCCACCATGCCCGGTTAATTTTTGTATTTTTAGTAAAGATGGGGTTTCACCATGTTGGCCAGGTTGGTCTTGAACTTCTGAACTTCTGAACTCAAGTGATCTGACCACTTCGGCCTCCCAAAGTGTTGGGATTATAAGCATGAGCTACCATGCCCAGCCAGTTTTTGTAGTATTGTGTTAGTGTGGGGTTTTTTTTGACAGAGTCTCGCACTGTTGCCCAGGCTGGAGTGCAGTGGCACGATCTCTGCTCACTGCAACCTCCGCCTCCCGGGTTCAATTGATTCTCCTGCCTCAGCTTCCCGAGTAGCTGGGACTACAGGTGTATGCCACCACATCCAACTAATTTTTGTATTTTTAGTAGAGACGGGGTTTCACCATGTTGGTTAGGCTGGTCTTGAACTCCTGACCTCGTGATCTGCCCACCTAGGCCTCCCAAAGTGCTGGGATTACAGACGTGAGCCTCTACACTCAGCCGTTAGTGTGGCTTTTGCAAGCGTGCTCTGTAATTTGGCTGATGGGCCCTGAGTACTCTTGTCCTTCATATTTCCCTCATTAAATGAACTTTAGAAAGTTGTAACTAGTACCTGATAGAAACTTTAACTTGACCAGAAAAGGAAATGCCATTAGAACCACAAGGAACCCATTGGTTGCAGTTACAGGAGGTGTTCATTCTGAGAAGATGTTGCCCCTGGGGAGGTGCCTTAGCTGAGACTCAGTGGCACACACCAGAAATGACCCAGGCAGAAAGAGCTGGGCTGCCAGGGCTGAGGCGGCTTCCTAACTGTCTGGGAGCACTGCTGGAGCCAGCTGGTGGCTGAGCGTCTATGAGCTGTCTAGTCCACACTCACACTGTGATGCAGGGAGCCATGGAATCGGGAGGCTGATGGCTGCGAGGCATGTTCCCTGTCCTAGATAAGCCACTACCGTGCATGCCCTTCTTCTCGCCTCACTCTTTTTTTTGTTTGTTTGTTTTTTGTTTTTGAGATGGAGTTTCGCTCTTGTTACCCAGGCTGGAGTGCAATGGCGCGATCTCGGCTCACCGCAACCTCCGCCTCCTGGGTTCAGGCATTTCTCCTGCCCCAGCCTCCTGAGTCGCTGGGATTACAGGCACGTGCCACCATGCCCAGCTAATTTTTTGTATTTTTAGTAGGGACGGGGATTCACCATGTTGACCAGGATGGTCTCGATCTGTTGACCCCGTGATCCACCCGCCTTGGCCTCCCACAGTGCTGGGATTACAGGCTTGAGCCACCGTGCCCGGCCCTCTCGCCTCACTCTTAACTCACTTCTACATTTAAGTCTTGCGAGAATGCTTGTCACTGGTGAAACCTGAATCCTGGAGTCTTTCCAGCAGGTCGTTTTTGGCTCTCTGGCCTCTGTGGCATAGGAAGAGGGGGAAAGCTTTGAGCAGCTCCAGGCAGCTGAGGTGCAGAACTGCTGCAGGACCAAGAGGAGTTGTGTGGATGCTGCGGTGGTTCAGTGTTCTAGGCAGGAACTGTGCAGAGGGTTGAAATGCAGCCCCACTGATTACTGCATGAGAAAAATTCAGGATGGTCATTCTGAACTAACATAGTGTGTTCATGTTAGTTGAACTAACAGGTCTGAGAACTGCTGAAACAAAGCATTACAAACTGGGTGGCTTAAAACAACAGAAATTGGCTGGCCTCATCGCTTATGCCTGTAATCCCAGCACTTTGGGAGGTCAAGGCAGGCAGATCACGAGATCAGGAGTTCGAGACCAGCCTGGCCAACATGGTGAAATTCTGTCTCTACTAAAAATACAAAAATTAGCCAGGCTCTTGTGGACTTTAACATCTTGATTATGGACTTCTAACCTCCAGAAGTATGACATAATAAATTTCTGGGTTTTTTTGTTTGTTTTTTTGACATGGAGTCTTGCCTTGTTACCCAGGCTGGAGTGCAATGGTACAATCTCGGCTCATTGCAACCTCTGCTTCCCAGTTTCAAGCGATTCTCATGCCTCAGCCTCCTGAGTGGCTGGGACTATAGGCACGTGCCACCATGCCGGGCTAATTTTTGTATTTTTAGTAGAGATGGGGTTTCACTATGTTTCCCAGGCTGGTCTCAAACTCCTGTCCTCAAGTGATCTGCCCACCTCAACCTCCAGAAGTGCTGGAATTACAGGCATGAGCTACCACACCTGGCCTCAAGTTTGCTTTTAAAGCCAATTTTATAAAGTATAAAAGTATAGGCCAGGCACAGTGGCTCATGCCTGTAATCTGGTACTTTGGGAGGCTGAGGTGGGAGGACTTAAGGCCAGGAGTTCGAGACCAGCCTAGCCAACATGGTGAAACCCTCATCTTTGCTGAAAATACAAAAACCAGCCAGGCCTGATGATGGGCGCCTAATAATCCCAGCTACTGGGGTGGCTGAGGCAGGAGAATTGCTTGAACCTGTGAGGTGGAGGTTGCAGTGAGTTGAGATCACTCCACTACACCCCAGCCTGGGTAACAGAGCCAAACTCCATCTCAGAAAAAAGAAAAAAGAAAAAAAGGGAAAAAGCTTCC
>NW_016107573.1:1958679-1974065 GCF_001604975.1 Cebus imitator | reverse complement strand
AAAAAAAAAAAAAAAAAAAAAGTATAACATACATGCAGAAAAATTGGGAAGTTACAAGGATGTAGCTAATGAATTTTCATGAGGTGAGCACCTCCCTTACTTTGAATTTATTTCCCTTCACTTATTGTTAACAAACAGTGGCTTGTCATTCACAGGCCTGTGTCCTTCCCAAGCTAGACCACTGAGGCCAGAAAGCTGTCTTATTTATTTTCGTATCTACTTCCTCCCCAGTTTCTAGCACAGTACCTTTATATAGTAGCCCACAGGAAGTGCTTGCTGAATTAGAATTCAGAAGGTTGGATGGGAATTTCACAGTGAATCAGGGTCACCTTGAGCTTGTGTTGAATGGAAGTTCTGCATAAGGCTAAGTGCTTTGCTCCAGAGTGGTAGCTTTTGGTCTTTCTGTGCATCTGGATTCAGATTCACTGCCCTGTCAATATTTTTTTTTCCCATGGACATTTTTGGGGGAAGGTCCTCTGGAAAACATAGCCCAAGGCAGGAATTAAAGAGCTGACACTTTGGGAGATACAATCCCAGGGCAGCGAAGCAGCAAAGGCAAGTGGCAGAAGAGAGATCAAAGTGACCACCCGACATGTTCGCTTGCTGGGTGACACTTCACAGCGAGCTACAGAGAGACACCGTGGGTCTCTCAGCAGGTGAGCTTGCCTGGCACATGGTCTTTTTCAGAACATATGCAAGGAGAAAACACACCTCAGAGCCATCCACCGAGGGAAGAGTGGAGGGGGATTTATCTGTCCTGTTCCTTTTCATCTCCCATTTTCCACTGTGGCATTTTATGTAAGCCCAGAAGTGAAGGGACAGCCCGGCCTGGGTGAGGCATCACTGAGAGAGACAAGGAAGATGGTCGGGGGAATCTGAGAAGGCGCATGAGGCTTGTGTCCAGTACGGTCCACACCTTGCGCTGTTCAGGTCTGCTCGTGCCCTCCCATGAGATCAGCTCTCCTCCTTCAATATGGGAATCTCCATTTTCCTTGGAGAACAAATACATCCTCATCCCTTCCCTGTGCAGGAAGGTACAGGTCCCATCAGTGACAGGAGCCATTTCCTGGTACTGGCCCATTGAGGTCGCCAGGAAGAATAAAGCAAGAAGGTGGTGAAACAAGGTCGTCTGCTGCTGCCGTGGCTGGTCCTGATGCTGTCATTCTTACTAATCATCTTCCTCCTGCACTACCCACTCTAGATCCTGTCCACTCTCCATCAGCACTTTGGCTGGTCTGTAATGTTTGCAGTGAGGGGTCTACATGTGTTGTTGGTCTTGCCCATTATTAGCCAAGATACCAGGGATGGGTGTGGTGGCTCACGCCTGTAATCCCAGCACTTTGGGAGGCCAAGGTGGGCAGATCACCTGAGGTCCAGGGGTTCCAGACCAGCCTGGACAACATGGTGAAAGCCCATCTCTACTAAAAAGACAAAAATGGCCAGTGTGGCCACTCACACCTCTACTCCCAGCACTTTGGGAGGCCAAGGCGGGCAGATCACCTGAGGTCAGGAGTTCGAGACCAGCCTTGCCAACATGGTAAAACCCTGTCTCTACCAAAAATATAAAAAATTGGCCAGACGTGGTGGTGGTGGCCTGTACTCGCAGCTATTCAGGAAGCTGAGGCAGGAGAATCACTTGAACCCAGGAGGCAGAGGTTGCAGGAAGCCGAGATAGCGTCGTTGCACTCCAGCCTGGACAACAAGAGTGGAACTCGGTCTCAAAAAAAAAGAGAGAGATCCCAGGGAGTCCTCTGGGTTTTATTCCAGATATTCTCCTCCCATCCCCAAATGGACCACTCACCTAATTCCTCATGGCAATTAGGATCAGTGACCCCTGGCTGTGGAGTCACTGCCCTCTTTGTTGCTCACTGGCATGAGGAGCCATAGGTGGCCAAGTGGTTGTGGGAGTGTCCAGGTCAGTGGGATCCGTGTTTCACATTCCTCCCTTACCGCAGGACTAGATCCTCTAACTCAGCTGATCCAAAGCGTGTGGGGATGGGGAGCACACACCCTGCAAAGGGCAACCATGTGTGATGGTGAGCAGGGTCACTCCTGGGCCTGTCTGCTGTAGCTGCGGGGACATGGCGCCAGGTATCAGTTGTCAGCTTAAGGCATCCTGGAGGACAGAGGCTCAAACCTGAGGGAAGTTTCTCCATCTGTGCCCCAGCTAAGCCAGGAAGCCATTCCATTGTTTTGTCCGGCTTGCTGCCCCGAGTGCAGCCGGGTTCATGCGATTCCAGTGAATTTATGGCCAGGAGTCATGGGCACAGCTCCTAGGCTGAAATGGGCCTCTTGGTATAAGGCTGTGTTGAATGGGAGTCTAGGCCAGCACAGAAGGCATGCAGTAACTTTGGACCATGGGACTCCTGGAGGCACTACAGGCAGGGAAGGCAACCCCATTACCAGAAAGTGCTTCTGCTTCACGAAGGATAAATTGTGTATCCCTCCAAGGTAGAAGGGTCTGATATAGTTAGCGGCTGTCTGGCTCTTCCCAAGGATGGGCCATATCAAGGAGGGCTCCATGTGATGTCTGCCGCTGGTTGGTTGGGCACTTAGTGGAGCCGCGAGATGACCTTGGTGCTGTGAAGGCAAAACAGGAAGAAAAGCAAGGGGAGGATGCAAAGTGACATGAGGCTTCAAGGCCTGGCCACAGCGCTGCAGCAAACTGCAAAGCTCAGAGAGGCCACCCATGTTCTCTGGGCTCATGGACTTCTCTGGAATGTTTGCAAGATTACCTCGGAGAGACTGCAGCAGGGATAAATGAAGAGCATTTCCCTGCCTGGTTCCCATCCACTTCCATTTCCCACGGCTCATTGTTTAACTTGTGAGGCACTAACCCTTCCATACTATGGGTTGGAAAAATCCAGCTTCTTGGTGACCACTTAGCCAGATTCCACGCTCTGAGATGCAGTACTTCTCCCAAGTCCAATAATGCAAGGTGACTTGGCTTAAATGGAGGAGGAAGAGAGAGAACTGAGGCGGTGCACCAGTCTGCGTCAGTGCACAAGGTTTGTGTCCAATACAGCTGTGTTAGTCACTAAACATAGATGGTCTCCATGGCCTAAAGAGTGATGCATTAACTATAACAGTCTTCCAGGTTCTGCTAGCTGGAATCCTTGACAGAGGTGACAGTGTACTGGGATCACTGTGAATATTATTTTGTTGAGAATTGATGTAGTTAACTTAGCGGGGTGTTGGGTGTGGTAAATTCTGATGTAGTTAAGTTGTACTGCAGATGTTTACTATTGTATTTATATTTATTCCAAATACATCAGATATCAAAGTATGCCTCAAAACATGTCTCCTTAAAAATGGCAGAAGATACATTACCATGTTTCGTTTTTTTGTTTGTTTGTTTGACGGAGTCTAGCTCTGTCGCCCAGGCTGGAGTGCAGTGGTGGGATCTCGTCTCACTGCAACCTCCACCTCCTGGGTTCAAGCAGTTCTGCCTCAGCCTCCTGAGTAGCTGGGATTACAGACGTGCACCATCACGCCTGGCTAATTTTTGTATTTTCAGTAGAGACGGGATTTGACCATGTTGGCCAGGCTGGTCTCGAACTCCTCGCCTCAAGTGATCTGCCCGCCTCAGTACTGGGATTACAGGTGTGAGCCATCATGCCTGGCCACATCATCATGTATTTTGGAGATGAGCCCTGGTAAAACTGAGAGGCCCTAGGACATGGCCGAGTAGTGAGGCCACTGAAGCTGCTCAGGGGTCAGTAAGACCAGATGGTTCTGGAATGTTACACACCTCCATAAGCTCTTGAGGGACAGGAGTTACCACCGCCGCTTGCAAGCTGGGTCCAGTAGTGTACTGTGAGCAGGGCTTGCACTTTGCCTCCATCTGGACTATTGGACTTCCCTGGAAGGTTAACCTTCATAGAGAGGGTTACCTCAGCCAGGATTCACAATGGGAGAAACAAAATCATTTATTTACAACATGAGCAGGTGCACCACTCCCAAACAATAATCTGAATTTTAGGAGACATGGCTAAATTTTAGATCTTTTCAGGACTGAGTTTGAAGTCATTGAAAAACGTTTAAAAGCTGAATAAAAAGGATAAAAATAATACCTTGGCTACAGGTGAAAAATGGATTGAACATAGAACATCTAAATGAAAGAGAAGAGCAGAGCTAAATTCTAAGACTAGCAAATGTATTAGACTTTGATAATTTTATGGGTCATTAGCCTCCACATTTATATATTTCACTATATTATTTCACTATATATTTTCTTCCCAATAATTTAGAAAGATAAACTGAAAAGTTAAAGTAAGAGGCTGGGTGTGGTGGCTCACACCTGCAATTCTAGCACTTCGGAAGGTCAAGGTGGGAGAATAACTTGAGCTCAGGAGTTTGAGACCAGCCTGGGCAACATAGTGAGACCTTGTCTCTACAAAAAAAAAAAAATTAACTGCGCATGGTGGCACATGCCTATGGTCCCAGCTACTTAGGAGGCTGAGACAGGAGGATTGTTTGAGCACAGGAGTTCAAGCCTGCAGTGAGCTATGATTGCACCATTGCACTCCAGCCTGGGCAACAGAGTGAGACTCTGTTTCAAAAAAAAATTAAGACCGGGCACAGTTGCTTATGCCTGTAATCCCAGCACTTTGGGAGGTTGAGGCGTGCAGATCATGAGGTCAAGAGATCGAGACCATCCTGGCCAACACGGTGAAACCTTGTTTCTACTAAAAATACAAAAATTAGCCGGGTGTGGTGGTGCGAGCCTGTAGTCCCAGCTACTCAAGAGGCTGAGGCAGAAGAATGACTTGAACCTGGGAGGCTGAAGTTGCAGTGAGCCGAGATCACACCACTGTACTCCGGCCTGGCGACAGAGACTCCATCTCAAAAATAAATAAATAATAATTAAAATAAAACCTTAATTTAAAAAAGTAACCCTGACTAGAATGAGTAAAGGATCAGTTTAGATTTGGATGCTGGGTCATTAGAAAAACTAATCTGCTATATTTTTATTTTCTAAAGTACTCATGTTACCTATTCATATCTATTTGCTCTTGTTTCATTTTTATTAACTTCTATTTTCATTGAGTTTTTTTTTTTTTTTTTTTTTTTGAGACAGGGTCTTACTCTGTCACCCAGGCTGGAGTGCAGTGACACAATCTAGGCTCACTGCAACCTCAGCATCCTAGGCTCAAATGAACCTCCCATCTCAGCCTCTCAAGCAGAGCTGGGACCACCCGAGTAGGCATGCACCACCATGCTTGGCTAATTTTTGTGCTTTTTGTAAAGACAGGGTTTCACCATGTTGCCCAGGCTGGTCTTAAGCTCCTGGCCTCAAGTGATCTCCCACCTCAGCTTCCCAAAGTGCTGGAATTACAGGTGTGAGCCACCGTGCCCAGCCTGAAGTGATTCATCTTCTAAGCATTGACTTTGTTGGCTTTTTTATTAGCATTGGTTTTCTTCACAGGTTGTGAATTTTGGTTTTCAGGCTCATCTCGACTGGGAGGTCTTCTCTCCCTCCCTCCCTCAGCCTCACCCACTCTTCTTTGTCTAGTGATTTTTAAAATGTCTTTACTTAGTCCCCTGGAGAGTCCCGTCTAGAACCAGATCCTACGATGGAGGCTTGAGGCTTCTGCCCTTGAGTGACATTGGGAATATCTCCAATCCAATCCCTGACCCTGGGTGCAGATGAGGTCAGGTTCTGGCTACAAGACTTTGCTGTCAGCTGTGACCCTGGGAAGGTGATAGCAGCATTAATTGTTTAAAATTTTGAAATGACTTAGATTTACAGAAAAGTCAGAAAAATAGTGCAGATAGTTTCTACTCTTGGCTTAGCTCCCCTTAGTGCTAACATCTTACCTCACCAAAGTACAAGTCTCAAAACTAGGAAACTAACGTCATTACAATACTCTTTTTTTTTTTTAATTTTGAGATGGAGCCTTGCTCTGTTGCCCAGGCTTGAGTGCAATGGCTCGATCTCAGCTCACTGCAACCTCTACTTCCTGGGTTCAGGCGATTCTCCTGCCTCAGCCTCCTGAGTAGCTGGGATTACAGGCTTGCGCCACCGTGCCTGGCTAATTTTTGTATTTTTAGTAGAGATGGGGTTTCACCATTTTGGTCAGGCTTGTCTTGAACTCCTGACCTCATGATCTGCCTGCCACAGCCTCCCAAAGTGCTGGGATTACAGATGTGAGTCACCGCCACCGTCTTCCTTTTTTTTTTTTTTTAACTCCAGAAATACGCTTACCCACCTGCCTGATTTTCTTGCTTCCTTTTTCTCTGGTCTGCTCTTATTCTGAGCACTCTGGCCAAAGGAACTTTCTTTCTCTTCTTTGAAAGCTGAGAACTGCTCCTCGCCTCGTGGTCTTTGCCCCTGCTACTCTCTCTGTCCAGAACACTGCCCATCCCCCTCTTATTTCTGAGCTAAGCCATAATGTCATTTTTGGTGAGTCATTGTACTATTTAACAACTGAACAATTTCTAGCCTAAAATGTCCTTAAATTTGAAAGCGTCAGGTTTCCAACAGGTATGCCCAGCTTCGCCAGTTTTCTAAATTAGAATGACTTCCCTTCGAGCAAAAGACACCAGCAGCTAAGAGTTGTACTTTCCTTCAGCTACGTGTCATCTTCTCTAAGAAATGTGCCCAAAGCACAAGGGAATCGGAAAAGACAATCACTGTTCAAAAAAAGACAGATGTCCTACTGAGTGTCAAGTCATTTGACTTTAGAACTGATAGAAGAATTTAAAAAATGACAGATGATGGGCAGCCAGGGGAAAAAAATGAGAATTAAAAGGCAGCAGAAAATTACCAAATGAGCTCCTGCCACTGGCAGTATTCAATGCTGGCCAATCACTCTGCCTCTTCTGATGCATTACATGGGAAGAGATTTGTTATGTCACTGGGGCTCTGACTTTCCTTCAAGTGTCTAAGGGAGTGAGTTCGATCCAATCATGATAGTTGGATCGCCGTTTTCTGACATTGATTGTGATTGGAAACGGCATACACTTTAGTCACCTACACTTCCCTTTATTTTTATACCATTAGCTCCATAATCTTGTCACTAGCAGAGGGGCCGGTGCCTTGTCATGAGGTGGCACTGTGTTTGCCGAGCCAATGCCTTCAACTCACCCATGTAGGGCCAGAGAATGGGGCATCCTTGCTTTATAGATCTCATGATATAACAAAAGGGCAGCATCAGGGGTGACACGGGTCCCAGGTCCCTCCCAGCAGGAGATACCCCTACATCTGCCCCTTTAGGCTCTGGGACTCCAATTTCAGTTTTAGTGGCAGGATCCCAACCTGCTCCAACTCCATAGTTCTTTCTTTATTTATTTATTTGAGATGGAGTCTTGCTCTGTCACCTGTGCTGGAGTGCAGTGGCACCATCTCGGCTCACTGCAACCTCCGCCTCTTTGGTTCAAGTGATTCTCCTGCCCCAGTCTCCCAAGTAGCCTGGACTACAGGCAAACACCATACCCAGCTGATTTTTTTATTTTTGTAACTGCCCAAGGGGCTTACCTTGCTCACTGCCTAGACAGAGCAGATTCATGAAGACAGGGGAAATGCAATAGAGAAAAAGCAATTCACACAGAGCCTACCGTGTGGGAGGCTGGAGTTTTATTATTACTCAAATCAGTCTCCCCAAGCATTTGGGGAGCAGAGCTTTTAATGATAACTTGGTGGGTGGGTGGAGAGCCAGTGAGCCAGGAGTGCTGATTGGTCAGGGATGAAATTATAGGGAGTTGAAACTGTCTTCTTGTACTGAGTCAGTTCCTAGGTGGGGGCCACAAGATCAGATGAGCCAGTTTATTGATCTGGGTGGTGCCAGCTTATCCATCAAGTGCAGGGTTTGCAAAATATCTCAAACGCTGATCTTAGGAGCAGTCAAAATCTTGGGAGACTGAGGACAGTGAATCACTTGAGGTCAGGACCAACATGGTGAAACCCTGTCTCTACTAAAAATAAAACTGCCTTTGCAAAATTAGCCAGGGTCAGAATCTTGTAGCCTCCAACTTCATGACTTCTAAATCACAATTTGTTTTTTTTTTTTTTTTTTTGAGACAGAGTTTCTCTCTTGTTGTTCAGGCCGGAGTGCAATGGCACCATCTTGGCTCACCGCAACCTCCGTCTCCCAGGTTCAAGTGATCCTCCTGCCTCAGCCTCCCAAGTACCTGGAATTACAGCCATGTGCCACTATGCCTGGCTAATTTTGTATTTTTAGTAGAGTTGAGATTTCTCCATGTTTGTCAGGCTGGCCTCAAACTCCCGACCTCAGGTGATCTGCCCACCTCGGCCTCCTAAAGTGCTGGGATTACAGCATGAGATACTGCACCTGGCCTACCATAATTTCTAACCCTGTGGCTAATGTTAATCTAGTCCCCAGGCAAGAAGGAGGTCTGCTTTGGGAAAGGGCTGTCAGCATCTTTGTTTAAACTATAAACTACAAACTAAGTTTCTCTGAAAGTTAGTTCAGCCTATGCCCAGGAATAAACAAAGACAGCTTGGAGGTTAGAAGCAAGGTGGAGTCGGTTAAGTTAGATCTCTTTCACTGTCTCAGTCATAATTTTGCAAAGGTTTCATTTTTACTAGACACTGGGTTTCATCATGTTGGCTCCTGCGCTCAAGTAATCCACCCTCCTTGGCCTCCCAAAGTGCTGGGATTACAGGCGTGAGCCACCGCTCCGGACTCCAACTCCATGGTTCTAAGACGTAATGGAAAGAGTTTAGCACAGAGTATGAGGGCTGATCTGCCTTGACAGACCCTAGGCAATCATTCTGCCATTTCCTGGTGCCTGCAAGGGCTTAGACCACGCCAAGCACTCCCTGCGCACGTGGCACCGATACAGCCCCCCCATCCCTCTGCCACTGTACTCACAGCCATCGTGGCCTGAGAGCTCCCCTCAATCAAGCCATGACCAGACAGTTCCAATAGGCTTCATCTCCCAACTTTGACTCCAGGGCCTCTCCCAGCTCTGAGGGTCTGACACTCTGAGGATTTGCCTGGAGGGTTTCTTCAGTCTGGAGCCATTGAGACTAGGAGCCTCACCCCGTTCCTTCTCTTACCTCCTACAGAAATCAGGGTGAAATGGCCCACACCTGCCGTGGAACCATCAACCTGTCCACAGCGCACATTGACACGGAGGACTCTTGCGGTATCTTGCTGACCAGTGGGGGCAGGAGCTACCACCTCAAGGCCAGTTCAGAGGTGGACCGGCAGCAGTGGATCACCGCTCTGGAGCTGGCCAAGGCCAAGGCTGTCCGCGTGATGAACACTCATTCAGGTAGTGAGCGCTTGGCACAGCCGGTGTGTACATGGTGGTGTCATGGGTCTGGAGGAAGTGGGAATTGCAAGCAGCTCGGGCTCTATGGTGGCCAGGAGACCCAGGCCAGCCTGGATCAATCTGGAAGGTCAAGGTGTGTGCGTGTTTTGTGCGTCGTCAGCAGTGAGATGCTCAGCCATTCTGTCTGGCCAGCAGTTCTTGGCATGGAAATGTTTGTGACAGGCAGGAGCTGTGTGTGCCTTTCTTTGGGCTAGTCAGGACTTCAGCAGACCCTTCAGATGCTGCAGGTCCAGAAGCAGCAGTCAGCATGGGAGTCCAGGATGGTGCATCCATCTGTGCCTCAAGCCAGCCTTTCCCCCAGATCCCCCATCCTGGAGAGTGAAACCATTTAGCCAGAGCTTCTGCCTTTGCCTAGTGGGGAGGCCAGCTCAGATGTCCTGTGAGAGACATTTTATTTCTTACTTTAATAAATTTATTTTATTTTTTGAGAGCCTCACTCTGTCGCCCAGGCTGGAGTGCAATGGTGTGAATCATAGAGTCATAGAATCATGTGTGCCGATAGAGAAAGTTTTACTTTTTCCATTCCAAATTTTCCTTTTCTTTATTTTTCTTGCCTAATTGTTCTGTCTAGAACTTCCAATACAATGTTGAATAGCTTTGGGAAACTGGGCATGCTTGACTTGTTCTTGATCTTAGAGAGGAATTTTTCATTCTTTTTTTTTTTTAAAGATAGAGTTTCACCATGATGGCCAGGCTGGTTTTGAACTCCCGACCTCAGGTGATCCACCCACCTCAGCCTCCCAAAGTGCTAGGATTACAGGCATGAGCCACCGCGCCCAGCAGGAATTTTTCATTCTTTCATCATCAAGTCTGATGTTAGCTGTGGGTTTTTATAAATGCCCTTTATCATGTTGACAAAGTTGCCTTCTATTCCTAGCTTGCTGAGTGGGTTCTTCATGAAAGGGTATTGGATATTTGTCAGATCTTTTTTTCTGTACCATTGAGATGGCCACGTATAGCTTTTTTCACCTTCAGTCCAATTGGTGTAGTATACTGATTTTCTTTTTTTGAGACAAAGCTTTGCTCTTGTTGTCCAGGCTGGAGTGCAATGGCACAATCTCAGCTCACCACAACTTCCACCTCCCAGGCTCAAGTGATTCTCCTGCCTCAGCCTCCCAAATAGCTGGGATTACAGGCATGTGCCACCACACCCGGCTAATTTTGTATTTTTAGTAGAGATGGGGTTTCACCATGTTGGTCAGGCTGGTCACCTCAGGTGATCTGCCCGCGTCAGCCTCCCAAAGTGCTGGGATTACAGGCGTGAGCCACCACGCCTGGCCTATTGTTTTTGTTATTGTTGTTGAATCATCCTTCCACTCCTGGGGTAAATCCCACTTGGTCATGGTGTATAATCCTTTAAATATGCTAATGGATTTTGTTTGCCAGTATTTTGTTGAGAAATTTTGCAGCTATATTCATAAAGGGTAATAATGGTTTATAGTTTTCATATGATGTCTTTGTGTGGCCTCATAGAATAAGTTATTAAATATTTCATACTGTTCAATGCTTTGGAAAGTTTAAGAAGAATTTGTATAATTTTTGGGGGATGGTGGGGACAGGGTCTCACTCCATTGCCCAGGCTGAAGTGCAGTGGTGCAGTCATGGCTCACTGCAGCCTCAACCTCTGGGGCTCAAGCAATCCTCTCACCTCAGCTTCCCATGTAACTGGGACAACAGGCATGTGCTTTCATGTCTGGCTAGTTTTTATTTTTCGATTTTTTTGTAGAGACAGGGTCTTACTATGTTGTCTAGGTTAGTCTCAAACTCCTGGGCTCAGTGATCCTCCCTCCTCAGCCTCCCAAGTGCTGGAATTATAGACGTGACCCACTAGGCCCGGCCTTACAAGTTTTTTTTTTTTTTTAAAGACAGGGTTTCACCATATTGGTCAGGCTGGTCTCGAACTTCTGCCCTCAGGTGATCCGCCTGCCTCAGCCTCCCAAAGTGCTGGGATTACAGGTGTGAGCCACCACACCCGGCAGGTTCTTTAAATGTTTGGTAGAATTCACCCAATGAAGCCATCTGGTCTTGAACTTTTCTTAGTTGCAAGATCTTTGATTACAGATTCAATGACCTCTTCATTGTAGGTCTGTTAAGATATTTTATTTCTTCTTTAGTCAGTTTTTGTAATCTGGGTCTTTCTAAGGTTTGTCCATTTGCATCCAGGTTATCTAATTTGTTGGCCTAAAGTGTTCATAATAATCCTTTTCCTCCTGTTTTTGTTTTTGTTTTTTTTTGAGACGGGGTTTCACCATGTTGGTCAGGCTGGTCTCGAACTCCTGATCTCAGATGATCCGACTGCCTCAGCCTCCCAAAGTGCTGAGATTACAGGCATGAGCCACTGTGTCCAGCCTCATCCTGTTCTTATAACCCTTTTCATTTCTGTAAGATCATTAGTAATGTTCCCACTTTCATTTCTGATTTCAGTAATTTGAGTCTTCTCTCGTTTTCTTAGTCTAGCTGAAGGCCTGCCAATTATGTTGATCTCTTCAAAGAACCAACTTTTGCTTTCATTAATTCTACTGTTTTTTTAATTCTCTTTTTCATTTACTCCAACTGTAATCTTTTTTTTTTTTTGAGACAGTCTATTAGTATTATTACTTTCCTATTGTTACTAATTTTTGATTTTAGTAAGAATTTATGAGTGTACTTTTATTTATTTATTTATTTTGAGACAGCGTCTCACTCTGTCTCCCAGACTGGAGTGCAGTGGCACGATCTTGGCTCAGTGCAACCTCCACCTCCTCAGCCTCCCAAAGTTCCTGGATTACAGGCGTGAGCCACTCCACCCAGCCGAGTGTACTCTTATTTTAAATCAAAAGCTATTCTTAAATTAAGAATGCTTTTTTGTTCTTAAAGTACTGGGACATTTCCATAAGTTCTGAGTCTTTAGTTGGTTAACATCATTAGCTCATTCTCTCAACCATAAGCACAGGAGTGCCTAATCTCCTGGGAATGTAACCCAGCAGGTTTGGCTTTATCTGGCCTTTTTTCAAGATGGAGTCACTCTGGTTAGGATGCCTTGACACTGTTACCACTGGAACAAATGAACTTGTGACATTTAGCTGGATAAAGGAAGACCAGGCAGAGCCTGCTTGAATTGAAAGTTTGAAGAGTCAGGGTTTACAAATGAGGCCACAGACTTGTTTGGTTTTTTGTTTGTTTTTTGTTTTTGAGACAGAGTCTCGCCCTGTCACCCAGACTGCAGTGCAGTGGTGCAATCTTGGCTCACTGCAACTTCCGCCTTCTGGGTTCAAGCAATTCTCCTGCCTCAGCCCCCCAAGTAGCTGAGACTACAGGCATGCACCATAATGCTCGGCTAATTTTTGTATTTTTAGTAGAGATGAGGTTTCCTCACATTGGCCAGGCTCGTCTTGAACTCCTGGCCTCAAGTGATCCACCCACTTTAGCCTCCCAAAGTGCTGAGATTACAGGCGTGAGCCACGGCATCCGGCCACAGACTCGTTTCTGTGGCACAAGCAGAACCGGGGTGGAAGTATTGAGACTGATTCCTGCTTGGTCGAGGAACGAAACAGAGTGCACTATTGGGGAGTAAGAGGTAAGGAACAAAGTGAAAGGTCCCAGCTAGAGGGCTGGGGCTGAGGCAGGGCCTACAGTCCTTCCAGGGCTTGAGTGCTGTCATTCTGGGCTACGTTTGCCTTTCTTTAACTGTTCCCTTTCCAAATTTGGTAGAATGTTCTGTGGTAGTGTGGACAAAACAGTGGGCCCAGAGGCAGGTCTGATGCTAGATGAGTCACTGAATCTCATGATGCTTCAGTCTCCTCGTCCATGGAATGAACAATTGACCAGGCTCCCCCCCAAGCCCAGCTCTGGGGCCTTGGTCAAGTCAGTGAGTTTCTGCTCTCCAGTTCCCTGTCTTCAGCATTCCTGCTTAGTTGCTGGGAGGATTACATGATGGTAAATGAGATGTGTGTCACACGGTGGATGCAACCAATTCCATTCATGCAGCATTGCTGGTGGGTCAGGTGTCTCATGTAAACAAAAAATAAAATTCTAACGCCCCCCAACCATCTGAATGGACTTCCTCCTAGGCTAGGGCACTCTAAAATTTAACCTGAAAGACTGGTTCAGGCCACGATGGGAAGTGGGAGTCGGACATGCCTCATAATACCTCTCTGCTGTTAACATCGACACAGACCTTAAGTCCGATAGGAAACTTTGACGGTCTATTCTCTCTGAAGTCTGCTACCTGGAGGCTTCATCTGCATGATGAAACTGTGGTCTCCACCACCTCTGATCACAACCCACGTACTCCTTTCTAGTGATAACTCTTTTTTGGAGATTTTTTGCTTTTTTGAGATGGAGTCTCTCTCTGTAGCCCAGGCTGGAGTGCAGTGGCACAATCTCAACTCACTGCAACCTCTGCTTCCCAGGTTCAAGCAATTCTCCCGCCTCAGCCTTTTGAGTAGCTGAGGTTACAGGCATGTGCCACCATGCTCGGCTAATTTTTGTATTTTTAGTAGAGTCGGTTTCACTATGTTGGCCAGACTGGTCTCCAACTCCGTTAAAACATGTGCTCTGAATGAAGAGACCCCCCCCCAACAGGCTTTGTGTGAGCAACATGGCTGTTTTTTCACCCGGGTGCGGGTGGGTGGGCTGAGTCTGAAAAGGGAATCAGCGGAGGGCAGTGGGATTAGTTGGTTTTATAGGTTTGGGGTGGGCAGTAGAAAGTTACAGAAGTTACAGTTTAGGGCAGTTTTTTGAAAGCTGGGAAGGGGTTGTAGTGTCTGGAGTCATGAGGTTGACCAAGGTTAGTTACACAGTCCAATGGCCTTATCAATTGGGGCGGGAATAAGGAACAATGGAAAATGTCTTAAAGTTAAGTAGGCACAGGGGTTGGTCATTTCTTCCTCTTTTCACGGTCTTCCAGTTACTTCAGATTTTCCAGGAACTCATCTGGAGTGTCCGTGCAGGTCACAGAGGTTAACATGGCGTCCATGGGGCTATCAGTCAGCCTAAAAGACCTTACACTGACCTCAGCTTTGGGAGACCTGTCTCAGCCTCCGAAAGTGCTGGGATAACAGGCATGAGCCACTGTACCCGGCCTCTATTGGTAACTCTTTCAATGAATTACCAATTAGAAAAGATTTAAATCTACCTATAACCTGGAAGCCCTGCCTCCTTCAAGTTGTTCGGCCTTTCTGGACCAAACCAATGTATTTCTTGAATGTATTTGATTGAAATTTCATGTCTCCCTACAATATATAAAACCAAGCTGCACCTGGACCACCTTGGGCACACATTCTCAGGATCTCCTGAGGGCTGTGCTGGAGCCATGGGCACCCATATTTGGCTCAGAATAAATCTCTTCAGATATTTTAGAGTTCGACTCTTCGTTAACACTCAGCACTCATAAGTCATCCCACCCACAGTGGGTGGCAGGAGATGGGCAGGATCACCTGTAGGAGATCAGGCGCCCAGGGCATTTGAGAGGTGAAAGGATAAAACTGCTTTCACTGCCCCCAGGCAACTTATGTCCAGCACCACGTGTTTCCCCGAAATGAGGCACAGCGGGCCCCCCACAAGGGATTCACGTCTGGAAAGACATTCACCTTCTGCTCTGGGCAAAGACATGCTGCTTGTGGCTGTAGGAAGGACAGCCATAGTCATCCTGGGGGAGGTGTGCTCACACTTCCCAAAAGAGTGCCTGTGTCAGTCACCAAGGACCCTGCAAGCTGGGATGATGGCCCTTCCCTGCTAGCCCTTCCCCAGCTGTGGGCCTTCCCGGGAGCCCAGGACCACGTGTTGGAGCAGAGCGCTATTCAGCAGCACCCAGCCACCTCTGCTCACTGCAGTAGTGATTCTCAGCCTATGCACTTGAAATTTGACCTTTTGGGGTTTTCCAGTTTTATATTTGTGGCTTGAACTTGCCAGTTGCCTCAAATGAGCTGAAGGAAGGAATACTTACTTCCAGGCCACTTTTTTTTTTTCTTTCTTTCTTTTTTAATTAAGACGGGGTTTCTCCATGATGGCCAGGCTGGTCTTGAACTCCTGACCTCAGGTGATCCACCCACCTCGGCCTCCAAAGTGCTAGGATTACAGGCATGAGCCACCATGCCTGGCCC
>NW_016107573.1:1953959-1955797 GCF_001604975.1 Cebus imitator | reverse complement strand
TTTTTTTTTTTTTTTGAGACTGAGTTTCACTCTTGTTACTCAGGCTGGAGTGCAATGGCACGGTTAACTTTGAAATGCCCTTGGCTGAAAGGAGGAGTCCATTTACATGATTGGGGGGGTTAGAATTTTGTTTTCAGTTAATAGCCCTATCTGAACTTAAACTTCAGGAGTAAGGCGTGGCAGCTCCCACAGAGGCGAGAACCAAGACCCCTGCGGTTGGAAGGGAGACTTGCGTGTGGATTAGCACAGTGTAAGGTAGGAGACCCTTAGTGTCTTGGGGTGGCTGTAGGTGGGGGATGGGCATGGGTTGTTACTGGTGGGAAGTGAGATCTGAGAAGCTTCAGAATATCGAGATGGAGGTGAGGAGGGCAGGAAAGAAGACTCTCCAGGCGGTGGGAGTGGTTGGAGCAAAAGGGTAGATGTGTTCAGGGACCATGGGGGTTCTCTGCGGCCTGGGCATCACAGGCAGCCACACTGCAGCATCCTCCAGCCTGGGAGTCACCAGGGGAGGTTCAAGTTAAGTTGGTGGAGTCAGTTCCGTGCTTCTTCCCTTGAAGCTGAGGGTATTGGCCTGGGCAGGATCTGGGACTAGGGCCTCCATCTGGCCAGGAAGGAGGTGGATGGGAGGGCTGGACGGGCTCAGTGGCCAGAGTGTAGAAGTCACCTGTCCACCCCAGGAAGCCAAACTATCTTTGCTCAGCAGCCCTCACAGAGCAGAACGATGTGTTTTCCCCAAGGATTTTGCATCTGATGGTTTGAACCCTGGTTATTTGGCTCCCTTTGAAAAGGGGTTTGGATAACAGTTGCTATTGGACATATCCCCAGGAGAAGGGCATATTTGCCTGCAGTCAGCCCTTCGGGGGAAATAAAAACTTTTCTATTTTTAGTTCTCATAAGTGTTAAAATGCGTGCTCTGAATGAAGAGACCCCCACAAACAGGATTTGTGTGAGCAACATGGCTATTTACTCACCCAGGTGCGGGCAGGCTGAGTCTGAAAAGGGAGTTAGCGAAGGGCAGTGGGATAGGAGTTGGTTTTATAGGTTTGCAGTAAACAGTGGAAAGTTACAGAAGTTATGGTTTAGGGCGGTTTTTTGAAAGCTGGGAGGGGGTCGTAGGATCTAGAGTCAGGAGGTTGACCAAGGTCGGTTACATAGTCCAATGGCCTTATCAATTGCGGGGGGGGGGGCGGAATAAGGAGCAATAGAGAATGTCTCAAAGTTAAGTAGGTGCTGCAGGGGTTGATCATTTCTTCCTGTTTTCACGGTCTTCCAGTTACTTCAGATTTTCCAGGAACTCATCCGGAGTGTCCGTGCAGGTCACAGAGGTTAACATGGCATCCATGGTGCCGTCAGTCAGCCTAAAAGACCCTACAATAAGGATTTGAAAGCAGTGAAGCCAGCATGTCCTGTAAAATGCCCTGGAATTCAGTGGCCTTTTCTCTAGTCAGTTTGGTATTCCTTCCATGGATCTGGTGCCAGCTTTCACATTCCCTTCCACCTGTGTATTTGGGGTTGGATGATACATTTTTCCCTGTGTGGAATTTATTAGTTCTTAATTGTTATGCACAAATATTGTGTCACGTCCATCAAACTCCGAGAAATCAGAGGCACATAGCACTTGTAAGAATTACAGAGTCTTTTTTCCTGCCTCTTGGGGGAAAAAATAGATTTTCCTTTGATTCATCACTCAAAAGAAATGGACTTCAGCCAGAAATTGGGCAGACTTTTCCAAGTGCGTGAGAAATGCCGAAACTCGGCCGGGCGCAGTGGCTCAAGCCTGTAGTCCCAGCACTTTGGGAGGCCGAGGCGGGTGGATTACGAGGTCAAGAGATCAAGAC
>NW_016107573.1:1944122-1953859 GCF_001604975.1 Cebus imitator | reverse complement strand
CAAAAAATTAGCTGGGCATGGTGGCGCGTGCCTGTAATCCCAGCTACTCAGGAGGCTGAGGCAGGAGAATTGCCTGAACCCAGGAGGCGGAGGTTGCGGTGAGCCGAGATTGCGCCATTGCCCTCCAGCCTGGGTAACAAGAGCAAAACTCCGTCTCAAAAAAAAAAAAAAATGCCGAAACTCCCTAGATGGTGTTTTCCTTTCACTCTCCCTCTGTTTATGGTCCCTGTTTACTGTTGACATTGGAAGGCTCCTGTTCTGTGAAGGAAAGCAATGCCATCCTGCAAGGTCACTCAAAGGCAAAATGGTTCTTATGCACTAAAGTGCATGCATGTGTCCCTCCGCGGGCTTTGATTGGTGTCCTTTTGTGTCCTGGGGGCTGAGCCAGATGCAGGGAACTCAGAGATGAATGGGCACAGGCTTGGACCTGGCCCTTGAGCAGCTCACTGTCTGGGGTTGGGGAGAGACTTCATGTGGGTAGCACAGGTGCGCTGGCGCATGCAGAGGAGAGGAGAGCTGTGTCTGGGGTGGAGTGGGACCTCACCTTCCCCCATGCCCCTTGCCTCATACCCCTCCTGGTCTGTAGCAAGCTGCCTTATCTTCCCCACGTCCTTTGTGTCACCCCTGCGGGCTCTCCCTCAGCCTCAGGGAGCCTGTGTGCTGCGCTGTCCTGCCCCGCCAGCCTAATGTTGGGGTCTCCACGTGTATCTGACTCCTCCACCTGGAGCTGCTCTGCACAGACCTCCTGCCACTGAGCTGAGGCTGGGGGTGACCTGTCCAGCCCCATGGCCTCTGGATCAGCCTTGGTCATTGCCTCCTGGGGCTGCCCTTGCCCCACCTCAAACCTTCCCTTGCTACATAGCCGTCTGCTGACTCTATCTTCCTGTCCCCATCACTGATCTTCACATCTGTCTTCAAGCTCATAAAAACTCCCCATCCTTGCTAGGTGCGGTGGCTCATACGTGTAATCCCAGCACTTTGGGAGGCCGAGGTAGGCAGATCACGAGGTCAGGAGTTTGAGACCAGCCTGACCAACACGGTGAAACCCCATCTCTACTAAAAATACAAAAATTAGCCAGGTGTGGTGATGCTTGCCTGTAACCCCAGCTACTGAGGAGGCTGAGGCAGGAGAATCACTTGAACCAGTGAAGCGGAGAGGTTGCAGTGAGCTGAGATCATGCCACTGCACTCCAGCATGAAGTTTTTTGACTCTTGTCTCAAAAAACAAAAATCAACAACACAAAAAACTCCCCATCCTTGACCCCTCTGCTTTCTTCCTGTATACTCAGCCTTCCTGCGGGGCAGCCTCTCCTCTTTCTTGCTAGAACCCTATCTTCCTGACCTCTTGGCTTTCAGCACATGCATCTCCAACACCCTAGCCAAGATCAGCTCACTTGTTTCCTCTCGTGGGCCTCTTCTCAGCTGCTGGGGGACAACATCTAGCTGTGTAGGCTGTGGCCACTAAACACTTAGGCTTTACACCTGCTGGGCATGCCAGACCCACAGGGTGCTTAGAGCAGACAGGGTATGGAACTCTGGGCAGCTGATGGCTGGGACCTCCGATGATGTCCTGGGCCATAGATCAGGGGTCTTCCCTGCTGGGCTGGAGATGGACAGGGCTCCATATCACCAGAGAGACCAGAGCTCACCACAGGACCAAGCAGCCTTTCAATACAGTCCTGATTCTCAGATTCTCACTTCCTTTCTTATACTTTATTAGAAAAATTCATACGAGGAAGGGCATGGAGGTTTCTGCCTTTCTGATCAGGCAACCCCAGGACTGTGTAATTGGCTCTCGGAGCAGCTTAAGTATAGGCCTTCTTTGACTTTGGAAGCTTTGTCTCATTTTCAGCTGCCATCTGGTGGCTGGATTGAGGCCCTTCTGAGTGCATGTTGAGTCAGCCAGGGCTGGCTTGCTCATCTGTCTTTTTAAAGTTTCCGCAGGGGCATCAGAATGTAAGAACTCTGGGGAGAAGAGTCCAACCAGGAAAAGGAACTTTTACCTAGGCATCCCCCACCCTCCAGGAGGAGCAAACCTGGCCCAGGGACTGGTCAATTGTGTCCCTCTTCAGCGTTCCCCTCCCCATGCCACTCATTCTTCTAAATCCTGGTGTCTTGGTGCCTCTGCTAGGATTGCGCCCCACACATCTCAGCCCTCAGGTCCCCCAGGGCCCTCGGCCACAGAGCTTGTCCTCAACCCCTGGACCTCATTCCCTGGTCAGCATGCCCTCGTGTCTTCAGCCATACCTTAACATGGAGTGCCAGTCCCACGCAGCCTGACCTCACTAGGCCCCATCCACCTCTGCCCCACTTGGCCACCTCCAGACCCTGTGGGCTCTGGCTCAGCAATCTTAAAACTCAGAGGCCCTTTTCTGGCCACCACAGCAGTTACCCTGCCCTTCCAGCTCTGACTCCTCCAGGAGGCAGCTGCCTTTTTCTCTTCCTTTCTCACTTGGCCTCTCCTTGTGGTTCACTCCTGCTGGGGTGAGTTCTTCCTCTCTCTCCTTGTTGTCTGGCTTCCTTCACACCTGTTTGTCCTCTGTCTAACCATGGGCCAGTCCAGGCACTAGACAGGTTTGGCCTGAATCTGGACTGTGTCACTTAGAAGCTAAGTACCTGTGCCTCTGTCTCCTTACCCGTGAAGTGGATGTAGTGATAAAGACCTCTTAGGGTTGTCAGGAGGGATAAATCAAATCGTGTTACAAACTGCCCAGCAGTCACTGGAGTGTGATTTATACTTCTTATTTATCATAAAAATTAGCTCAAAATGTAAACCATACAGCTATAAAATTTTACCTGTAATCCCAGAAGTTTGGGAGGCCGAGGCAGGTGGATCACTTGAACCCAGGAGTTCAAGACCAGCCTGGGTGATATGGCAAAAACCCATCTCTACCAAAAACACATAAGTTAGCCAGGCATGGTGGTATACACCTGTAGTCCCAGCTACTCAGGAGGCTGAGTCAGGAGACAATCATTTGAACCTGGGAAGCTGAGGTTGCTGTGTGCCGAGATTATACCACTGCACTCCAGCCTGGTTGACAGAGTTAGACTCCATCTCAAAAAATAAAAAATAAAATGCAATTTTGATTTGTATCTCTTCTCTGGCTGCCTTTTGGCCTCTAGACCCATCCAGCCTCTGCTCTCTTCACTGGCACAACATCTTGCTGCCAGTCAGCGTGAATGCTATAACTCTTGTTGGCAAAATCTCTTCCCTAGCATGCAGCCCCTTCCCACACCCTATTTTCCTTAAATCTGTTTACCCTCCAGGGAGAGGCCAGTCAGGAAAGCCTTCCCTGAGCTTCCTGCCTGGGCCAGATGTTTGCTTCCAGGTGTTTGCTCCTTGGCTCAGCGCCCCACCCCCAGCATGGTGGCGTAGCAGTTAGTCTGAGCGTGGGTTTCCTAGAGCCTCAGAGTCCCCGTTTGTCAGTCCACTAGAAGCTTCAATTCTGTGCTTCCCAGGGTCCTTCCCATCAAAGATTTCTAAGCCAATGAGAGCAGAGATGCTGTAGCTAGCCTGCCTGGGTTCAAATCATGGCTCCCACGCTTACCCACGGTGTGACCTTGGACAAGTTGCTTGCTGTCTTTTGCCTCATTTCTCTCCTTTGTAAAATGGGTTTCATGATAGAAGCAACTCTTAGAGGTGCTGTGAGGATTAGCTTAGATAATTTATAAAGTGATCTTGGCACACAGCTTGGCAAATGCTCCGCTAAAGCAAGCTGTAGTTATTGATAGTCACTTTTGCAGCTTTAAAATGATACAGGTTCCCAAGACCTCTGTGATGCTAAAACAGAATGAGAATGACTTTGGGGAGCAGGGAGTACTTGTATTTTTTTTCAAAAGCTCCTTGAGTGGGATTGGCAGATTCAACAAATAAAAACACAGGTTGGTCGGGTGCAGTGACTCACGCCTCTAATCCCAGCACTTTGGGAGGCCGAGGCAGGCAGATCCCTTGAGGTCAGGAGTTCGAGATCAGCCTGGCCAACACGGTGAAACCCCTTTCTACTAAAAATGCAAAAATTAGCCAGGTGTGGTGGTGTATGCCTCTAAACCCAGCTACTTGGGAGGCTGAGACAGGAGAATTCCTTGAACCCAGGAGGTGGAGGTTGCAGTGAGCTGAGATTGAGCCATCACTCTCCAGCCTGGGCAACAGAGTGCCAAAAAACAAAACAAAACAAAACAAAACAAAACCCACAGGTTTAATTGAAGCTTCAAATACAAACCGAATAATGTTATAGTATAAGGATGTCTCAATATTTGGGCAGTCTTTATACTAAAATTTTATTGTGTATCTGAAATGTAAATGTAACTGGGCATCCTGCATTTTATCTACCAGCATTTAACCTTATCCTGGGGGACCTTGACACCCAGCCCACTTGGGGGCTCTGCTCCCAACTCCCTGGTCTAAAGGCAGAAGACCTCCAAGTCAGAAAAGAGAGAGTATCCTTTTACTTGACACAGGGGGGCGCTAGAAGATGGCTTGTTCGCTTTCTTTTCCGTAACTGTTGGAAAGCACTAGCAGATTGGCTGGCTTGCAACATATCTCTCAGTAGCTGTGAATCATTTTCAGATATTCAGGTCAGCCTCCCAGAGTCCTCTGGGAGGCCGTAAGAAGCCGATACAGAGCTGGCCACCTCTGTCTTGGGCCTTCACTTCTGGGGGGCTAGCCTAACTCCTCAGGATCTCCCCTGTCCTCGCTTCCCCCCCAACCCCCTGGAGGGCTCACCTGCCCTCCACTGATGTCATAACTCTATTCTGATATCACAGCCCAGCACTTGGAATTATCCCAGGCAGTCCAGGTTCTGCCCTTAGAGCAACTAAGGCAGGCAGCTGAGCCGGGAGCGGGGAGGTGAGGAGGCCGTTGGGTGGCTGGTGGCCCTAGAGGCTGACCCTAAAGAACACCTGGACAGCCTGCCATCCTATTGCTCCAAAATGAAAATCATCTAAAAGGTAGGACTTGGAAGACTTTCCTCCTGTTCCTATCGGCCATGATCCCACTGAGGTAGAAATAAATTCCCGGGGAGTGTGGAGTTGTTCTGGCTCTGGAAACAGCTCTCAGGAAACCTGCTGCCTTGTGCCTGGGGACACAAGTGGCCTTGGTCCACTCAGCAGTCCTCTCTTTGTGTTTGAAGGAATGGCTTCTCGAAGCCCAGTGTTTCTTACTTGTTGGGGACTCTTTCCTTAGTGCTTGGAGGATGCCTGCAGGTACTGATCCAGGTTCTTCTGTGGCCACCGCCTCTGTCCTCACTCCCTAAGAAGCTGGATGGGAACAAGGGTGTGTCCTCCTCAGACAAAGGGAAAATATAGGTGCATTCAAGCTATTGCCCCGCAGACTCCTGGGTACCGAGGAGGAGAGAAGCCCCATCCTTCCTGCTGGTCAGAGGGTATAAACTCTTATGAACTCATTGAGGGAAAATTTAACTGGTATGGATTAAACAACACAATAAAAGAAAACGCTGAATAACTTCTGTCTTACTCTGATGGACATGAAGTCTTCCTGGGAAGCATGTTAAAACTGCAAACTCCTAGGGCAGGACCACTGTGATTCAGATCTGATGGTCATATGCCACCCAGGAACCCCCATTTTAATTTTTATTTGTTTTAATTTAATTTTATTTTTTTAAATATAGAGACAGGGCCTCACCATGTTGCCCAGGCTGGTCTCAAACTCCTGGGCTCAGGCAATTTTCCTGCCTCGGCCTCCCAAAGTGCTAGGATTACAGGTGTGAGCCATCTGTCCCTCCCCCATTTTTATTTTTTATTTTTGTTTATTTATTTTTGAGACAGAGTCTTGCTCTCTTGCCCAGGCTGTGATCTTGACTGCAAGTGATCTGCCCACCTCAGCCTTCCAAAGTACTGGGATTACAGGTGTGAGCCATCACTCCCTGCCTCCCCCCCCCTTTTTTTTTTTAATTTTTAATTTTAATTTTTTGTCATGAAGTTTCACTCTAGTCACTTAGGCTGGAATGCAATGGCGCAATATCGACTCACCGAAACCTCCGCCTCCCAGGTTCAAGCGATTCTTCTACCTCATCCTCCGGAGTAGCTGGGATTACAGGCATGCACCACCATGCCCAGCTAATTCTGTATTTGTAGTAGAGATGGGGTTTCTCCATGTTGGTCAGGCTGGTCTTGAACCCTTGACTGCAAGTGATCCTCCCACCTCAGCTTCCCAAAGTGCTGGGATTATAGGCGTGAGCCATCGCGCCTGGCCTTCCCCATTTTTATAATAAACATTCCACACAGGGCTCCTGGCAGCCCTCCAAGCGTCTCACTTTGAGCACAGTCTGCGCTGTCGACTCCCTGGATTGCTTATTCTGCTGGCTGTCTTTCCCCTTTTCCAAATTCCATATTTTTCTTGGAGGGGGGTTGAATTCAGCTTTACTCCACATATTTATTTAATGTGTGGGATCCGAGGAGACAAAAGTGACGGTGCAGGGCCCTATTGTTCATCAAGTGCATTGTATCCAAGTGTTTGGCCCCTGCCTTCTAAGTCTAGGTGCAGCCCCTCTCTACCTAAGAAAACGGCTTTTGGCTAAATTAGGAGTGCTATACCCTTTCTTCATCAGAGATCTTCTCTTCATGGTTCTCACCCGAACTGAGAAAATGGGATATGAGTGTGAATTATTGGTCATTAAAACTGATAGTGAAGCCAGGCATGGCAGCTCATGCCTGTAATCCCAGCATTTTGGGAGGCTATGGAGGGAGGATAACTTGAGGCCAGGAGTGGAGAGCAGCCTGGGCAGCATAGCGAGACCCCATCTCTCCAAAATACAATAGCTGGGTATGGTGGCATGCACCTGTAGTCCTACCTACTCTACAGGCTGAGGTGGAAGGAGCGCTTGAGCCCAGGAGGTCAAGGCTACAGTGAGCCATGATCATGCCACTGCACTGCAGCCTGGGTGACAGAGCAAGACCCTGCCTCTAAAAACAGCAATCTGATAATGGTGAAGGGCGTTGCTCATGGAAGGGACTGGCTTCTGTTTCTCTGGTGGCCCTGGAATGACCACTGAATGGTACCCGGGAGGGCAGCCGTGGCTCCTCGATCACTCAGCAGCTCAAGGTGCAAATTCCTTCTTGGTTGGCTGTGAATTTAGGCTTTCCCAGTAAAGCCACACAGCTTTTTGAATGAATAAATGTATCTATGCTAGTTCACAGGGTTTCTAGTTGCCATCTTGCCTGTGTGCTCTGAACTTTCGAGTCCTTTGCATTTGGCAGTGTCCAGGCATTCAGGCCTGGAGCCTGTGAAGTGCCCACGCTTCCCTCCATGCTCCTGGTCCAGTGGAAAGCAGGACGTGTCCCGGCCCTCAGGTCTTGGTCTTCGGTTTGCAGAACGGAGGGGTTGACCTCACCTAAACCTTCCAAAAAGCAGATGGTCAGACTCTCTTCCCTTCAAACGCCTCTCTGCCCTGACTCACACCTGGGCCATTTCATCCAGTGAGATTGAAGGAGGAGCAAGGAAGTCCGTGATGCCCCTCCATGATGCCAGGACAGGAAGCCGGACAGTCTCTTCCATGTGGCCAGGAAGGGTGGTCCCTGACTGCCCATCTTGGTTTTGGGAGAGAGGAAAAGCAGTGCCCAGTCTGGGAAATGAGGGTTTGGGGGATTGTGGTCAAATAGAGGACAGGACTCTGCAGGTCAGGCATAGAGGTAGAGGGCTCATTGCAGGCAGGGCCAGGTGCTCTTCGCAGCTTTAGCAGCACCTTGGATATAATTGCTGCTGTGTAAACATGTTGATTGACAGAGGTGCAGGTAAAAACCTCACAACAGCTGGGTTTAGTATGGTACAAATAAATCTCTGGGATGGGATTTAAATTTGTTTTTTAAACTGTTATTGTCAGCCTGGCCAACATGGTGAAACCCCATCTCTACAAAAATACAACAACAACAACAAAATTAGCCAGGTGTGGTGGCACACGCCAGGGTCACGCCACTGCACTCCAGCCTGGGCAACAGAGCGAGACACACACACACACTTTTCTCTCTCTCAAAAAAAAAAATTGTGGGTGGGCATAGTGGCTCACGTCTGTAATCCCAGCACTTTGGGAGGCCGAGGTGGGTGAATCACGAAGTCAGGAGTTCAAGACCAGCTTGACCAATATGGTGAAACCCCATCTCTGCTAAAAGTACAAAAATTAGCCAAGTGTGGTGGCACGCACCTGTAATCCCAGCTACTTGGGAGACTGAGGCAGGAGAATCACCTGAACCTGGGAGGCAGAGGTTGCAGTGAGCCAAGATCACACCACTGCACACTCTAGCCCTGGGCAACAAAGCGAGACTCCATCTCAAAAAAAAAAATTGTTGTTGTTATACAAAATAAACAGAAGTACACAGAAGACTCTCAGGAACCAGCACATTCCTGTCACCCAGATGCCACAGTTACCAGCTCATGGCCAGTCTTATCTCTATGCCCCCAACTTCTTCCTCTGTCTATATCATTCTGAAGCCCATTGCACAGGTCGTAGCATCCCATTTGTTAACATGTCAGAATGTATCTTTAAAAGATCAGAATTCCGAGTTGGACGGGTATAGGGATGCTTCTGGAAGGAATGCCGTGATGGCTGTGCAGGGAGAGCCCTAGATCCAGTTCAAACTTGTATTGGTTGGTGATGGTGGTACTGGAAAAACGACCTCCGTGCGACATCATTTGACTAGTGAATTTGAGAAGTATATAGCCAGCTTGGGTGTTGAGATTCATCCCCTAGTGTTCCACACCAGCAGAGGACTGTTAAGTTCAATGAATGGACACCGCCACCAGGGGGAATTCGGTGGACTGAGAGATGGTGATTATATCCAAGCCCAGTGTGCCCTCATAATGTTTGGTGTGACATCGAGAGCTACTTACAAGAATGTGCCTACCTGGCATAGAGATCTGTGTGAGAACATCCCCGTCGTGTTATGTGGCAACAAAGTGGACATTAAGGACAGGAAAGTGAAGGCAAAATCCATTGTCTTTCACCGAAAGAAGAATCTTTAGTACTACGACACTTCTGCCAAAAGTAACTGCACCTTTGAAAAGCCCTTCCTCTGGCTTGCTAGGAAGCTCACTGGAGACCCTAACTTGGATTTGTTGCCATGCCTGCTCTTGCCCCACCGGAGGTTGTCATGGGCCCAGCTTTGGCAGCGCAGGATGAGCATGACTTAGAGGTTGCTCAGGCAACTGTTCTCCCCGATGAGGATGATGACCGGTGAGAAGGAAGCTGGAGCCCAGCATTAGACGTCTAGTTTGATAGGCAGCTGTCCTGTGACGTCCGCGGTGCAGCGTGTGTGCCTCATTATTATCCAGCGAAGTGTCACATGTGCTTCATCTGTGGGATGCTGAAGGAGATGAGTGGGCTTCGGAGTGAACGTGGCAGTTTAGAAAATACCTTCCTTGTTTGGACCTGCATATTTAGCTGTTTAGGAACGCAGTTGATTCCTGCAGTTTCAAACGTAAGACTGCTACAGTCACATCACAACCTTCGGCGTGAAATCTTGTTGGTTACTATCATTCCCATATTTTTCGTTTAGAATCAGAATAAAGTTGTATTTCTTTCTTTCTTTCTTTTTTTTTTTAAAGATGGGGTTTCACCACGTTGGCCAGGCTGGTTTTGAACTCTTCACCTCAGGTGATCCACTCACCTCGGCCTCCCAACGTGCTGGGATTATAGGCATGAGCCACCGTGCCCGGCCAATAAAGTTGTATTTCAAATATCTAAAATATAAATAAATAAAAGATCAAAATTCCTTTTTTTTTTTTT
>NW_016107573.1:1934444-1938452 GCF_001604975.1 Cebus imitator | reverse complement strand
AATACAAAAATTAGCTGGGCATGGTGGCACGCGCCTATAGTCCCAGCTACTCGGGAGGCTGAGGCAGGAGAATTGCTTGAACCCAGGAGGTGGAGGTTTCGGTGAGCCGAGATCGAGCTATTGCCAGCTTGGGTAACAAGAGCAAAACTTCATCTCAAAAAAAAAAAAAAAAAACAAACAAAAAAAACAAAAAAAACCCAAAAAACAAACAAAAAAATAAAACAGAAATTACCCAGTTCAGGTATGTCCTTATTGGCAGCATGAGAATAGACTAATACAGACAGGGATCTGTTTACTAATTCATTTTTTTTAAATTATTTTTTCATGGTTTTCTATCCAGGTCAATTGGTGGCAGGGAAGAAAACCCCAGTGAGACTGGCTGAAGCACAAGTGGGGGCTATGCTCAGGGTGCAGGAAGTGGAGTGTCCGGGGGAGGGGTGCATTTGCAGCTGCTCTCTCTGACAACCCCATTGCTGGTTCTCTCCTGGTGTCCCCTCTGTGTCCTTTCCCTCTGTAGCCTGGCTTCTTTGTTCCTCCATAATTTTGTTCTGCAGGTGGGCCTGGTCTGCCCTGGCTGTGCCTGGCCTTGTGGCTGCCACCTCTGGCTCTAGCTTCAAATTCTTGAATGAGAGGCTCTGGTGCAGCTCAGCGCAGGTTCCCTGCCCTGACCCTCAGCATGATCAGAGCAGGGCAAGGTCATGCCTGAGGAGCCACCAAAGTGTGTGTTACAAGGAAGCCTTAAATCCTGTCCCCGTTGCTGGATCTTCCTGAGACTTGGTCTCTTCCAAGGAGCCTTCGGTGACCACCTCTAGTTCCCTCCCATTGGCAGGAGGGCAGACAAAACTTGTTTGGGTTCCACGTGTGCCAAGCCTGCCCCTCACCTGTATCCAGCGCATGCCAAGGAAGCCCAGATGTTCGGTGTGCCCAGGGCCATAGCTCAGTAGGCTGCCTTAGTCCAGGCGAAAACAGAGAAGGGGACAGGGGGCCATCAGGCATCCACAAGCCAGAGAACCAGGCCAGAGACAAGCCCCAGGAGCAGGTTGTGGTCTGACCTTGCAGGCTGGAGTTGGCGATTCGCCGTGACCTCAGGCACCGGCCCCTGGAGAGCCTGGATGGAGCCTGCAAGCCGGGACTCCCATAGGTGAGCTCTGGTTTTAGTGACTGAGTGGTAGGTTTTCCTCCCCCCACAGCAGCCACCTTACATTTTTCTTTGGAAGACAGTCAGAATCACTTGACTGCTCCGAAATGCGGTAGCCTCTCCTGAGGAACGAGAGTTTTCATTTTAATTAGACTCTCGAGTCTCGGTACCTTGCCTGCCGTGGAAGACCTGCAGCCACAAATGAGCCCATCTTTCCTTGTCTCTGTTAAGCACAGAAGCAGGGAGGCCAGGCTGGCCTGTGGGAGGTCTTGTCATGAGTGAGGCAGTTCGGTGTCATGGAGAACTCCTGTGCACAGAGATGCTTCCCTAGCTCAGTCAGAGGTGTCACCTTCAGGGCCTGGCCACAGAAACCCTCAAGTCCTACCCGTCCTGGGAGCAGCCCTGCTGGCTCTGGGCGAGCCTGGGACTGGTTAGGTCTGGCTTTGCAACCACTCTGAGGTCTGGGTTTCCCTCTCCTTAGCTGAGTGATGTCCTCTGTGGCCTCTGCCTCTCTTGGCCTCAGCACCTCAGCTGTTAGCTGGCACAAGCCCCATTTACCATGAGGTGTCACACATCACACGGGAACAGCTACTGCTGTTAAATGCCTTTTTTTTTTTTTTTTTTTTTTTTTTTAATAACATAACCAAGTACAATGATCACATCTAACAAATTAATGGTGGGTTGGAATGAAGTTTATTTAAATGAGCCAGCGCTCTCCCTGTCTTACAGAGTTTGCAGAATTAGAAAAGGGAATGCAGGCTGGGCGTGCTGGCTCACGCCTGTAATCCCAGCACTTTGGGAGGCTGAGACAGACAGATCACAAGGTCAGGAGTTCGAGACCAGCCTAACCAACACAGTGAAACTCCAACACTACTGAAAATACAAAAAAAAATTAGCCGGCCGTGGTGGCATGCACTTGTAATCCCGGCTACTCAGGAGGCTGAGGCAGGAGAATTGCTTGAACCCGGAAGGTGGAGGTTGCAGTGAGCCAAGATTGCGCTACTGTACTCCAGCCTGGGTGACAGAGCAAGACTCCATCTCAAAAAAGAAAAAAAAGAAAAAGAAAAAGGAAAGGGAATGCGGAGGACTGAGAAAGGGGCTGCGCATGCGCTTCCAGCAGCCAAGCTGGGCTCTGTTTAGTTCGGAGAAACCAAAGAGAGGTTAACAGTTCTCAGCTGGGAGAGGATCCCGGCCCTTCTCAAGGAAGGAGGGCTGGGAGTGGGCAGGATGTGGTCTTCTGACACTTGCCTCAGGAGGGGCCCTGCAGTGTAAAGGCCGAGGGGCGTGGGTTGAGGAGTTGCTAATGGGAGCACAGTCAGTTCCCAGGTATCCACATTAGGAGGAGGAAGAGCCGCTAGAAAGCAACATAGGAACCATTTGGATTTAGACATGACCTGTGACACAGGTACAGATGACTGTGGCTTACCCCTGAGAGATCTGTATAAATCAGTGCTAACTGAAAGAGGCTCAGGGTAAATGGGTCACCCGTGAGTTTGAATGCACGTGCATAGCTCAGAGGAGATTGATGTTCCGTTCTCAGAGAAATTGAGTTGGATTTTCACACTGACGGTGACAGCATTTGTTCTGAGCGCCTCCTCATGGGACTTTAGCCTGCCAGCCAAGCTGAGGAGCCAGCGCAGAAGTGGCCACCTTATTTAGTAGAAAAGTAGGCCTTATGAAATACGCCTCTGGGGGTGGGGGCTTCTTCTTATGAAGAGGTCAGAGCATAACAAAAGTGGTTGTCTATAGTTTAGAACATTCTTACAGCTGGGCATGGTGGCTCAGGCCTGTAATCCCAGCACTTTGGGAGGCCAAGGCAGGCGGATCACTTGAGGTCAGGAGTTCGAGACCAGCCTGACCAAAGTGGTGAAACCCTGTCTCTACTAAAAATACAAACATTAGTTGGGCATAGTGTCACGTGCCTGTAGTCCCAGCTACTCGGGAGGCTGAGGTGGGAGAATCACTTGAACCCAGGAGGCAGAGGTTGCAGTGAGCTGAGATCAAGATCTCACTATTGCACTCCAGCTTGGGGGACAAGTGTGAAACTCCATCTCAAAAAAACAAAAATAAAAACATTCTTGCCATTAAGGTAGTTTAAGCATCATTTTCCTGCCAGGGCAATTACCTTGATTTCTAATTGTTTCCTTTGTAACTAGAGGGCATGATAGTACTTACCTTTGTAATTATCAGATTGGAGAAGTTTATTCTTTGTTGCTAACCTTCACGTGGATCTGTAGGCATGAGAACCAGACTCTGATGCAGGCAAGGCTGTCAACTCAGGATGTCACTAATTCCAGAGGCGGAGGATCTCGGGGGCCAGCCCGGATGCCTGGCCTAAACCTGAGGCTGGCAGGACTGTGACATTTCCCTGGGTACCCCCTGCATTTCACTTGAACAGTTTGGAAAGGTCGAGGCTGAGTATTCTGGGCTGTGGAACTGGAAGTCTGGGCTCTGAGGGGGCCTCTCAGTCAGTTTGCTGAATCACAGAACGATGCCTGGTGGTATGAACAAGTATGGCTTAGTAAAACGGACACAAAATTTGGGATCCTGGCTTTGCTCTTGAGTCACTGTGTGACTTTGGACAAGGCCCTCCACCTCTCTGAGCTACAATTTCTTTGCCATCACAGGGATGAGTAATGTCTGTATCATGAGATAGTTGTGAAGGTAAATAACAACAATAATATTTTAAAAATTAGGCTGGGTACAGTGGCTCACACCTGTATTCCCAGCACCTTGGGAGGCTAAGGTGGGTGGATCACCTGAGGTCAGGAGAAAGACCAGCCTAGCCAACAGGGCAAAACCCTGTATCTACTAAAAATACAAAAATTAGCTGGGTGTGATGCAGGTCTATAGTCCCAGGTACTCGGGAG
>NW_016107573.1:1927937-1928957 GCF_001604975.1 Cebus imitator | reverse complement strand
AGGAGAATCACTTGAACTCGGGAAGCAGAGGTTGTGTGAGCGGAGATTGTGCCACTGCATTCCAGCCTGGGCAATAGAGCGAGACTCCGTCTCAAAAAAAAAAAAAATTAAATAATACATGACAAGATGACAAGTCTAGGTGAGAGGGAAGCACATGGAGCAGCTTCCAAATGCCAGTCGTCATCACTACCATCCCAGGCTCTTCTGCTCAGGTCCTTAGTTGACAATAGATCTGTGTGTGATGGTCTCATACGTGTGGGGTGTCTCCTACCTACACTGGATACACCTTCATAGACAGTGATATGGTTTGGCTGTGTCCCACCCAAATCTCACCTTGAATTGTAATAATCCCCATGTATCAAGGGCAGGGCCAGGTGGAGATAATTGAATCATGGGGTGGTTTCCCCCATACTGTTCTCATGGTAGTAAATAAGTCTCACGAGATCTCATGTTTTATAAAGGGGAGCTCCCCTGCTCATTCTCTCTTGCCTGCTGCCATGTAAGATGTGACTTTGTTCCTCATTCATCTTCCACCACAATTTTTTTTTTTTTTTTTTTGAGATGGGTTCATGCTCTGTTGTCCAGGCTGGAGTGCAGTGGTGAGTTCTCGGCTCACTGCAATCTCCGCCTCCCAGGTTGAGCAACTCTCGTGCCTCAGCCTCCCAAGTAGCTGGGATTTCAGGCGGGTGTCACCATGCCTGCCTAATTTTTGTATTTTTAGTAGAAACATGGTTTCACCATGTTGGCCAGGCTGGTCTCAAACTCCTGACCTCAAGTGATCTGCCTGCCTTGGCCTCCCAAAGTGCTGGGATTACTGGCGTGAGCCACTGTGCTGCTGGCAGCCTTCCACTGTGATTGTGAGGTCTCTCCAGCCATGTGGAACTGTGAGTCCATTAAACCTCTTGCCTTTAGAAATTACCCAGTCTCTGAGGCAGGTGGATCGTGAGGTCAAGAGATCGAGACCATCCTGGTCAACATGGTGAAACCCAGTCTCTACTAAAAATACAAAAATTAGCTGGG